>NC_071509.1:129028452-129331482 GCF_027887155.1 Malaclemys terrapin pileata | reverse complement strand
TGTGCTTGATTGCTTGCTTGTTTGTTTGAAAAGTGTGAATTGGGAGTGCTTTGTTCCAGCTGGGCCTTGAGTGGGCCTGACTGGTATATAAGGGCAGTCAGCAGCGAACCAGCTGAGCGGCGAACAGCAGAGGCTAACAGCGGGAGTTTGCCTGGGAGCTGTCCGAGAGGAGGTACGCTAAGTGCTGCATTAGGGGGGCTGTGTTGGTGAGTATCTGAGTGTCTGCTGCTGGGACAGTTGGTCAGTTTGACCGTGTGCTTGATTGCTTGCTTGTTTGTTTGAAAAGTGTGAATTGGGAGTGCTTTGTTCCAGCTGGGCCTTGAGTGGGCCTGACTGGTATATAAGGGCAGTCAGCAGCGAACCAGCTGAGCGGCGAACAGCAGAGGCTAACAGCGGGAGTTTGCCTGGGAGCTGTCCGAGAGGAGGTACGCTAAGTGCTGCATTAGGGGGGCTGTGTTGGTGAGTATCTGAGTGTCTGCTGCTGGGACAGTTGGTCAGTTTGACCGTGTGCTTGATTGCTTGCTTGTTTGTTTGAAAAGTGTGAATTGGGAGTGCTTTGTTCCAGCTGGGCCTTGAGTGGGCCTGACTGGTATATAAGGGCAGTCAGCAGCGAACCAGCTGAGCGGCGAACAGCAGAGGCTAACAGCGGGAGTTTGCCTGGGAGCTGTCCGAGAGGAGGTACGCTAAGTGCTGCATTAGGGGGGCTGTGTTGGTGAGTATCTGAGTGTCTGCTGCTGGGACAGTTGGTCAGTTTGACCGTGTGCTTGATTGCTTGCTTGTTTGTTTGAAAAGTGTGAATTGGGAGTGCTTTGTTCCAGCTGGGCCTTGAGTGGGCCTGACTGGTATATAAGGGCAGTCAGCAGCGAACCAGCTGAGCGGCGAACAGCAGAGGCTAACAGCGGGAGTTTGCCTGGGAGCTGTCCGAGAGGAGGTACGCTAAGTGCTGCATTAGGGGGGCTGTGTTGGTGAGTATCTGAGTGTCTGCTGCTGGGACAGTTGGTCAGTTTGACCGTGTGCTTGATTGCTTGCTTGTTTGTTTGAAAAGTGTGAATTGGGAGTGCTTTGTTCCAGCTGGGCCTTGAGTGGGCCTGACTGGTATATAAGGGCAGTCAGCAGCGAACCAGCTGAGCGGCGAACAGCAGAGGCTAACAGCGGGAGTTTGCCTGGGAGCTGTCCGAGAGGAGGTACGCTAAGTGCTGCATTAGGGGGGCTGTGTTGGTGAGTATCTGAGTGTCTGCTGCTGGGACAGTTGGTCAGTTTGACCGTGTGCTTGATTGCTTGCTTGTTTGTTTGAAAAGTGTGAATTGGGAGTGCTTTGTTCCAGCTGGGCCTTGAGTGGGCCTGACTGGTATATAAGGGCAGTCAGCAGCGAACCAGCTGAGCGGCGAACAGCAGAGGCTAACAGCGGGAGTTTGCCTGGGAGCTGTCCGAGAGGAGGTACGCTAAGTGCTGCATTAGGGGGGCTGTGTTGGTGAGTATCTGAGTGTCTGCTGCTGGGACAGTTGGTCAGTTTGACCGTGTGCTTGATTGCTTGCTTGTTTGTTTGAAAAGTGTGAATTGGGAGTGCTTTGTTCCAGCTGGGCCTTGAGTGGGCCTGACTGGTATATAAGGGCAGTCAGCAGCGAACCAGCTGAGCGGCGAACAGCAGAGGCTAACAGCGGGAGTTTGCCTGGGAGTTCGCCTAGGGAGAGCGCACTGAGGCTTTCATCTGCAGGTTTCTCCCAGTAGTTCCTGCAACAGTTGAGGAAGCTCCTAAGAGGACGGTGATATGGAAGGTGAGCGATCAGCTGTTGTAACCTGCACAGGTTGTGCCATGTTTGTCTTTCTTCCGCAGGACAGAAGCGACTTTGTCTGCACAAAATGCAAGCTGGTCTCCATATTGGAGGAGAAGGTTCGAGGGCTGGAGAAACAAATATCGACTCTGCGTTGCATAAGGGAAAATGAAGATTTCCTGGACAGACGTCAGGAGATGCTTCTACGGCCACAATGTTCTGAAGATTCAGAGCAGGCGCAGCAGGGACAGAAGGATTGTGAGGAGGTTTGGCAGCATGTGACCTCCAGAAGAAGAAAGAGGAGCGTCCATGCACCAGCAATGGAGATACAGGTGAGGAATCGTTTCCATGTTCTCTCTACAGGTGCTAATGCGGAGAGTGGACTAGATGGCCCATCTGAGGGAAGGGAGCAGAAGGAGACTCCACCGATTGGAAGGCAAAAGATGCACTGTCCTAGGGATGGGGGTTCCACGACCACCACTCCCAAGAGGAGGAGGAGGGTGGTGGTGGTCAGGGACTCCCTCCTCAGGGGGACTGAGTCATCTATCTGCCGTCCTGACCGGGAAAACCGAGAGGTCTGCTGCTTGCCAGGAGCTAGGATACACGATGTGACGGAGAGACTGCCGAGACTCATCAAGCCCTCGGATCGCTACCCCTTCCTGCTTCTCCACGTGGGCACCAATGATACTGCCAAGAATGACCTTGAGCGGATCACTGCAGACTACGTGGCTCTGGGAAGAAGGATAAAGGAGTTTGAGGCGCAAGTGGTGTTCTCGTCCATCCTCCCTGTGCAAGGAAAAGGCCGGGGTAGAGACCGTCGAATCGTGGAAGTCAACGAATGGCTACGCAGGTGGTGTCGGAGAGAAGGCTTTGGATTCTTCGACCATGGGATGGTGTTCCAAGAAGAAGGAGTGCTAGGCAGAGACGGGCTCCACCTAACGAAGAGAGGGAAGAGCATCTTCGCCAGCAGGCTGGCTAACCTAGTGAGGAGGGCTTTAAACTAGGTTCACCGGGGGAAGGAGACCAAAGCCCTGAGGTAAGTGGGGAAATGGGATCCTGGGAGGAAGCACAAGCAGGAGAGCGCAACAGGGGAGGACTCCTGTCTCATGCTGAGAAAGAGGGACGATCGTTGAGTTATCTTAAGTGCCTATACACAAATGCAAGAAGCCTGGGAAACAAGCAGGGAGAACTGGAAGTCCTGGCACAGTCAGGGAACTATGATGTGATTGGAATAACAGAGACTTGGTGGGATAACTCACATGACTGGAGTACTGTCATGGATGGATATAAACTGTTCAGGAAGGACAGGCAGGGCAGAAAAGGTGGGGGAGTTGCGTTGTATGTAAGAGAGGAGTATGACTGCTCAGAGCTCCGGTATGATACTGCAGAAAAACCTGAGAGTCTCTGGATAAAGTTGAGAAGTGTGAGCAACAAGGGTGATGTCGTGGTTGGAGTCTGCTATAGACCACCAGACCAGGGGGACAAGGTGGACGAGGCTTTCTTCTGGCAACTAGCAGAAGTTGCTAGATCACAGGCCCTGGTTCTCATGGGAGACTTTAATCACCCTGATATCTGCTGGGAGAGCAATACAGTGGTGCACAGGCAATCCAGGAAATTTTTGGAAAGTGTAGGGGACAATTTCCTGGTGCAAGTGCTGGAGGAACCAACTAGGGGCAAAGCTTTTCTTGACCTGCTGCTCACAAACAGGGAAGAACTAGTAGGGGAAGCAAAAGTGGATGGGAACCTGGGAGGCAGTGACCATGAGATGGTCGAGTTCAGGATCCTGACACAAGGAAGAAAGGAGAGCAGCAGAATACGGACCCTGGACTTCAGAAAAGCAGACTTTGACTCCCTCAGGGAACAGATGGGCAGGATCCCCTGGGAGAATAACATGAAGGGCAAAGGGGTCCAGGAGAGCTGGCTGTATTTTAAAGAATCCTTATTGAGGTTGCAGGAACAAACCATCCCGATGTGTAGAAAGAATAGTAAATATGGCAGGCGACCAGCTTGGCTAAACAGTGAAATCCTTGCTGATCTTAAACGCAAAAAAGAGGCTTATAAGGAGTGGAAGATTGGACAAATGACCAGGGAGGAGTATAAAAATATTGCTCAGGCGTGCAGGAGTGAAATCAGGAAGGCCAAATCACACTTGGAGTTGCAGTTAGCAAGAGATGTTAAGAGTAACAAGAAGGGTTTCTTCAGGTATGTTAGCAACAAGAAGAAAATCAAGGAAAGTGTGGGCCCCTTACTGAATGAGGGAGGCAACCTAGTGACCGAGGATGTGGAAAAAGCTAATGTACTCAATGATTTTTTTGCCTCTGTCTTCACGCACAAGGTCAGCTCCCAGATTGCTGCACTGGGCAGTACAGCATGGGGAGAAGGTGGCCAACCCTCTGTGGAGAAAGAAGTGGTTCGGGACTATTTAGAAAAACTGGACGTGCACAAGTCCATGGGGCCGGATGCGCTGCATCCGAGGGTGCTAAAGGAGTTGGCGGGTGAGATTGCAGAGCCATTAGCCATTATTTTTGAAAACTCATGGCGATCGGGGGAGGTCCCAGATGACTGGAAAAAGGCTAATGTAGTGCCCATCTTTAAAAAAGGGAAGAAGGAGGATCCGGGGAACTACAGGCCAGTCAGCCTCACCTCAGTCCCTGGAAAAATCATGGAGCAGGTCCTCAAGGAATCAATTATGAAACATTTAGAGGAGAGGAAAGTGATCAGGAACAGTCAGCATGGATTCACGAAGGGGAAGTCGTGCCTGACTAACCTAATTGCCTTCTATGATGAGATAACTGGCTCTGTGGATGAGGGGAAAGCAGTGGATGTGTTATTTCTTGACTTTAGCAAAGCTTTTGATACTGTCTCCCACAGTATTCTTGCCACCAAGTTAAAGAAGTATGGGCTGGATGAATGGACTGTAAGGTGGATAGAAAGCTGGCTAGATCGTCGGGCTCAACGGGTAGTGATCAATGGCTCCATGTCTAGTTGGCAGCCGGTTTCAAGTGGAGTGCCCCAAGGGTCGGTCCTGGGGCCGGTTTTGTTTAATATCTTTATTAATGATCTGGAGGATGGTGTGGACTGCACTCTCAGCAAGTTTGCAGATGACACTAAACTAGGAGGCGTGGTAGATACACTAGAGGGTAGGGATCGGATACAGAGGGACCTAGACAAATTAGAGGATTGGGCAGAAAAAAACCTGATGAGGTTCAACAAGGACAAGTGCAGAGTCCTGCACTTAGGACGGAAGAATCCCATGCACTGCTACAGACTAGGGACCGAATGGCTAGGTAGCAGTTCTGCTGAAAAGGACCTAGGGGTCACAGTGGACGAGAAGCTGGATATGAGTCAACAGTGTGCTCTTGTTGCCAAGAAGGCTAATGGCATTTTGGGCTGTATAAGTAGGGGCATTGCCAGCAGATCGAGGAACGTGATCGTTCCCCTTTATTCGACATTGGTGAGGCCTCATCTGGAATACTGTGTCCAGTTTTGGTCCCCACACTACAAGAAGGATGTGGAAAAATTGGAAAGAGTCCAGCGGAGGGCAACAAAAATGATTAGGGGTCTGGAGCACATGACTTATGAGGAGAGGCTGAGAGAACTGGGATTGTTTAGTCTCCAGAAGAGAAGAATGAGGGGGGATTTGATAGCAGCCTTCAACTACCTGAAGGGGGGTTCCAAAGAGGATGGAGCTCGGCTGTTCTCAGTGGTGGCAGATGACAGAACAAGGAGCAATGGTCTCAAGTTGCAGTGGGGGAGGTCCAGGTTGGATATCAGGAAAAACTATTTCACTAGGAGGGTGGTGAAACACTGGAATGCGTTACCTAGGGAGGTGGTGGAGTCTCCTTCCTTGGAGGTTTTTAAGGCCCGGCTTGACAAAGCCCTGGCTGGGATGATTTAGCTGGGAATTGGTCCTGCTTTGAGCAGGGGGTTGGACTAGATGACCTCTTGAGGTCCCTTCCAACTCTGATATTCTATGATTCTATGATTCTAATGTAAATAACATTTCAAATTTCTTACAATTTATTCTGCCTAGCCAAGGACACCCGGAACCTGCAAACCTACTCTTCAGTTTGCATTGAATGGTTTGTCCAATGTGCCAGCCCATACAAACCCTGAGGAATGGACACTGCTGCTCTGATGGTTTTATATTGGCTGAACAGGAGATGCTGATGTAACCCACTGGTGAGTGAGTGTTACGCGTGCTCCTCGGTGCTGATCCACAGAGGATATGAATGTACAGCCCCCAGCTCTGGAGGGCTGGCTTTTTAGCTCAAGCTGTAGCAGCTCATACTTTTACCTCTGGAGGTCGCCTGGTTCAATCCCTGGTGTGTTAGTCAGATAAGTGGGGATCTGAACCCCGGTTTCTGAAGTGACAAGCAGGGCTTTGACCATCTCAGTCAAATCACTGAGTTGTTCTTACCAATGGACAAGTCAGCCGCAAAGAAACAGCATTTGGGAGTGTTGTGGAGGACAAGCGTTCAGTCTCTGGAAGGAGCCGCTCATGTTGTTCGATAGTCAGCAGCCTTTGGGTTTGTTGGTTGGTTTGGTTTTGGTACCAGTGATAGATCAAATGGACGGAATCTGAATGGGAACCTAGCTAGTTCCTAGCTACTTCCTCCCTCATTCTGAAGAACAGGAGCCATCAAGCGGGTCTTTGGGTGGCTAGCGGTTAAAAATGCAAAAAAGCAGGATGTACCTCAAGGCTGTGACCGAGGCTTCGCACCAGTGTAATTTCAACCACAAGGGGAAATGTTACGTCTTTGTCTTTTTGAATAAGGTGAGACATTAGGAACTTCTGGCTGCAGTTTGCAGAGTTACCCCAGCTAAATGGAAACAATTAACATTCTCATTAGTATCCATTTACAATACATGGGCTCACACGATTGAAAACAGAATTCTGGAATAGGTCCCAGAACTGACCTACACAATGCTTTATTTCAGATATTTTCAGTATCCTCATGCCTTATTCTTTTTCTCTAATTCCAGGAAGACTCTGAAAGCCAGTGGCTAGTTGGACAGTATAACATTCCAGTTTTCTCTGTGTGTGATGTCTCTAGTGGCTGGCCCACAGATAGCATAAGGGACACATTACTACTACCAACAGCTAGGAGAGATTTTCTTTAGCTCAAGTGGCAGAAGCCGGTGTTACAGAGCTGAATCATCTAGATTTTGCTCACACCTCCCTGTGTGTTAGTTATTGCATCTGTTATCTGCAGTGCATAGATTAGTTGGAATGATAGGCTGCATTACATATCCCTCCTCATTTTATCCACATAGCTCTCCCTTCTTTTTGCCTTTATAGTAGATTGCATTGATTTCTATCTGTGATGGCAAGATCTTGCTGTTTTATTACTGACTTTATATTGTTTGTGTGATGTAGATCCCCTCTCACTTTGTTTGACTCTCGAAACTTCGAGCCTCAGTAACTCTCCTTTGTTTTCTTGGAACCAAGTACCTTCTTCATGCTTATCCTTTCCAGATGGTCATTCTGGCCGCTGTCCACAGCTTCAGAACTTACATCTCCAACTGGGCTCTTTTGACTTCTGAGTTTTGTTGCCTCTTTGCTGCACTTATCTTGTGGCTCAAAAATGAGATCTTTGGTAGAGAATATTCCTTTACTGAAGGTTAGTCTGGCTTCCTAGAATCTGTAATGTTTCTCCCAGACTTTCATCATGGTTAGTATGATTTGTTCTTGAGACTAAGAAGTTATCTGTATTGGCCAGTCCAGCAGCTGGAAATTGGACTTTTTAAAGTATTTGGATGCCAAGAGTATACTATAGAAACAGAACCTACTGTCAGAGGGTCTATAAACACGCGACCGAACAAAGACAGAGAGGGGAGGAGGGTCTCTCCTTTTTACAAGAAAGCAGCTTGATCACAACCCGCTGCAGCTGCCAGTCATGGAGGCGGGCATTGGTTCTGACTCTGTGGGTGCTCCGGGGCTGGAGCACCCATGGAAAAAAATAGTGGGTGCTCAGCACCCACCAGCCACCTGCCCCAACCAATCAGCTGTTCGATGGCGGAGGGGAGGAACTCGGGGGAGGGGGCAGAGTGGGGCGGGGAGAAGCGGAGAGAGGATGGGGCCTTGGGGGAAGGGGTGGAGTGGGGTCCTGGCCTCTGGGTGGAGCCAGGAGGCACCCACAGCTGCAACCAAAAAAGGAAATATGGCCTGCTATAAAGGGGAGAGTGCAGAGCAGGAAAGGGAGGCAGAAAGGCCTTGAATAGCAAGGCGACAACAGCCTGCACCAGGGTGCCTCCAAGAAAACAGCCAGGAGGCTGAAAGAGATGGCAAGCCTGTCAGCCCTTCACTTCTTGGGCTGAACTGAAGGTGAGGGTCCAAGAACTGACTTGACTGAGAGCAAACTAAGGAGGGTCAGTCAGGAGAAACTGAGGCCCCTCGAGATGATGACAACTGCCAAAGGGTGCGATGAGCTTTTACCAAGGATGTTGGATCTCTTGCTATAGAAGGACCTCCTAAAAACTCTATTGTGCACACAGTTTGCGAAATACCTTTGCCTCGGTAGCATTCCATGGACACCCCTTGTTTCAATGCATTGGGTCCATCCAGGTTCAGATTTTGCTATTTGGCTTGTTTCATTTGTCATCCCTGTGGACGATGCATTCAGCATCACAATACCACAACTGACTCCCAATTCCTGAATCCGGTCTAAGTCCTTAGAAAGTTTTTCCCACAGGGAAGTAGCCGAGGGTTGTGATGAGAGTGAATTAGTAGACACCTTTCTATACTCAGCTCAGAGTTGACCCAGATCATCCAAAATTGCTGGCAGACTTAATAGTGACCTTCTTAATTCTGTCACTGTGAATGGTGGCTGACACACTTGGCCCTGCTCTGGCAAGTGAGGGGCCGAATGAGCCAGACACTGCATAGAAAACCACCCAGATTGTTCATATAGCATTGGTTAGGAAACATTGTCACTGTTGCATCTCTTTAGGGGTTCAAAGCCAAATCTTCTCCTCATGCTCCTCTAGTTTCAAATGGGAAGGGATTCAGAGTAGGGATACTACATTTTGGGGAGGTCTTCTCTGATTTCAACCTCAGTTTCTCATTCATATCACAGTCTATTCCCTCTCCACATCCAGATCCCACTGCTGATTTCCAGTGAATGTGTTTACCACATCTGATTGCATTGCTGATATTTTTCACAAAGAATTTTGGATTAGATTTGGGCTGTGTATTATGGGAAACCTGGTGGCTATCTAAGGGCTCGATCCTACAAGGCGCTGAGCACTCTGGTCTGATACCAGCAGCATCTAAATTAAAAAGGCCAAATTTTCTGCTGGTACAAATGAGCAAAGACAATGGAGTGGCATGCATTTTACACCAGCAGGGAATTTAGCCCATGACTCAGAATTGGCAAAAGTAAGGAGATGAGCCAATGAAATTAGGGGAAGCCACAAAAGTGACGTATCTAAAGCTGGGAATTGTACATCTATCATCCTGGAGTTCTGGTCCAGCAAGAGACCCAATTTTTTTACATGGTGCTTTGATGTTGCCTTTTTTGGGTGCCCTTTAAGAAGAAAACTGCCCTTTTAATGCACATATGCTAATAGTGCAGTGCTATTGACAGTGAGAAACTAGCCAGTATTTCCTCTTGGCTTGTAAGGGGTTACAGAAAAGGTAGCTTGAGACAAAAAGCAGCATATAACTGGTTCCATAAAAAGCTGCCACTGCAAAAAGTTTTAACCTCCAAACAGGAGAAGCATATTTAAGGAGAAATCAGATTAAATAGAAATGTTCCTTTAATTGTTAATTCCTTTTTGACATCTAACTGAATGTCCTTTCTCCTTTTTATATTTGCATACAAGAGAAATACATATCATCTTCATGCTCCACCTCCCTTTAATCCATCTGCACATGCATAGATGTTGACACACACACATTCTATATCCTGGGTATTTTGCAAACAGCTACACCTACACACCTACAGTACAAGGCATTAGGGTTTTGATTTCCACGTTACTGTAAGTACTTGGAGCCTACAAGCCGTGAAACTGCAGTCATTCCAAACCTGACTCAACTGATTTGGCTGAGCTTTTGCATTTCAAAATCCTACCGAGACTTGGGGAAAGCAGGTCTGTATTTCTGAATGGAGCGTTTAATGGCAAAGATTTTATTAAGCTTGCAAGGTAAGCTAGAGTTTACACTTAAATTGTCCTATTACATTCTCTCCTTGTATGTGTGTACGTATAGATCTATGCAAATACACACGTTCTATGGACAAAACAGATCTCTCTGCCTACTTCTGTCGTGTGTTCGTTCTATCTGTATGAATATTTATCTGGATTCACTCCATTTCCCCCCCCCCCCTGTGTGATATGCGTGTAAGAATGAGCTAGTTCCCCCTCCCCTCATTCCCCCCACCACAAGCTGGAGGGCCAGAAGGTGGGGTGGTGCCTCGGGATAATGGTAGCAGAAGGCAAAGGCAGCAGACAGCTGGCGAGCTCTGCCCCAATATGCTTCCCTGAAAGAGGCAAGGAAAATTCAGAAGATGTGATGCCTGAATGGCTCACTTCGCAGTAAAAGGAAAGATTAAAAGTAGAATTAGTTAACATCTTGCTCGTTACAAACCACCACACAGCAACCTTCCCTCCTTCCCCCCCCCCCCTTGCACTGCTCTCGTCTCTCTTCGGTGTCCTTCTATTCAAAGGGAGAAAAGCCAGCAAAGGAAGATCTAGAGAATTGTTGGAATTTGCAAAAAATCCACGTAGCAAGCAAAGCTCTCTTTTAAAAAAAAAACAAAAACATCTGAGCTCCCATGGTAGCCAGAGAAGTTATCTTTGCTGGGGTAGGCAAATGCTGTGTGTAGGAACCAAATCACCTTTCTGTTTTGCAGGCAGACCATGGATTCCTCCTTTATAAATGCAATACTGCATTAATGCTCTACCATACTGGGGCAACAGTATTTTAAGTTGCAGTGTTTTTCATTCTATGCTGCAGTTCACTCAATTGCTTAAATGAGCACAGGGAGATCTTTCGGAAGTTTCCCTTCTTCTTTGTTATGGGCAGTGGGATAAAAGTTGCATTTTTCAACAGTTTCACAAAACGAGCTTTTTTACCAAAAGGAAATTCACATTTTTTTTTTTTTTGCGAAATTCTTTGTCTGACTCCGCTACCCTGCATGCGACCAGGGTTTGAGGTCTATAAAAATAACACACTTCTTTGGACTTTGTTGCTTTTTGGTAAGGGTGTGTTGCCATCTCTCCTGATACCAAATCGACTGCTTGCTTGACTCCTGAAGGAATCCCCCGACCATCCCTAGAGCAGCAGTACGTGATTAGTGAGGTGTGTCAGCATGGGGTTGTTATGCTATCAGCCATTGCGGGAGGCAAGACACTATACTCAGTGGACCAAAAAGGCCTGGTTTTATATGGAAAATTGTACAACCCTTACACTTTTGAAGATCAGGTCAAACTGATTTAGGAGCCTAAATGTGGATTATGGATCGTAACATTAAGCACATAGGGTCTGAAACCTTTTGTCTTTGCACCAAAGTTCTTGAAAAGGGGCGAAAAAATCTACCTTTTCAAAGTGCATTGGGAATTGTGAATAAAAAGTACTATATACATACAAAGCATTGTTGCTAGTACTAATACCCTTCAGTGAGAGCAGTTATGCCATCATTGAGTGCTTTTGAAAATCACACTCATAAAAATTAGTGGTTAGGAATGGATAGAAACCAACTGCTAACAGCTTGGGGTTAGGAAGAAACTTCTCCTATGGGCAGCTTAGTCTATAATTGGCCATTATGGGGTTTCTTGCAACTTCCTCCAAACCATCTGGTACTGACCACTGTCTGGATCACTGGACTATATTGGCCATTACAGGTCTGTCACATCTTAGGCGCATTTAACATGCGCAATTTCAACTTTACGTGGTCGGCAAAAACAAAAAAAAGAGAAAAACAACAGTTTTAATACTATGCCTGTAGTGCGGGCGATTTCGCCCGCCATTGAACTCAATGGGGTTTTGGCTATACGCGGTTTTCGCTTTACGCGCTAACCGCGGAATGGAACCCCCGCGTAAGATGAGACAGACCTGTATTCTGATCCTGTATGGCAATTCCTATATTCCCATAGTGGAGTAACCCAGGCAGTGCTGAGTAGAAGATGAGTCTAGAAATTTGCTGAATGCAGTTAAAATCTCAGCCATAATTTCCTCTGGGTTTCTGTCGTCCCTCGTGACCTTGGGAAGAAATTTGTTTTAAGAGCCATAGTCAACCTCTGTGAAACTTTAAAGAAATGCAGTGTTTTCTTCATTTAACCTGTTGCCTTTTGGGCCGCTTTGGGTCTCTGAGATACACATTTACTCTTCATGAGGGCCCCCAGGGGCCAGCAGCCGGACAGTGTTACTCCAACAATTCAGTACACAAGCACCCTCATGCAGGACTCTCTCAAACTGTCCACAATTGCAGTATGCTTTGCAATGATGAGGGTTATTAATGTAGCAACCTGTAGTCTGGTCACAAGCAGGGTTCAAATCCAAGATCTCCAGCTCCAAAACACAGCCCTCTAGTAGTTGAACTGACTCTCTGTGTTTGCTCTGAGGAGTACCAGTTGGCTTTCCTTTCCCCAACTACTGAGGGGACACACTCCGGGTATGTCTACACTGCATGATTGCAACTTGGGAGGCATTCCTGTGCCAGCTTTATTTTAGCTGGCATGGGGAACAGCGCTACTCAGGATGGGAAGGTGCAAGCTTTGGCATGGGGTAGCCACCCCCGCACCAGCCCTTGGGGGACTCTGGGTACAGACTTGGGTTCCTCTGGGGTCCGTTCTGCTGAGTCTTCTCTACCTGATCTAGTCAGTCTGCAAACACACCTTCATTGGCAGTGTAGACATACCCTAGATCAGTACCTTTACACTAAGAGAAAGGATTAAAAGTGTCATAGCAATAAACAGAGTTGAGGTTCCTGTTTCAGTGGATCATGTATCTTACCCTTTTGGAGATAATGTCCCAAATACTTGCCTCCCATGGTCAGTCAGTTTATTAACAACCACGACTCTATTCTGAATACCTCCTTAGCTGTCTTTCCCGTCACCGCTGAATAGCAAAATTCCAGTGGAAAGGAGAATATAATCAGCTATTCTCTTGCTGCTGGATTCATTCACAGTCCAGTGTCGGGGAACCATTGTTGGTGTTTTGCATAACGGTAGTGTCAGGATGAGTCAGAGAAGTATTGTCTTTGGAAAATCAGAATCTATTTGCAAAGAGGGCTTCAAAGTACCCGATAGGCCTGCTATATCTGTATTAATATGTATTTTGTTTTTACTGCGTACTTGTGGTTTTTCTTCACCAAAGTATATGCATATCTGAAATAGAGTGTTCCTTACCTTATGCTCACTTCCGTACCTCTAATGGGGTGGAGAAAAATGTATGTTAATGACAGAAAGTTATTTAGTGCTGCATGGAGTTAATTGCTTCTAATCACTGCTTACATCCATCTGGTTTTATGGTAGACAACAAACCTCTTCATTGGATTTGCTCATTAGACATATTGTAAATCACAGACATGCACAGGCATTTTACATCTTGTGCTCCTATTAGCGAGGCTGGATTTTCGTGGCAAAGCAGGGGTGGTCCCTGAGAGGCGGGTTGACTTGTCTGAGACTCTGCTCTAGGGAACGGCCCACTTAGGATCTCTTGGAAAATTTTGCAAACTGACTGTCCATTAGGTTCAGGATGGAAAGGATGCAGGAAAGCTGCCAATATTTATTGCAGCACTGTGTTATCACCACAGAACCACAGTTAAGGGTTCAGATGGTACTTTCATTAGCAATCACTATATTCAGTTGCTTAAAACTTTGGGAGAAAATGACCTTAGGGGAAATGTGATATATTTGGTTTCAGCCTGGGAAAATAATGAAATTAGTAGGAATGAGGTTGATAATTGTGATAAAGGAAGAATAGACGCAAACCTTTATGTGCAATTTGAATTGAACCCAAAGATTACTTTTATATGATACCAAATTGTTTGGCTTTATGTTCGATAAATAGTTCAAGAAAAACATGTAATGGTCAACACAGATTAAGAGTATAAATTGCCCTGTTCCGGCAAATAACATTGTTTAAGATCCATAGCCTTCCGTGTGTGTGTGTGTGTGGGGGGGGAGGTGTAGTGTAGTGTAGTGTACTGCCAGTCATTGTTGAGGAAACTCTGTGTACAAACCAAAAGCAAGATATGGCCTGGTGCACTTAAGGACCGAAACACACAACATAAGAATGGCCACAGTGGGTCAGATCAGTGGTCCATCTACCCCAGTATCTTGTCTTCCAACATTGGCCAATGTTAGATGCTTTGAAGGAAATGTACAGGGCAGGGCAATCATCAAGTGATCCATCCCCTCTTGTCCAGGCCCAGCATCTGGCAGGCAGAGGCTTAGGGACACCCAGAGCATGTGGTTGCATCCCTGACCATCTTGGCTAATAGCCATTGATGGACCTATCCTCCATGAACTTTATCAAATTCTTTTTTTAATCCGGTTAAAGTTTTGGCCTTCACCATATCCCTTGGCAATGAGTTCCACAGGTTGACTGTGTGTTGTGTGAAGAAGTACTTCCTTTTGTTTGTTTTAAACCTGCTGCCTATTAAAATGAAAAGTGTGTGCCAAGATTAGCTATTCTTGAAATGTAACCCACTCTTTCTAACAATGGAAACTGGAAAAATTCTACAAAATCTGGCAAACTATCATTTCCTCCCTGAGCATCCATAAGATACAAGGTGAACTCTACCCATTTCATGATTGTCATATGGATAGTTCCACCATTCCCAACATCAGTAAATCTTGCTTCAGTTAAAGACTTAGCCTTCCCCTTCTACTAGACTTAGCAGTTTGCAACAGATTTAGCTGATGACTATGGATCTCAGCCAAGGTAAGGCCTAATAGTGATCATGCTAATCCAACCAACAGGTTATTAATAATTTCTATATGCCCAAGGTCTGAGTTAACCCCTTGTTCGTCCATGTTTTCTCCTTTCTTAGGAATTGCCTCACTGATCAGATGAGTAGCTCATTCTGACCATGTCCTGTCTTTGACAGTGACCAGCACCAGATGCTTCAGAAATAGGGGCAAAAAATCCTGTATTAGGACAATTGTGGAATAACCACCTGCTTATGGGGGAATTTATCTCTATCCCCATCAGCTAATTAAAGCTTATACCCTGACATAAGGGGAAACTTTTATATCCCTTATACAAATGTTTTATCCTGACTAATGTAACTATCTGAGGATGTTTTCACTGTCTATAAAAGCTGGCTGAAAACGTTTGAATTTTCTATATTTAGATGAAAAATTTTCACATTTTTTGCTGTTTTTTCCTTCTGACCAGCTTATAAGGTAGTTAAAAGTTTTCACAAAATTGAAATGCTGATGAACAATGAGTTGCACAGGATAACTAACTAGCACTGAGTAAAAAATTGTTTTCTTTCATCAGGTTCAAATTTGTGGCCTTTCACTTTCATTGGATGCTCTCTTGTTCTAATGTATGTAGAAAAGATAAATAGGAGTTCTCAGTTCACCTTCTCATTGGTTATTTCAAAAGTCTCTATCCATATCACCTCTTATTTCTCTCTTCTCGTGAGAATTGGGATTTTTTTCAGTCTCTTTTGTTAACTGTCAGTGGCCCTCTTCTATTTCTGCTATATCTTTTCAGATGGTGTAAGGAGAACAGAAGGGTGTGCCATTGATTTATATAATGGAATTATTTAATATTTTTCAGTATTTCTTTTTTTACTGTGTATGCTGACCATCATAAACACAGAGGTAACAAATTCAAAAATATACTTTAGTTAGATAAGTGAATTCCAGAATTGTAAAGGAGTGCAGCTTACCAGAACAGACCAATAGATACAAAGGAAACACCCTTTTGAAAACAAGGGACACCTTGTTAATTATCAGGAACCTAAAAGCCACCTAATTTTTAAATCTTTAAATTTTTGTATTAAGTATTGTCAAGATATCTGCCTTGATTTGAAGCACTCATTTTACAAACTCATGGTTACACACATGATCGGCTTATATGTTTACTGTGTATCAGGAAGGTAACTGTCCAGATTCTGAACTGGTGAGAATTGGCATAGCTCTGTTAAAATCAATGGAATTACTCCAATTAACATCAGCTGAGAATCTGGTCCATAAGGTGGTCTAGTGGACTGGGAGGTCTGGAGAAATAAAATAGGGCTAATAATACTTACCTTTGTAAAGCACTTTGAGATCTGTGGAGGAACAGTAAGTTCAAAGCATTATTTTATTATCCATGTTTAACTGTATCCTTTATATTTTATAGTTACAAATTCAGTTTAGATGACAATTTTATTGTCGCCTGTTCTTGTTTATTCTGTATGTAATCACAGACACATTCGTGACATTTTGTTTACTTAACTTGGTTGTTATCTTATAGTTTACTTTTATTCAAATAGACCAATTCCCAAGGTAGGCCAGGGAACCGGCTGTTTATTTGTGAAATGTACAAATACATATTATCTGCCTTGTTGTTGCAAAAAATAAAATTAAAAATGTCTAAAAAGGAAAACACTTCAGGAGCTAGCTCTACAGGGTCTGTAGTCTAGGCAACTTCTAAAGCTTCCTGTGGAATCTGCCAAACAGACAGATGCTGCTAAAACTGCTAAAAAACCAAATCATCATCACCATGGCATCTGGGTATTCTATTTTCTGGCCAGAGGAAAAGATGGAGAACCATCTCTAGGTATGTGAGAATTGCTCACCTACAAAGAATTCTACCTCTGATTCAAGGTGAGCCCTTATCTAAGTTTTTGAATTAAATTTTAAAAAATAAAATCTAAAAGCTGAATATAAGTTTCTGGGATATCTATGGATGGGATGCCAACCATAGGAAATTTGAGGGAATTCACAAAGGACACTGCTTTTATTAATTTTATTTTTTAATGAGTTCCAAAATTAAATTCTCCTCCTTTGAAAAGGGAGGACTGGAACTTTTATCCTCTATTTCACAATGCTTTAAAAGAAGTAAGTTTTGGAATGAAATATGGTTTGGGTTTTTATAGGCATAGGTCTGAGCTGGAAAGTTGGAATTTGAATCTGAGATTCTCAAGTTTGCGGTGTTGTGCACTAAGGTTATGGTTTGAGCTCATCTTTCACTTTTGTTTACAGAAAATTCTTGTTATCTAGAAAAGGACCTAAACTTCCATCTCCCAATCTTTGATGGTTCATTTAAAATGGAACCCAGTCTTCCCACTGGGCATTAGGAATACTTGTGGGGAAACTTATTTTGATTATGGGTTATTCCTGTGTAAAAAGAAATGCTGTAGGATATATTCTAAAGGAAAATAAGTACCAGGACAACACCCTTTGGAAAACAGATGTTTCACAGACATGTGCTAGGAACTACAATGGGATTTCTTCAATCGACACCCTCTATCCCCACCGACTGAAATATTTTTCAGATGTCACATTCTCTTATCCAACAGAAGAAATGCACTGGGTTCTCCAGCCTAAGGTTCAACAGTTAAATACCAAGCAAAGATGAGATATGGCTAGTGGATTTTTGGATGCTGCACAGAAGAAATGAAACACAGCAAAGTTTTCCTAAAGCCATTTGAACTAAGACTATGGGCTAGATCTTCAGCTGGTATAAATTGCCATAGCTGCACAACTTCATTGACTTCAGGGGAGCTATGCTGATTTACATTAGGTGAGAATCTAGCCCTGTGTCTTTCCCAACCGGAAGAGAAAGCCAATCGCAGCTTCATTCAAATTCCTCCTGAAAATTCACTTCCGCCATCTTAGGAAGCAAAGAAGAAAGATAATAAACATAGTAAGGGACTGATCACCCCATGTTGCATGAAACGCCTTGGGACATGCAGTATAGAAATCACATTAAAGAGCTTTTGAAGGTAATTCATGAGAGATTCCATTTGTCATGGTGAGGGATATCTCTGAAGTAGTGCCTTTAATAATGAAATACTCTATCCAGCAAGCTCAACACTGCTCTTTTGTATTATATGCAGTGGTATTTTATGGGAAGAATACACATTTTCAGCACCGTGTTCTTTGACAGTTTATGGTCAAGGAGAAATCTTTGATCATTTCAATGCAGGTCCTTAAAAGACCCAACACAATGTAATGGTGGAATGAATTACTCAGTTTGAAGGTGCTCTTTGCATCTTTTGATGTCTGAACATTTTAATGTGCATGCTTAAACATGAATTTAAACATCTCTGGAAAACTGTCAGTAAATATGTTGACCAAATGTACAGACCAAATGCCATGGTTACAACAGCATCTTCTGAAAAAGATGTTAAAATGGAATTATTCCACAAAATGCTTCATAGATGGATAATATAGCCAATAGTAAAACTCAATACAGTTTATGACGTATTTAATGCGGTTTCTTTTACAGGAGTCTGTAGAACACAAGGTATTTTACGGTTACCAGAGCTCCTTCTGTTTGCCTGTTTATCCACTTGTTGCATTCTGTAAGACATCTTAGAATGTGAACTCCCTGGGGTAGTTGCTTGACACATTTGTACAGTCCCTGACACACTAGGGTCTTGCCACAGCACCAATAGTAATAATGACGAATGCAATACTAAGGGGCAAACGTTACCTTTGCTTCTGTGCGTGCAGCTCCCATTGATATCCGTGGGAAGTGCGCATACACTTCACTTCTTGGAAAGATCTTATTATTTCCCATAGGCAGTATTAGAATATGCAGCAACACTCACAGAGTTTAGAACTCTATAGATATAAGTGCTATACAATTATTAAGTTATATCATTGCTGGTAAATATTATTGATATATAATCATATGGCTAATTATTTCTTTGGAAAAATTAGCCCAACTCTCCTATTTAAATCCCTCTTAGAGACCAACTTCTTCCTTTCTGCCTATAACTAATCTAGTTGGCTTGTATAAACACTTCCTATTTGTTGTTCCCCTTCCCCTAGTCTATGTCTACAGGTCCATCCGTCTGTCTTTTTGGACCATGACCACCTTAGAGCATAGACCTTTCACTAAAGTGCCTTGCATCTTGTGGGTGGTAGTGCAAACAAATAATAAAACAAGTGGGTCCTCAGAAGTCAGTGGAAGCCCCTCTTGCCTTCAAGGGTGGAAAGGGTTCCTCGTTGCAGGCATAATGATTACTGCCTGTTTGCAGTTTGAAAGCTTTGCCGTGCATCTAACCTATATATTCGTGCTAAAAAAGAGGAGTGTACTGTCAAGCTACCAGCAGATAAGCTTCTCTCCTATTTATCAAAAGAGACAAGACAAATAAGAAAACCGTCTCCTCTTGATGTCTTCATAAGACATCAATAGCATTTGTGAAACATTTCAGCTCCCCTCTTTTAGGACAAACATAAATAATTACCTAGATAGCTACCTTATGTAGATTCGGGGGCTCGTTGTCATCCAGCGATTGCGGCAGCTCAGCCAAACTCCTTGTCTGGTGCCGCATGATGGATAGATGTGGTTTGATGGATAGCCTGTGCCATGGTGCGCCATTAGAGCACATTCACTTCAAGAAGATTAATTGTTTTAGATTGTGCCAGCATCTTTCAAGACTTAGTGTTTAGGTTTATCTATCTATCTTCCCGACATCAACCATGGCATTGCATATTCCAGTTAAAAACTGTAAGGATAAATTAAACGTTTCCCTACGGATCGATGGAGGTTTTAAATGGCTTTCCCAGCTCCTGTTATCACTACATTATGGTATAGTGAGGAAAGGGCTGAACTGGCCTTGGGAGCCTTTCTCTGGGAACGCAAAGCAGGAGGCTCGGGCAGAAATGATTTTCATCAACATTTGTATTTAGAGGAAAGGAAATAGAACTTCTCTTGATCCTGCTCCATTCTAGATATTTCCTGCTAACTCCCCAACTATCTACTTTCCTTTCCCCTCCCAGAGCATGCCCACTATTGTCAATCCCAACCTTTCAGAAGCCATGCCTCAGGCCCTCCAAAATCATCAGACTGGCATTAAAATCATGCAGTTAAAAAAAAAAGTTTTTTTTTTTTTATTTGCCTTTTGGTTTTTGAGCCATTTAGGGTTCACCTTTTCTCTTTGCAATCACCAGGGCTAGAAACTTTTTATTTTAAGATGAAAGCTGAAATTCTTCCCTCATCACATGGCTCTGGAGGCTGAGGCTTTAAACCCTCCCTCCCCCCCCCACAAATATCAGCAGAGTTGTGATTTGAAATCAGAGCCTTCGCAATGCTGTGAGTGCTGGACTGTCGGCACAGCAACAGACTCCACTGGTCCGTTCCCACGCGATGTCTCTGCAGATGCAACAGAACTGGGTCCGTTCTTGGAGAGGGTGGACAGAAAGGGGAAAAGAGACATTGAGGAAGGATGAGGAGAGAGAGAGGCAAAGGGTACCAAGGTTAAGAAGGCAAGATGTGGCACAGGCAAGTGAGAAGGCTCAAGCCACGAAGTGTTGACATGCTGAAATGGGAAAAGCAAATAGAACAGAACAGCGACCATGCTACCAACTGTTAGAAAAAGGAGAAGGGGGGGGGGTCATGACATGTCATGTTCCCTGACCTTCCTAGCTGTAGGAAAGCCCCCCATGCTGTCAGTCCTCAGTCACTCCTGGGCCACATACACCTGCTCAATATATGCTCTTCTGGTCAGAACTTGGCTCCGCATCCTATCCTTTCCTGGCAGAGTGGGGAGAGCTGATGGTTGGCGTGAATGAGGGAGAAGGGTGCACTGGCCGTAAGTAACTGTACTGCTGGCCGAGGCAGGGTCATCCAGATGAAAGCGGAGATAGAGACAAAAAGGAGAAGAGCAAAACAGGAGATATAAACACTGGCAAAGCGAGGAGGGAGGCAAAATCCCAATCTGCCTTCAACTCTATCCTTCAACACCATGTAAATCTCCCGTCAGCCTCGGGCTGGATCTTGGCAGCTCTAGTGAAACGGCTTGCCCAGGATCACACAGCGAGTCCAAGCTAGAACTGGCGCTAGAAGCCAGGAACTCTGACGTCCAGTCTCCGTTAAGTAAAATGTACTTCCCATCTATGTGAGAACTGGAGTGGGAATGATGAGCCCCGTGAGCCTAAAAATTGACACTAGAGCACTTTAAATACATTGAGGTGGCTGTTGGCATTATACCACAGAGTTGACAACCACTACACTATTCAAGAACAGTTGTGAGGGAACAAGTAAGGACTTGGAATAAGGGCAAAACAGTGGGTTTTTTTTTTAACCTTTACATTCTCCTTCTCCTCATGGCTCTATCTCCTGCAAAACACTCCAGGCCCATGGCTCACATAGCTTTTAGGTAGGTGGAAAAAGCAATTTTTCAGCAAGTTGGAACTGGCACATGAGGCCTATATCATCTGATCTCCGCTACGAACTGTGAAAGCAAATGAAACCCTTCACGTTTTGGAGTAAAATTCCCCACAGGCCTGGAGAACAATGAAACGAGCTAGAGAATGCGGGTGAGGAGGAAAGAGCCAAAGGTTAAAGGTGGTGTTGAATTCAGAAACACAAGAGAAAAATTCTGACCTGAAGCCAGATTCTGAAGTAATGGGCTTCTGCCCTCGCCTATGAATGGCACATGCCCAACGAAACCCAGAACTGTGTGTTACACCCTCCAGCACAGACTTGAGTCTAAAGCAAAGAACAGCTTCATGAATGTGCCAGATTGATATAAAATGGGAGAGTGTTTGGAATCTGTTTTGTGAATGTGCTCCATGACATGCTAATTTGGGTAGAAATCTTGCACCATGTCTGCTTCCCTCTGTAGGCCAAATTCACTGCTGGAATAAGTGAATACAGTTGATGTGCATTTGGACCAGTTTGAATTTGATCCTATTTTTCCTCTTAGATATGCACAAAAATATATATTAGTAGTAGTAATCCTTGAGCGCTGGCAGCATGCTTAGCAGTGTGCAACACACAGTGGGTGTTCTCCCGGCTGCAATGGATATCTGCATTTCAGTATCCATCCATCTCTACTTTGCTAATACATCCATGAGACTCTAGCATAGTGATTGTTTCAAGGACGTTTGTGATTTCATGAATTTATTTGAGTTTTGGGTGAAGAAAGTCCCAGTTTACCAAAGTAGCTGCCTAACAAATGCGGGATTTGCAGGTGTAAACATACACTTAGATATACATCTGCTAGTTTTGTACATTCAAGAGCCTGTTTGCATGTGGAAACAGAGATTCTTTGAGCGATGGTCCCTATTGTATTCCACTGAGGGTTTATGCATGTGCACCATGCATCCGGAGCCGGAGAATTTCAAAGTAGCGTCTGTTGGTCCGGGCCAGATTTTCAAAAGATTTCAGCTCCTCTTCAGTAACCAAAATAAGTGGCCAGATTTTCTGTTGAAAAACTGATCATACGTGTTTCCTCAACGGGAGCTGCTTGGTGCTAAACACTTTTGAAAATCTGCCCCTTCTTTAGGTTCTTAACTGGGAACAGTGCTCTTAGGAAAATCTATCCCCAAGTGTTTAACCAGGGGAATTATGTACCAGAACATAATCCAGACATGGGGAAGGGAGGAAGTGAAGAGAATTTGGAAGATCAAAGAGGATTACAAATAATTCTAAGGCCTCTTTGATGTGTCTCCTCTTTCTGTCCATGCTCATTCTTCCAGTCAAATTCCCTGAATATTAACCTCTCCTGCTAGCCTGCTGGATTAGTAAAACTCAGGAGCTCCATTTTTCTGCCCGTCTGTCGGGCAATTTGGACTCTTGGAGTGAATTCCTCTGCTTCCGATATGGCGCTTTTGAGAGACGGCTGCTTGCACTGACGTGATGTCCCTTTCCCCTGCTCCTATTACACGGGTATTCAGTTTAATCATTGTGTTTGGCTCTCAGAGCCCCTGCCAAACTCTGGCGCATCCAAAGTCATTTGGTGAAGGAGTCCATTATGCTCATCGCTCGCCGTGATAAATTCCCTACCACGGTGGCAGCTCACAGCAGCCTCCTCTCCTAATGACATTCTGCTCGGGTTGGCAGGAATCCCTGGGCAGGAAGCACTGCCCCGAAATAACAAACCCGACAGTGACGAGGACAACAACAGCCAGACGCACAAACGCTGGGAGGCTGTATAGAGCCGAGTAGAAAGGGATGGAGCAGTTTCTGAAATCTCTGCTTTCTAGGGGTTTATTAACGTCTTGTCAGGCACATTGAAAGGAACACTGTAAAGTAAACAAGACTATTACATGCTCTACAGGAGGAAGGCCAGGAGGAAGAAGAGTACTTACTCATGTGCGTAATTTAAAGCCCGTGCTGGTTCCAGGACATTTCTTGTTTAGTGGGGGCCTGGATATTGAATGCTCCCTCCCAGTGAACAGGCCAGGGGAGGACATTTCACTAATTGCATTTATATTTGCAAATAACTTTGACCTGATCTTGCCGGAGAGAGTGCTTATGCCTGAGAACGAGTCCGGCTTAAGTCCCTGAGGCTCTTGGGAGTGTAAGGTTCCCCGTGAGTTCATTTCTTTGCAGGATGAGGGCTAATGTGAGATCGTTGTAACTGCTGCCTCCAAATGAGGCTGCAGAAAGAACTTTCCTTTTCAGATGTATTCCTTGGCCAGTCTAGGCTCCGTCTAGGCTGCAATAAAAGACCCGCAGCACGGCCACGACTGGCCCACTGACTCAGGCTCACGGGGCTCAGGCTGTGGGGCTATTAAATTGCAATGTAAGTGTTCGGGCTTGGACTGGAGCCTGGGCTCCGAGACCCTGCAAGGTGGGGGAGATCTCAAAGCCTAGGGTCCGGCCTGAGCTTGACTGTCTACACTGCTCTTTGTAGTCCCACAGTCTGAGCCCAAGTCAGTGATGTGGGATTTTTATTGCAGCATAGATTTACCCCTGGAGCCCCGCTGCGTGACTGCCCGTTCATACTGATTCAAGGGGCCTGGGTAATTCCAGTGGAAGAGAGTGTGGTGTATGACCGTGCCCAGGACTAACTCCGGAGGTGAGGAATGCATGCACTAACGTGTGCAGATCACCACTACCACCCTGCAGCAGTCCCTCCACAGCACTGAGTTGTGGACTGTGAACTCTTACGATTTCTGTGGGAGCTTGCAGTGGGTGGGAAATTTAGCTGCCTATTTTCCTTTTCTTTTATAGACCATTGGTTCAGCAGAGGTTTGCAGAACTCACCTGGTACGTTTCAAAATCTTCAGATGTGTTTTTAAATTCAGTCCCTGCCCCCACATCCTCTACTGTGGGTTTGATTCAGGTAAAAATATCTTTTGTCGTGTGAACCTCTGCTTGCCTCCCCAAACATTTTTGTAAGGAGTCTGGAAGTTTTGTGTTTCTCTTAGAGCAGAGATACGGTTAATAAATATAACAGCCTACTTAGGTCATAGATGGGTTTAGAAGCTAGGACATTCTGCACCAAAAGCATTAGCCTCTAGTGCTTGAGCTGAAGAAAAGACTCCCCAAGCTGGTAGCTGTAGTAGACTCTTATCCTTTATATGGAAAAGCCTCTTAAGGAGGACAAGCATGGTAGCATGAATGAACTAGGTACTCTGCAGAGAGCAGCATGTTGCAGAACTGACTTATTAAGGCCTCTTTCATGATGTATGATTTGATCTTCACATACTTCCCTAGTACATGCACTATTGAAAACTACTTGTAGTACCTTTTTTTAATAACATATGCAATACAGCCCCAATTAACCAGCTGTCATGGGGACACTGGGTACATTTGGGCATTTAACGTTTCAGATAATCAAAGGGATTTTTAATGTTGTTAACAGATTCTGCAGGACAAGAGAATATTTTTGACAGCTAAGGGTTTCAGATAAATGAATGTTGACTAGTCCAGGTTGTACTGTGTACCTGATATACACAACATCTTTACATACGTTTGTAGTTCTCTGTTGTATCATTTATTCTACCATTCTGTTTCACTTAAAATACATAATAAATACACTCTCTCAAACACACACACACAATTCAAGCCAGGGCAGCAATGTAACCACTGCTCCCCTCATCCAGGTTGAGTCCCGGTCCACTCCTGGGGCTCCAGCTGGCACCATAAGGCCTAATTATGATTTGCACTTCTCTGCACCAGCAGATCAGTGTATCGCTCCATAGTTATAAAAAAAGCACATGTCCTAGCTAAATGGCAATTTAATACAGTGCATGTCATTCTATGGTCGTTGTTATGCAGGAGGTCAGACTAAATGATTAAACTTGAACTCTGTGCCCTAGACTTCCCTGCTTTGGCTGACACAGCACCAAATAGTGGAATTTGACCCTCACTAGCTGGACGAGACTTTTGTGATCATGGGGGATCTCTCAGCTTGCAGAAAGCAGCATTACAGGCTCCTACAACAACTGTCCCCTTCCCCAGCATAGGGGTGGGAATAGGCATGTCGAGAATAGGAGGGTTTGGTTTTTTGGACAGAACGTATCCGTGCTCTGCCATTTCTCAACTGGCATACTATCTCTTGGATTTATTGTTAGCCAGCATATGTTAGAGCAGCCCAGAGGCTGCTGTAATTTATGGAAGGGCTGGGGCATCTTCAGCTGGCAGGCTGTGCCCTCACCTTCCGCTCCACTGCACTGACCAGATCTAGGTGCTGCAGAGAATCCAGCTCTTATTAATCATGGTTCTATTTTTATTAAATGTCTCCCAGGTAAATGTCACAATATAATAATAATAAAGGTAGCGCAAGCCCAAGTGCTCCTTTTTTCATGCTGTCCTGCCATGACAGGGCTGTGGCGTCATATATCAATTGCGACAGCCGTGCCTGTTATCCTTTGCTCACAATGGCTTTTGATTTCTACAAAGCCTATGATGAGGTGTGATTGCAGCTCAGATAGGCACACCCAGGTTACCTTTATTCTAGCTAGTTTGGCTATAACAGCAGAGAAGATGCAGCAGCCCTGGGTACAGACTCATGTTGCGAGCCTATGCTGGGAGCCATGTGGCTGCATCTTTCTTTAGTCATGCTAGCTAGCTTAAAATTAGTTTGGGGATATGCCTTTTCCGAGCCACAGTCACATTCCGATTGCAATGTTGATGTATCTTGAGATTCAGCCTGCAGGAGAACATGCTCTGCCCCCTGTTGGCTGGGAAGCCGCAAATGCTAGCTTGTTCAGAATCAAGTTAGAGTGTGGGTGTGTGTTAATTCTATCATGGGAGATGGAATTCCTTTTGTTTCCTAGAAGGAAACAGCAGCTTCTGCTTACCATATGTTTGCACAACATAGGACGCCAGTTTGCAAGCCATATAATGCCACCCAGAAGGTCTGCGCGTTTACCAGCACTACGCAGCGTTATTTCAGGTCATCGTAATGATCAACTCTCCTGCACGTATAAGCACATACTTCCAAATGTAAAAATGCACCAAAGTCGCATTAAAAATAATAATTCCCTCTAAATTTCTTCTTTTGCCATCACATTAAGAAAATCAACGGTGAAGAGTTAGTGTGTAAATGATAAATTGAAGATCGTTGAAAACACTGTGAATAGCTGATCAACGGCCTGTGTGAAATTTGTTGGTGGGCTCCTCTGATTGCTAGTAAATAGGTGTCCCCATCTCAGAAACTGACACCACACTGTTGGCACTTTCTGGCCAGGCTGACCAGGCCGAGAAGCTAAGGACTGACTAGACTTGCAACCCTAACAGCTCTCGTGTGATGTCTTACATGGAAAGACATGAACCATGGAGTTTTCACAGTATCTTTTACAATGGAACTTCTGCTATGGGGAGGACCTTGGTGCAGTACTGTACTACAAATAGGTGGAGATCTTCAAAGGAATGTAGGTGAGTTAGGCACGCAGTCCCCATTGAAATTCAATGAGAATAGGGCTCCTAACTCCCTTAGACTCCTTTGCAGATGCAAGCCGTGAATCATCATCAGTCCTCTCATATGGAAAGGACAAATGTATTTCCTATACCTGGCTAGTGGCGCCATTTTAAAAATGTTACATATGTGTGCATACTGTAACATGAAAGAGGTTACTTTTCCTGTCTGAAATGGTGGTATCCTCTTCATATTAAAGACTGTCACCATATTTCCATTATAAACTGGATTTTGACATCCCTTTAAACTCTCATAAAAGGCACTTTCTGATTTTCTAGTAATGTATAGCTAAAGTGGTACAATTCTCTTAGTGTGGATGCAGTTAGACCATTATAGAGGTGCTTTTTACCCATATAGTTTATTGCTCGACGCTAGGAATTGTAGTGATCTATTTATTTCAGTAAGAAAAAAAATTACACCTCTAACCAAATAATTATATTGGTGCAAAAACTCTGTGTAGACCAGGCCTTTCCATGAAAGATTTGCAGAGCGCTAGTAACTTTTGCCACTTTCAAGGAATGGTGGTATTTACTTGGGCAGTTATTCACTAGCAAATTAGGAACATCAGAATGATGTAAAGGTCTAGAAAAGAATTTAAAAATGGGCCAAAGTGGCTGGTGGAGACTTAAGTCTTTTTTTCCCCTCTTTTCTATAATAAGATCAGCCAAACTTTAGGTCAGATAAGATGATCATAATGGTCCCTTTTGCCCTTAAAATCTATTTTTAAAAAGCTATGCATAGATTTGGCATATATATTATATATATTTGGCATTGGATTATACTATATATACAGCTACATACATAAACAGAAATATAAAGCAAATAAAAGTGTGGCCTTAATTATCAGGAAATATTTAACAATGAGTCTAATAGATTGTGGAACAACTGGAGGCCCATTGCCTGAGTGATTTAAAATTATTAATTTTATTATTTTGTAAAAATGGGCTATACCTGGAACCAGTTAGAGCAAATGGCCCAGGATAGAGGACTCTGGAGATCTGTGGTTGGCAGCCCATACCCCGATTGGGGTGACGGGCATGAGTGGGAGTGAGTGAGTATTGCAGTCGTGCCTAGGAGCTGAGTCCTGGGCCTGGACCCCATTGTGCTAGGCCCTGTACAAACACAGAACAAAAAGACTGTCCATGCTCCCAAAAGCTTACATTCTGGATTGAAGGATATAATGGAAACAATGCTGTGCTAGCAGAGGGAATGGGCAAGAGGATTTAGCAAAAAGTAGAGTAGAATCATTATTAGATTATCACAAGCTATAGAAAAATCTACATGAATGAATGGCCAAGTTCCCATGCTGACCATTTTATGCAGGCATGTGATCTAATCTGTGGCATAATATATTAGTGACCCAAAGTATCTATAGGCTGTGTGGGGCACCTTAAAGAAAGCGCAATGTTCAGTAGTAGAGCCTTTCAAGGCAGACCCTCTTTTGCTAACTAATTCATTAAAAGTGTAGAAATTCTTTCACTGGGTTATTTGCAAGTCCCTTGCTCCTCTATGTCAGCTGCCCTTGGCTGCAATAGAACCATAAAACGTTTACTGCAAAGCCATGAAGAATCCATATGTCCATTTGATATGTCAGGCCACCAAGAAGCCAGAGCTTGTGGGGTAGCATAAGGATATCTGAAGGTGACACATGCTGTCATTTGATGAACAGAGCTGCAGAAGGGGATTCTGGCAGCCACTACCTTGGCCTTGACAACTTGTGATGGTGACCAGGTGGGGTGTGTTATCTTAATAGTCTGGAGCTCTTGTGAATTATTTGCTGATAGATGTAAACAGCTGTTATTCTTGGTAATGGAAAGCAATTAGAAACATCTGTACTCTTGGCTATGAGTAATGCCTCCTATCCTGAATGCTCCCATGTGCCAATTGGAAATAACTACATCATGAGAATGGGGCTGGCAATTCTGCACCGTATTATGGACGGATGATTAGTACTGAGCTGTGAAGAACAAGAGGTGAAGTGCAGTAGAATGAGGCTGTACCTGTGCTTTAGAAAAGGAGAGAAAAGTCGCTGCTGTAGCTACAATAAGGCGAGGCAGAAAGCAAGTGCTTTGGTGCTTTCAAACCAATCCCAGGGCAATGACAACGTAATACTCAGAGCCGGGCACCACCACCAGCTTGGAAAATTATCGACCACGACAACATCATGCCCCAGTGTTGTGGCGTTTGACAGTTTCCTTCCTCCCAGTTTTGTTTAAGGAAGCAGTAGATGCCTCAGCAAGTTGGCCAAAACGATCCATCTCATTTTCTCTCTCCTCGGTTTTTTATCAGGTTGCCGATCATTATGCTGTCTGAGCTGGCTGGAAAAGTGTGCAGCAGAGATGAGCAGGGACAGACTGTCAGAAGAGCTCAACACCCAACAGCTCCCATTTATGCACCTAAATGTAGCGCCAGACTTTCAAAACTGCCCGGCACCCAGTGGCTTCCATTTGACTCAGTAGGAGGTGCTGGGAGTTGTGCTAATTTTGAGCATTTGGCTCCAGGGTGGCTGTTGGATAGTTTTGATAATCTGGCCCTCTGAGCTGGCTGTCCGTGAGTCCTGTCATCGGTCTGACCTACCAGGGAATCATTGGCTAATCCTACTAGGGTGGTTTGAATTGTTTTGCAAAATTCTAAATTTGAACAAGAGAGTCACACTGCCACTAGTTCTTGGCACTTGTTATAAGCGTGCCTACCCTTTGCGGGTGCAAAGAAAACATTGCAAAACTGAACCAGTGTCATGCTGCCTGGGACAATCGGAAACACCGAGGTTTGAACTACTTAATCCGTCTCAATGAGCTGATACTTCTGAAGCCTAACGACAACCAGATTTTTTTTTTCCAGTTTAAGTGCAAAACTGCATCTATCATGCACACATAGGGTGAAATTCACCACTGGGCAGATCTTTAGCAGGAAAACAGCACTGACCGAGAAGTCGTCTTTTAGAGAGGTATTGTAAGAACTGATTTTGATTTGGAGGAGAATAGCTTTTCACACTTGCAGAATTCAATATGAATAGGGTTTTCTTGTTGTGATTCTACAAGGTGCTGGGCGCCTTTTGAATGATGCTGTGTGCTCTCAACGCCTGTTGAGTGGTAGTTAAGGGCACCAAGTGTCTCTCTTAAGGTTCTCAGCCCCCTGCAGAAGCAGTCTCAAAGTGTACAGCTAAGCACAGTTGTGCTATGCAAGTGCAGGAAGCTAAATTAATTGAACACTGAGGGTACATCTACACTACCCGCCGGATCGGCGGGTAGCGTTCTATCTATCGGGGATCGATGTATCGCGTCTAGTGTAGACGTGATACATCGATCCCCGATCGCTCTGCCGTCAACTCCTGTACTTCTCTGTGGCGAGAGAGTGTGTAGACAATGAATTGCTTACATAGACGATTGCTGGCTTTCAGAAGCCATCCCACACTGACAGTTCAATTGGGGCAAGCGCTCCGGGTGCGGACGCACACTGCTGACACAAGGAGCGAAGTGTAGACATGATAAGCGATGTCATTATTGCAGCGGCTGTATGCCAACGTAAGCTAGGTCAACTTAATTTTGTAGTGTAGACATGGCCTAAGAGAGATTTAGGCTGAGCAAACTCTACTGGTGATATGGTCAGCTTCTAAACAGAACATTTCTTTAAGATGCAATTTGTGTATATTGCAATAAACAGAATTTACCATCTATAATATCTCTCACTGCTGACTCGCAATATAACATCCCATAGTGCAAGTTAAACTTTGCACAATTTATTATTAACATAGGACCAAATTCATGGACCCATAGCAGACTGGAAAGAAACCTAGCTTTATACCACCTTTGGGATTGCCATGTTGTGAGGTCAGCCTCAGAGCAGATTTAACTTATTTTTGGCTACCCATAGGTCCCTAGGAGTGGTCAGTTCAAGAACAGGTGGGTGGCATAAAACAGATACACTGGCTCTGTGCTATTTGGGGAACATTCTGGTACTGGGGTGGGGTGCTTCTCCAGGGCATGGATCCGGATGGTGTATGCCCTGTTTAATTAACGGGCTAGAGAGAGGAAAGATTGTGCTGTTGTTAAGACACTGGACTTGGATAAGGAGACCAGGGGCAATTTCTGGCTCTACCACAAAATTCCTGTGTGAGTTTGGGCAAGTCACTGAATCTCTCTGTGTCTCAGTTGCATCTGTGAAATGAGGTTAATACTCCCATACTTCAGCGGGGTGGTGGGAGAGTGAATCCATTAATGATTCCTCATCTGAATACCTCACAAACATTAAAGTGCTTAGGGCCATATATTTACAGGTACTTAGTTTGGTGCCTAAAGATGCAGATCAGTACCTAGTAGGATTTCAAAGGCACCTAACTCCACTGAAATCACTAGGCATCGATCTGCCTCATTCGATACCTAAATATCTTTAAAAATCTGCCCCTAGATGATGATGATGATGGATCCCTGAATTGGGATTATAGATTTAAAATTTGCTCTCCACAAATATTGCAGAGCACTGGGTCGGGACCAAACCATGTTGAAATTCAGGAGGGTGTTTCCATTGGCTTTAAATTGGGCCTATTGCCAGTTAACTTCAAATTAAATTATTAAAACTTTAACTTCATATCAACTGTTTATAGGCTGTTTATACTTTGAAGGGAGGCAGCACTTAGAAGTGCCAGATACAACTTTATTGGCAGACGGATAAATATTGATTCTTGAATTTTTTTAAAAAAGAAAATGGAATACAAGTATTTTAAAAAGAATCCATTTATGAGGGGGGAAAAATCCATTTACGTGGAGTGGAAATGGTTGCCAATTGAGTGCTAACCCGTTTCATTTGGAAGGCCGTCCTATATTTAGATAAGAATGTGATTAGTCGATGTTTCTTTTTAATTGCAATTAAATAAACAACAATTAAACATGCTCTCATGCCCTCCCATGCGCCTCCACCCCTTTCCATGGCTAACTTTTTGGCTGCTGTTCTTGTTGTTAGAACCTGCTAACTTCATCAGCCAAGCTTCCCATCAGATCCTTCAACAAGGATCCATTTATCACTTCCAATGGCAAACTCTGAGTGATGGGCAGTGACCTAGCCCAGGAGGGCACTGGTGAACATGGAGACTTTAAACTTCATGTGGGTTTACCATTCCACAGTGACCGGCCAGCAGACGAGTCCCTGCTGTGCAGAAAAGACTCCACCAGTTGCTGGCAAAGCAGCACTCTCTGTGCACTGGCATTCCTATTGTTGCATTCTAGTCCCCGAAGGAACCAGGCCCAGATGAAAGAATTGTGGGGCCCTGTGGAAATTGGGGGTTTGCCCTCCATCTTTAAACTAGACAGAGCATGTGATGAACTAAACAATCTGCTGCCATGGGCAAAACTTCAGTGTACCACCCCCTCCTACTTCCTAGAACAGACGTTCTAGGGGGTGAACACTGGACTTTCTGTGGGGTGGAGGGAAGTGCGACAAGGCATCTGATGGTTTGGTGCTTATGGTAGAAATGTGTGGAGTGGCACGTGTCAGATCACAGCGCAATCACTCAAGTTTAGGGTGACCAGATGTCCCGATTTTATAGGGACCGTTCTGATATTTGCGGCTTTGTCTTATATAGGTACCTGTTACCCCCCACCCTGTGTCCTGATTTTTCACACTTGCTGTCTGGTCATCCTACTCAAGTTTGGCCAAGCAGCCCCTCTGTCATGACTGGGGCTGGGGGACAAATGTGAGTGAGTGGCATTGTGACGTGGTGCACAGGGTTTCAGCACCACTAATTTTGGGTTTTTCCCCCCGCAATAGTCAGGGCCTCCCTGGGATGTGGCCCCTGCACTAGTGCCCCGAGTGCACAGTGGTTAATCCGGGCCTGGAAGGAAGGAAGGAGAGGAACTGAGTCTGCAGGCTCCAGTTGAAGCCAGAGGAGTTATCATGAATGGATAATGAAAAGTTGGGTACTTTGCTCCGTAGGCCTCATTTAAAACGATCCAGGTTTGTTTTTAAAGGAGGCAGAGTTAGTGGAGAGAACTGAGAATATGGGGTAGGGGAACACGTTAATGGGTCTCATTTTGCCATCACTTACCCCAGTTTGAACCAGGGGTAACTCCATGGAAGTCAGTGGAGTTGCACCAATATGAAGCGGTGTAAGTAAGAGGAGACGCGGGCTCATTGTAGCTGTATACTGGCATAGCTCCACTGAAGTATTTTACACCAGATGAGGATCTGGCCCAATAAGTTTGTCATGTTTCGTTTGTCTGTTATCTTCTCCAAAGGGCCAAAACAAGGAACTGCCCTTTTACAGTCTTAAAGCTGGGTGTGTCCTGAAAAGAATACAACATGCAGGTGTGTTTTTGATGCTGTCATAACTATAAAGGGAAGGGTAACAGCCCTCCTGTGTACAATACTATAAAATCCATCCTGGCCAGAGACTCCAAAATCCTTTTACCTGTAAAGGGTTAAGAAGCTCAGGTAACCTGGCTGACACCTGACCCAAAGGACCAATAAGGGGACAAGATACTTGCAAATCTTGGAGGGGGGAGTTTGTGCTCTTTGTTTTGGGGGGAGTTTGCTCTTGGGAATAAGAGGGACCAGACATCAATCCATGCTCTCCAAATCTTTCTGAACAAGTCTCTCATATTTCAAACTTGTAAGTATAGCCAGGCAAGGCGTGTTAGTTTTATCTTTGTTTTCTCAACTTGTAAATGTACTTTTTGCTAGGGTGTTTTACTCCGTTTGCTGTAACTTTGAACCTAAGGCTAGAGGGGTTCCTCTGGACTCTTTAAGTTTGATTACCCTGTAAAGTTATTTTTCATCCTGATTTTACAGAGATGATTTTGACCTTTTTCTTTAATTAAAAGCCTTTTTAAATAACCTGATTGATTTTTCCTTGTTTTTAGATACAAGGGGATTGGATCTGGATCCACCAGGAGTTGGTGGGAGAAAGGAGGGGGGATGGCTAATTTCTCCTTGTTTTAAGATCCAAGGGGTTGGATCGTGTTCACCAGGGAGTTGGTGGAAGAGTCTCTCAAGGCTACCCAGGGAAGGGAGTTAGCCCATTGGGACTGGTGGCAGCGGACCAGATCTAAGCTGGTAGTTAAGCTTAGACGTTTTCATGCAGGCCCCCACATCTGTACTCTAAAGTTCAGAGTGGAGAGGGAGCCTTGACAGATGCCAATTAGAGATGAGGACAAACCAACACCTTGGATCTGGACACCACTGAAATCTGGGCTGATTTGAATTCACGATCATATGTGATATTTGACCTCTACATCTGTAATGGTTTGGACTAAAATCCCGATCCAGTGGTCCTACAGATACCAGAGTTGTCAGTGGAGGTTGAATCTGGGACCTTGCAGACTGAAAACTCACACATCTAGCACTTGGGCTAAAGGATTAAATGTGAGAGAATATCAGGCTGTTTTAATCTCTGGAGCCAACTGCTAGTCACACCTATTGTCGGAGTATTTCCCGAACGCACTGATTTCTGGGGGGCTGGCAAGGATTGAATAATATGGATCCAAATGTTGTGGCTGGAGCCCGATCTCTAATGGAAATACCTCGGTAATACATCATAGTTCCTAAAGGCCATTGGAATCGAATATCATTGTGAGGAGAGAGAACTTTTACAGGTGGCTTGGTGCTTGGGAAAATAAAAAGGTGAAGGGTGTCGAGGGAGATCCACGTTCAGAGATCCAGAAGGCTGTATGTGTCGGAGGAAATGTTAAAAGCAGCAAAACGAAAACCTTGCATATCAGTCAGTGTGAAAAAAATACACATGGGAGAAATGACAATCCAAATAGACAAGGCGAAAACTCCAGTCTGGGATTTACCTGGGACTATGACCTGTGAAGAGAGTGTCCATTGAATGAATACATTATGTCATTCACTGGTCACAGGTAAAAATGCCAGACTCACAGCAAGTTGCCTAGCTTACATGGGCTCATGTAGCATTACTGTGGTATAATGCAGCTACATTCTCGTTGCATACCTCGTAGGTACCCTCTTCCAGGAGGGGAAACTAACGCTGCAACTAGCAGGCCAAATCTTTTAGATCTTGGCATGGGCTCTCAAGCGATCTCACCAATCTTCACTGTGATCAAGAAACCTTGCCACATTGGCTCATCCCTGAAAATCGTTCAGCTACGTGTTGAAGCTGCCTCAGCTGCCAAACATTCCACTCTCCAGTCGTTTGCCTCCAAACAAAACACGGATGGAATCTGCCTTCAGGAGAGACACTGACTCCCTTTCCGCCAGCACCATTTACAACTGGCCCAGCTTTCCACGGCTCACTGATCAGTACAGCATTTGTATCCCACACAACACCTCTACTGAAGAAGCTTACATGCGGTTCACAAAAGCGATACAAAGTTGACACCAAATCAGTTACAGGAGGTTGTTATCAGACCTACATTCCCTGTCTCGATGAGGACTGTGCAGAACCGCTCAAGCAATAGGAAGAGAGTCGTGATCCAGACATTGCCACCCATCTTTTAGACATCGTGAACAGTTCTAGAAGAGTGAGCAGGTTACAATAGAACTAAACATGCCAAGATCAAGCCGCAAAGTAGTACCTGAGATAACATGCTGCCTCTCACCACCTGCATCGAGAATGGTTTCCAGAGCAGGCAGAAGACAGGTGCAGCATTCCTAGATCTTATGCTCCATGTGACACGATATGGTCTACTGAACAAATTGTCATTGGTCCTACCAAAGTGAGTTGTCATGGCTGGGGAAATGTTGCTGAGAGGCTGATGGTTCCAAGTTTCATTTGGACAAACCTGTTCCTGGGGGTCCCAAAACGAAGGTCTACCGCAAGCCCAGTTCTAGCACTGACACTTTTCAACCTCTTTACAAATGACCTTCCCGCCACCATGTTATGTATGCAGATTACATCTGTCTGGCAGTACAGGACCAGGATTCCAGTCATCTGGAAGAAGTCCTGAACACTGATGTGAAAACAACGGCCCACTATGGCAAAAGATGGAGATTTAAACCAAGTACCAAAAAGACTGTTTCCAGCAGCTTCCATGCATACCATACAAAGGCCAACAAACTGCTCAACATCTTCCTGAACAGACACAGGCTGGACCACAGCCCAAAATCTGTGTATCTAGGTGTTGCACTGGTCTGTACCTCGAATTTCAAGGAATACCTTAGCAAGACCTCGCTGAAAATAAACACAAGAAACAACCTGATCAGCAAACTAGCTGGTTCTACCTGGGGACATAGGTGCTAGAACTAGGGGTGTGGAGGATACTGCTGCACCCCCAGGCTTGACGTGGTTTCCATCATATATAAGGTTTACAGTTTGGTTCAATGGCTCTCAGCACTCCCACTGTACAAATTATTTCAGCACCCCTGCCTGGGGAGCCACTGTGCAGACAGTAAGAAACTGGCCTTGCCTTGCGCAGTTCTGTAGTTCCCAGGTGTGGCTCTGCTCTTTTCACACAGGACTAGTAGACATTCAGCTGAATGTGTATAACAAGTGTTGTGAGACCAACCAAACTGGCTTGGCAGCCAGTCCAGTCCAGCGTCACCTTCCTGATACCAGGCGACAAATCGCCTTGCTGAATCTGCTCCTTACCCCAGTTTAAAGATGTGTTTAATCCACCAAGCCACCTTCTCAGCTCAAGGCACCCTATTTGGCCAATTCTCTTAAGGAACCTCGATGACCCTTGCGGTCCTTTCTAACGCTATGGTTCTGTGATTCTATTATGTCGTCCCCAGCTGGCATACTAGGTGGCAAGAACAAGCTTCAAACAGCCAATTTCGGTCTTGTTACAGATCCACAGTCCAGCTCCCTGGTTTTGACTTTCCTTTCCAATTTTGGGTAAAACTCAATCACATCAGATGTGCTTCTAATAACTAATTCGGGACTCCCTTCTTTGCCACGCTGACCAGTTAGAAGATGTACTTGCAGGCTGCACCCTTCGGCCAGGGCTGTTCAGTTCCCTCATGGACCTGCACAATGTCCTTCCCTCAGCTACTGAATGGTTAAGACATGTAGACTAACATACTTGACTTGACTGTCTCTGTAAATGCAATCAGGGCCTGAGAACAGGGAAGTTCTGTGTAAACAATCTGATGAATGGATATTACTGGGTGCATGAGAAGGACTTATGGAATTCTGCCTTGTTCAGAAGTCTTTGTGCCACTGGAGTGCCAGGTGGCCTGACAGCTGGCTTTATTGGCTACATGAGTTCTGTGGAGTGGGAGAATCCCCAGAGGATGTAGAATTGGTGTATCTAGCCCTCCTTCCTGGACTTGTCTATGGGGGTGTGGCTGGGAGAAAGAAACCGTGTCCTGAGTACCACTGTGCTCTGATGATCCTTGACTGCAGAAAGGCCACTTAGGGGCTGTTGGAGCCTGATGTGAGGTTGAGAAGCCCTGAGGCTGGTGTTAATTATTCAGAAAGTTGAAACGGCCTATGATGGCCTTGAGGATTGTGGGAGCACACAGGCAGCATAAAGCTGCCCATACCTAGCCCCTCAGATGCAGCTAGTGGAACTTTGGTGCAGTTCAGCCTTTAGGTCAGCATGCCCCTTCTCTTCAGAGGAAGGAGGGAGGGTACTATTTTACTTACCCAGAAACCGCACCATTCATAATGGTTTAGATCTTGTGCTGGGATTTAGATCAAGAGCCTTTGCAGCTATGGACAGAGCCAGTAGATGGTGGTCTTAAGTTGTCAGCTGCGTAGTCTGCAACACCTGGCAGCTCATACAGCAATGAGTGAAGTACCAAAGTTCACTTTTGCATTGTCACGTTATATTGAGAAGTGGCGGGGGGTAGAGAACGAAGGTTTATAAAGAACGAGATTGATCTTTATTTTCTGAAAACTCTGTTCTTATAACAAAAGAAAACTCAAACAGGGTATTTGGACATGAATACTTGTAATACTATCTTGCTTTATTTATCCTAATATCCTATGTGTGATTTATCATGTTTTGCTCCTTGAGAATTGGGGAAAACTGAAAGCTTCGCACAAAGAGTTTTGAACACCAGAATGCTACTGCAAGATCATCTATAACTCATGATCTATACACTGCGGCACATCACTTTAGTATTCCCATTGTCAAGTGCATTACAGAGACATTCGCTTGCAATAGGTGTTACAATACCTTGTAATTCTGTGCAGACTGGCTGGAATTAAAGACTTAAAAGATTAATTTTGAGTTGAAATATTAAAAAATTAAATAGAATGTTTTATCATAATGACATAATTTAAAACTAACTAAAAATAGCATTAATAATAATCATGTTAACTCTCCTTTCATTAAAAGAAGACATTTAGCACTAAATTATTAAGTGATCAAATTTATGAGGCCCGAGTTAGCAAAGATTTTGCCCCAATGTAAAATCATGCGCTGTGATTTCTGTCTAGTGCTTGCTGCAAATGAGCAATTACAGTAAAATTTGGAGGATGTTTATAAAACAAACACTTCAGCCTTTTAACCATTGGCAGAATGGTACATTTGTGTACAAAATAGATGGGGGTATGTTGTAACACTGCCAGCCAGAATTAGAGGATATACAGGAGAAAAAGTACATAATGTGCAAAAGAAGTAAGTGTGTGTGTGTGTGTGTGTGTGTGTGAGAGAGAGAGAGAGAGAGAGAGAGAGAGAGAGAATTTTTTTTCATCTAGGATGACATCTGATGCTAAACATAGGTTTTGTTTTACTTACTTCTTTAAAAATACAGTCTTAGTTTAAAAACATACTAAATATGTTGCATGTCCATTTTAACAATTCCAGAATCAGCTCTAAGTTCAAAAGAGATGTCCAAGCCAGACACTGATGTTTGTTTCATTCAAGTCAATGGGATTATTCTTGTGTAAAGTGCAATGTGTTTACAGCATCAGGGCCTAACTACAGAGCAACGCGCCTTTCTGCCAATATTTTTTCCAGTACTTGGATGTATTTGCTCTTCTATTGCCGCCTTGGTGTGGTAGATACATTTCATTCAATATTTAATCTGGGTAACATTAACGGAACCTAGATAGTGATCACTTTAGGAACACACATTCAATGCTCATACACATATACAAATAATAATGATTATTATTTAATGCATCAATATAATTTGCTGACGTCCATGCTCAAATGGTCCTCTCAAAATCTCAGATTTGTTTAGAATGAAACTTTTAAAATAATCATTGACTATAACTCCTCCAGTAGCCAGAAACCACAAGAAGCATCTGTGACGCTCTTAAAATATGCATTGTTATGATAAAGAAATAATGGAACTATGATGTTTCCTTGCATTGATGTTTTAACATAGACCCTTTGGGCCAAATTCAGTAAACCATTTAAGCATGCGCTTAATTTTAAGCATGGACTTGAGACCGCAAGCTTATGCTTAAGTGTCGTGTTGAAAAGGGATGGCCTTAAGGATGCGCTTAAAGTTAAAAGTGTACTTAAGTGTTGTACTGAATATGGATCTATATGCATAACTCCCTCTGAACTCAGTAAAAGGGTTGAATTAGGCTATAAATTAAGTGTTCCAAGAAAATGCCAAGGCATTTTAAAATGTGCTTTCATTTTAAGTGAAGTTTGAAATTTGATGTGAGTGGCTAGTTTAAGTAGTAAATGCATGGTAAATATTTAGTTCTGATTTAATCTAAAAATATATTTATGGTGGGATTTTCGAAGTTGCCCTAAGGGATTTGAATGGCCAGTTCTGAATGATTTTACTGGGAATTAGGTACCCAAATCCCTTTGAAATATCAGTTTTAATGTTTTGTATCGCAGGGGAAATGTTTTTCCTGTCTTGTATGGATCTTATATTATTCAGAAAACAGGAAGTCATAGCATTGTAAATAGCAGTAATTTGGACCTATTGATGTAGTAATGAGACCAATTTTGAACTAATCATTTCTCATTAAGTTAATGCTAGTAAAGTTTCTTGTGCAGAGAAGCCTTTTTTTTTTTTTTTTTTTTGGCTATTCAGTGACCAATGAGGTGTATTGTTTTAGCAAATTGGGGTTGAGGTCTTTTAGGTTAGCTTTATTCTTTGTTGTAAATTACAGCAGTTTCATAACTGCTTAACACAGCTCCTGAATCTCAAAATGTCATACTTAATTTTCTCAGTTCAGGCTGAATGACTGGCATTTAAAAAAAAAAAAAAGGATTATCTAGTGTAAAATCCATGGCTGTCATTTTCAGGATAATTTTGCATTGCCTTTGCAAAAACAAAACAAAAATAACCCCCCAAATCGGTGAAATCAAATACTCTCCTGCTGAATATAAATGAAGGCTGCTGTAACTCTTACTCACACTGAGTAGCATCTTACTCCGTGAGAAACCTTGCTGAAATCAGCGAGACTGTTTGTGGAGTAATGGAGATGAGTGAGAGTGAATAATGAGATTCGGTGTGATTAAGGGTGGCAGAATCTGGTCCTATCTGTGGTATTTTTTTCTTCCTTCTCACATGGTTCTATTATTTTAAATGCCATTGTTACTGAAAATGAGTGGATGAGGCAGCATTTTATTTTGCCACTAGTTAATTACAAAGCCACCTTTACATTCGTGACATCAACACTGATCGGCTCTTAAAAATATAGGTAAAAAGATTAAGCTATTTTTTTTCTAGCCACACATATATATGGACCCAATCCTCTGTGGTATAAACGTTACTATTGCCTATCCACACGTTCAAAAATCATGATTCAGACCCCAAAATCATGAGATTTTAAAAAATAATAAATTTTGTCACCTGGGTTTGGGTCTTTATGGTTTGTGATTTCAAGCTTTTATCTGGAACGTGGAGAGCTAGAAACTTTGTTTTTATATTTGAAAGCTTAGATTCTCTTATCACATGACTCCAGGAGCTGGAGCATTAAAAAAACCCCCTCCCAATATCATGAAACTTGTGATCAGATCATGAGAGTTGGCCTCCCTGACATTGGCATAACTCCACCGAAGTCAATGGATCTACACCTATTGACACTAACTGAGGATCTGGCTTGTGGCCTAATTCATCACTGCATTACTCCAGTTTGATATGGGTTGTGATGGGGTAGCTTCCCCCCACACCAGCCCTGAACAGGTTAATGTGGGCTAGAAGAGGCCAATTAATCTTATATGATGCACCTGGAGGGAAGCCAGGGATTGATAAACACTAACTGCAGGTGAAGCCCAGCTGGGAGAAGGTTATAAACCAGGAACTGAGAGCAGGACATTGCAGGGCGGAGGTCAGGAGTCACTCCCTGGAGGGAAAGGGAGTTAGCCAGGGACAAAGAGGAAATCCCAGGGGGAGAGTAAGCCCTGGGGTCATGCCCTGGACCGGGGAGTTCAGAAGAGGCCGAGAAGGGTGAAGTAGCCATGGGGAGCAGAGAAATCTCTGGGGACAAACCAGAGATGGGCAAGAAGACAGAGAGGTGGGGTAGGAAGGAGCTCAGGGAAACAACAAAGGGTCTGAGACTGAGTGAACCTGGACTGCTAGTCATAGGGTCCCTGGGCCAGAACTTGGAATAGTGGGTGGACTTGGTTTCCCCTACCAGCCACTGGGAAATTGGCACAGGACCTGGAGACTTGGAACAGAAGACCATCTGAGACAATGCCCGGACAGCTTTTCTGGTGGGACATTGTTACCCTGGAAGGAGGGGATTATATTGTGACCTGTCTAGAGGGATGAGTAACAAAGAGGGAGTACCCCGAATTACTGAGAGAGAGAGGGGTCACAGCACAAGCAACCAACAGAAGGGGGTGCCAGATGGGGTGAGAGCTAATTCCCAAACCCAGTCACAAGGAGGTGCACCCGCAGTGAGTGGAACCCCTTCACAGTGGGTATAACTAGAGCTACACTGCTGTGAAACTGGAGTAGCTCACTGGTGAACCAAGTCCACCTATTTTCCCTCTCACCTCACAGACCTGGCTTGCCTCTCTTTCAGCAGGACAGATGTGCCGTGTTTCAGCACGTGCTGCTTCAAAAACTGCCAGACATTTCTCACCGGTAACATTTCTGCCAATAAATAACGTGCCACTCTTTTGAGCAGGGTGCACAAGGGTGCAGTTTAGGAAGTTGGTGTGGAAGTAGCCTAAGGGTACATCTACACTACAGCGGGGAGTCGATTTAAGATACGCAAATTCAGCTACGTGAATAGCGTAGCTGAATTCGACGTATTGCAGCCGACTTACTCCGTTGTGAGGACGGCGGCAAAATCGACTTCTGCCGCTTTTTGTCGGCGGCGCTTACTACCACCTCCGCTGGTGGAGTTAGAGCGCCGATTCGGGGATCGATTGTCGCGTCCCAACGGGACGCGATAAATCGATCCCCGAGAGGTCGATTTCTACCCGCCGATTCAGGCGGGTAGTAGAGACCAGACCTTAGTTTGCAAGAGAGTCCTACAGGCAAACAGCAGATGAGAGGGTTTAGCTGTTTTTCCTCCTGCTGGCACACTAGTTCTTATGGGCTACGTGAGTTAATTTTTCTTTCCTGCTGAGATTAATAAAACCAGGAAAGTAATACATAAGGCACAAAATATGAACTATTACTCTGCATGGAGGCATTTCATGCTTCGCTGGTTTCATGAGGAGATCAGAGGTGCCAGAACCATAATTAATATGTTGTAAGAAGAAGAAAAATATAAGATTATGCAAGGTCAGCAGCATTTCCAGGCTTTACAAAGGATAGGGGAGCTGATAAAATGCATTGTATTGGCAAAATATAAAGCTATACAGTCACCATTGTGATTATGTGCTGAAGCAGACAGGATAGCTAAGTGTGACCATCAACACATTGGATCAGCCCCTTGCTTCTGCTGGGGACCACTGAGATTTTGTACGGGCCTTTGGGTGCACATGCATACGAACACATACCGTGCAAGCTCATACAGACTCAGAGCAGGGACCGGTTATATTATATGTATGGTCATACATGCTCTGTGTGTATGTGTGTGCGTGCATGCAAAGGCGTGTATAAACTGTGTTCCCCTGCAGAAGCAAGAGGCAGGTCCAGTTTGTTGATGGTAGCACTTACCTATCCTGTCTCCATCAGCCAAGATCTTGATGTGTTTGACAGTTCCTTTACTATGTGAGTTTCTTACGGACACTGCACATGAGGGGCTGCCTCCTGCGTGTTCTCGAGCAGTAGTTATGCACAAGAGAGGGAGCATTGGCTAATGGTTCTAATGAGACTGGGAGTCAGGAGATCTGGCTGTTCCCAATTCTGCCATATACATGGTGTATCATCCTGGGCAAGTCACTCTAACTTTTCCCTGCCTCTGTTCCCTGCCTGTAAAATAGGGATGATACTTTCCTATCTCACAGGAGTGTGCCAGGCATAAAGGCCTTATTCAGGAAGCTATTTAACCATGTGTAAGTACCTGAGTAGTCTCACTGATGGCAATGGGACTGCCCACGTGCTTAAAGTTAGACACATATTTAAGTGCTCTGCTGAATCAGGGCCTAATCCATGAGTGTTTGTAAAGTTGGTGGGTTTTTGGGGTGATGAGCTGTTGTTTAGTCTAAATGTCCTTACGACAGATAAAACTCTGAACTTAGTTAGCGTTGTAGAGCATTGTTCAAGGCAAGTGGAGGAATATATCTGATATCACCAGACACCATTTTGTTGAAGTTTGAGTGGAGGGGACTTGTGATCCAGAAAAATAATTCTGTCACTAGCATATGGGCTCCAAAAATGGAGGCAGCTGAATCTCTACTAGATGCTGCTCTCTTTGCACTCACTAAGACAGAATTCCCTCTGTCCAGAGTGGCCCCACTTCCTTCCCAGTGCTGAGCTTCGCATACAGTGCCTCACCCAGCGCCCATTAAGGTTTGCAGAAAGGCTCCAGTTGACTTCAGTGGCTAGTGGACCATTCCCATACGACTCAGCTGAATCCGTTGATTATTGTCATTCCTCGATGCCTTAAGTCTAGGGCCTGATGCTGCAGCTCTTATTCATGATGAGTTGTACTTTTGTGGGCATTCCTATGGATTCCAGTGGGAACCTGCTCAATGAGACATAGCTTGGTGGGACTCATTTCATGAGTAAGTGCCACTCGCCATGAATAAGGGGAGCAGAATGGGGCCTTTCTAGACTTCAGGCATCTCGGAGCACGGACCTGTTATTTTATTTGTCTGTATAAGTACAATAGGCACCGATGGCGTTGTATAAATCATACGTATTAATAAAGGATAAACCAGGTGGATGGCTGGATGTACAAAAGTATCTCTACAAAAAAACCATGTACTTTTTTTACATCCAGCCATCCACCTGGATGTAACCCCATGTAAGCAGGATCAAAGAGAAGAAGGAACATGTCAGACAAAACAGAGGATAAATACAATCTTATCAAATCAGATAGGTTGTGTATTCTGGGTATCTGACTTTTATCAGCACCGTTATGATTGTCTGCAAAGTACCTGCTGTTGGATGAAGGATTAAGCCTGCTCCAATTGTTGCTTTTTACTTTACAGATGTCATAAAAAAGACATTCCTTCAAACCTGTTCATTCCCACAGTAATGCTTTTCCAGATGGGAAATTATAGAGCAAGATTCAACGAAATCTGCTTCTGTGTTACTTAACAAAAAATAATATTACTGTAACCTTTCTTTTCTAATCCATTCATTTCAGGTTTGATTTACCTGCTACGCTTTGCTCAGAAATCTCTGTAGCTTTATAGGATCATGTATTTTCATGTCCAGTTTTTGAACGAATCAAGTGTCTATATAAAATGTTCTATGATTATTATATTTCAAAAGCTCGGATTAACCTGTTGTTCTTGATTAAAAAGATATTACACTGAGATTGGATGGGTGTTCAAATTCTTTCTAGCTATCTCTCCTTTTGTCTGGCGGGAAACAAAACCAAAGCTGTCTCTCGGGCAGCATATTAAGCGGAACAGGAAAGTTGGTGAATGCAGTTATTACAAAAAGTATTGTTAATGTTGATTCTCAGTGCACAGTTGTCTTTCAATAAAAGGTCTGACATGCTTTAACCCTGCCAAATTCCCTTTAAACCGGTTAGTGGTTGGCAGACACTCTGTCATTGATTCATGGCATTTTTGACAATTTGAAGCCAACAATGTAGGCCCTGATTCAGCAGGGTATTTAACATGGGCTTGATTTTAAGCACTTTTTACGCTGTCTTGTTGGTTTCAAAGGGGTGGCCCATACTTAAAAGTTAAGCCCATCCTTAAGATTGGATGAATTGGGGCCTCAGAAACCAATATTAACAATTACTTGTGGTGGGTTAAATTATGGATGCCTGTGACCGGGTGAAACAGGCAGGAAAGGGTTACAGGCTGCTTGCCTGTCCCATGATTCAGCGGGGGTTTAATGTCAGGGTCTTTTTCCAGGATGGAGAGAGTTGTTAGAGGACAGGCTGCTGGGCCCCTGCAGTCTGCTGTGCTCAGGGGACTAGCTTTGTTTTGTGGTTGTGTTTGAATAATAATCCGTGCCGGAGGCAAGGGTCTGCCTGAAAGGGATTTGGGCATATGGCCATGGTTCTTTCCTGGCTGGTGAGGTTGTTCACCAAGGTACAGTGCCTCAGCATAAATGCACAGGACCACGTTGCAGGGAACCCATTTCCCATGGTGCTCCCACACTGGAGGCATCCTTATAAGTACCTACATGGAGAACAGATATCTAATAATGAGCTCTTAAATCGATGAGTGAAAGGTATAACGCGATCCAAAGCTAGACAAATTCAGAGTGGAAATCAGGCGTAAATTTTTAACGGTGAGACTAAATTGGAACAATTTACCAAGAGTGGTGGTGGATTCTCTATCACTGACAAACTTTTAAATCAAGATTGGATGTTTTTCTAGGAGATCTGCTCTAGGAATTATTTGGGGGAAGTTCTCTGGCCTGTGTTATACAGGAGATCAGACTAGAAGATCACACTGGTCCCTTCTGGCCTTGGAATCTATGAATCTACGCCGCTAGCATTCCATGCATGGAGAGGAGATCCAGGAGTGCTGTTGCCATCACTATACACCACCGAAAGGTGCTTGTGGGTAGAGCGGGTGGGAGGTTATGGACACACTCATTCCTGTGCACCGGTTAGCATCGGGAGGGCGGTAACAGTGGGAGCATGAGCTGTGCTTGTTGTACAAGAGTAGTAAGTGCTGCAGATAGTATCCTCCACCAGTGCCAAGAGCCATTATGCTTGCTTCTACCCTATGAAGATATAATGCTTCCAGCTACTCCACTGTGACCATTTCCCCTCCTCCTCATCAGTGAAGCTCTGGGAGCCTTAAATGAGCCCTGAATTTGCATGAAGGGATTCACCAAACCCTATCAGCCATCCTCTGTGGCTGCTGTGAGGCAATGTCTTTACCATCCTGTCACTGCCGTGGATCAGAAACTGGACACGAGACTGAAAACTAGTCATTTTCAACAGGACAGAAGGTTGACGGTAGGTGCCCCATGGTTCTCTACCGGGACTGGAGTTGTTTTATATATTTATTAAGAATTTAGAAAAGGAGGTGAACAAGGTGGCAACATTTGCAAATGACACCACATTGTTTAGGTTAGTCAAGACCAGAGAAGACTTGAGGAATATCAGAGGGATCTAACCAAGCTAAGTGAATGGACAATATAATGATGGATGAAATTAAGTATAGAAAGCTGCCTTATAATGCAAATTGGAAGGAATAATTTGAAGTACCCTGGCCTATGAATTAACTGTAGCCACTCAGGAAGATGACTTGGGTCTGTCTGTGGAAGCCCTCTGCTGAATATGCAACAGAAGTCAGGAAAAGCAAACAAATATCACGACGGATAAGAACAGGATAGAAAATAATACTGAAAATATTAGAAAGCCACTAAATAAATCAATGAAAAGTCTTCTCCTGGAATATTGTGTTCAGTTCTGATCTCCTTACTTGACAAAAGAAACAGCAGAACTGGAAGGGGTCCAGACACAGCCAACAAAAATAATTACAAGTATGGCAAGAATTCTTTCTGAAAAGAGATCAAAAAGATTGGTATTGTTTGGTTTCAAGAAGAGACGTAATGCGTAAGAAGGAATATGGTAGAGAGAGAAAAATATACTGGCATAGAGAATGTTAAATGGGAACATCTATATACCAATGGTCCATCCAGCCCAGTATCATGTCCTCTGACAGTGGCCAATGCCAGATGCTTCAGAGGGAATGAACACAACATGGCAATTTCCAGTGGATCCATCCCATCGACCAGTTCCAGCTTATGGCAGTTGGGGGTTTAGGGACATCCAGAGCATGGGGTTGCATCCCTGACCATCTTGGCTAATAGCCATTGATGGACTATCCTCCATGAACTTATTTAATTCTTTTTTGAACCTAGTTATGCTTTTGGCCTTCACAACATCCCATTGCAATGAGTTCCACAGGTTCTCTGTGTTCTCATATTACAAGAACAAAGGGTTGATCAATGAAATTAAAAGGCAACAAATGCCAAACCGATAAAAGGAAATACTTAAAAAAAAACCCTGATGCTTATCCTGTGGGGCTCATTACCACTAGATTTCATTGGGCCACAAGAGTGGTGGGATTCAAAGAGGATTAGACATTTATAGGCAGTTAATAAAAAGAGCCTCAGTTGCAGCAGACAGAATTAATAAGCCAAAAAATAGTACATGAACCATAAGCCTTCAGGACATACATCAATCACTTACCAGTCCAGAAGTTAGCACTTAAATACCTTTAAAAATCTGGTCCTTACAGCTAGGTTTAGGAAGAAACTTCTCTTCTGGGTTATTCCAGTATTGTCCATTAATTAGATTCTGGCACCTTTTTCTGAAGCACTTAGTATGGTCCACTGTTAAATATGAGCCACTGATTTGATGTCAGATCCCGTTTTCTTATCATGGGGTAGAAAAATGTAGGAAATTGCTCCCAGAAACTCAGGAGTCAAGCAGAAGCTTTGTCATGGCTGGGTTTACATCTGGAAATGTGAAAATATCATATTTCCATTACATTTCTTACCTCTATTTTTAATTATGGCATTATTTCCTGGGACCCGGAGAAGGAACGTTGCCTCTGTGTCTCGGTTTTCTAACCAATGAGTGGCGACATAAGCTCCCATTCATGGAAATGAGCTCTTCAATGTTTCTACTGTTATTTAGCTGCACAACCTGGCTTGCTGGTGATGGTTCCACTGAAGTGAGTTGAATGTTAAGACATACTAGGTTTGTTCAGCAGTACAGCTGGTGTGTCCTGCTGGGTTTACCTTGCATGTCTAAAAGGCATGCAGTGGGCAACAGAAAGGACGGGTAAAACAGTGTTGATAGATGACAAAAGAACTGATGCAAATCCCTGTCCAGCGCTTGACGCAAATCAAACCTGAACATCATCTGCTGTTTGAAAAGGTTTAGTTGACTTACAGATTTGCACACTCTGCCAGACCCTGGTGTCAGCTAGGCCTGGAAGCACACTGTTCTTCTGGGATCAGCTTGAGGCTGGCGTATGCATGGATGCATAAGGTGGAGAAGTGTAAGAAGACTTGCATACGCCAATGCAGGGACCAGGCACAATTATAGTCCATGCACTCTTCCAAGAACAGGGACTGCTCCTTCCTAGCATTGCCTGAGGTGCAAGCTACCCCCAACAGGAGCACGGAAGAGATTGGCCATGACTATGCCCTTCCCGGGACCAGTCGGCAGAGTGGGCTTGCTGCAGAGGTGAATTCATGCTGTGCTGTCCTAAAGAGTAGCACAGTGAATATGCTTGAGCTGGGAAGCTCTGGGAGCTCTGGGAGCTCTCGTACCTCAGTGGGTGGTGCCTGTCTATATAGCCCCCAATTCAGACGTCTGCTTTCATGTCACAACCTGACACTTTATATTTTGGAGATAGTTAAACCCAGGAATTACTGGAACTCTCATGCTCAAGGCTGGTCCCAGGGGATTTCCATACAAAGTGGTTCAGGGAGGGGTTTCATAAACACCCGGATAGGAGTTGCACGCGCATGTGGCTCAAAGATGCTAACTGTAATGTGCTGAAAATAATGCAATATAAAAACATTTTGCATTGATTTTACTTCCTAGGGGGAAAATTACTGTAGATTCAGTTATATTAATTGGTGCTGAAATAGCACTAGAGAGACTGTGTGGTCCTGAAGCGACGGTATTGAACTGGGATTCAGGAAAGCTCGGTATTTTTCCTGCCACCCTTGTCCATTGAGATTGTAAAATCTTCAGGGCAGGGACTGTCACTTACTATGTGTGTAGACAGCGCTTAGCACAATGATGCCCCTATCTTGGTTGGGATCTCTAGACGCTACTTATAATATTAATAAGAACAGCTGCTGCAGTTGGGGTCAGGCTGGCTGAGAACATGGGAATGAAAAGGGGCAAGTGGGTAGAACGTGTTGTCCTTCACATTTAACTGCATTTTTGATCTTGGGACTGTAGTCAGGGTAGGGCTACTCAACAAGTCTCGCGTCAGCTTAATGCAGAGTATGAAGTTAAGGGGGATGGGTGGGATCACAGGTTTCCATGTCAAAATAAAATAATAGAATCATAGAAATGTAGGGTTGGAAGGAATCTTGAGAGATCATCTAGTTCAGCCACCTGTACCGAGGCAGGACCAAGTAGACTTAGACCATCCCTGACAGTTGTTTGGCTAACGTGGTCGTAAAAACCTCCAATGATAGTGATTCCACAACCTCTCTTGGAAGATTATTCCAGTGCTTAACTATCCTTATACTTAGAAAGTTGTTCCTAATATCTAACCTAAATCTTCCTTGCTGCAAATAATTATACATAGAGAGGGAGAGGGCTGAAATCAAGGGAATTTCCCAGCTAAATGGTTTACCGTTCAAGCCCTAGTTGAGCAGGAGCATAAGGTGCAAAATTAGGACAAATGTTCCAAATAGCAGTAATGGAGTAGTTTATTTAACTCTATCCTGCTCTGAAAATCTCTTATCAGGATTATATGCTCTCAAGAGAGATTAGCAAGGCTGAGGAATCTTCAGGTTGGTAAATAGGAGGATTAAGATAGAAAGAGTGGGAAAGCTACTTAGCACTCTGAGTCTTTGCCATCAGAGCCAAAATAAAAGCTTATCTTAGAGAGTTTGGAATGAGTAAGGCTAAAATTGCAAGGAGTGATGGCAGAAGGAAGATTACAGCTGAATCCCAAGGAGCTTTTAGCTACTCCCACTTGCCATGGTGGGAATGGAACAGGAGGTAATACCGAAGAAGAGACAGACAGCTAACAGTGGACTGTGTTATGAATGCTTTCACAATCAAGTTAATGTGGTATCAGAGTCATTTGGTGCAAAGTGACTCTGGCACTTACTGTTCATCAAAAGAAAATGCTAATTGATCTTTACTTTTTTCTTCTTTATTATTTGTATTAGAGCAATGTGTAGAGGACCTAGCCAAGAGCAAGGCCCCGTTGTGCTAGGTGATATACATATTCATAGCAAGAGACGGGCCCTGCCCTCAAGAGCTTGCAATCTAAAGAGAGAAGACAGGATGGGAGAAAGGAAAGGTTATTGCCTCAGCTTTACAGACGGGGAGCTGAAGTACGCAGGGCTTATGCAACGTGCACAATTTCACATAGAAAGTCTGGGACCAATCCAGGAATTAAACCCAGGTCTCTTTAGTGCCTGTCCAGCACCTTAAACACCAGCTCATTCCTCCTTTTACATAGACCTAGGTATATACATAGAATGGATCCATGTATTTACAGAGATTTCTATGATGTTCATCATTATAGCTGTCCAGTTGCTGCAGAAACAGTGTTTGTGAATGGTTTGACCATGTTTATGCTCCATTTTATTTGCTACTTGCAATCACAATGGGTCTCTGTTCACAAGGATGTCTGGGAAGGGCTTATTCTTCATGCATCTAAACAATGGCGCACATGTTCCACCAGAAGTATTCATTATTCACTATTCTTCATTAATTATCCATCTGTTTAAAAAGTTTGTCATCCAGTCAAGGAATAGAAACAATAGCAGGTGACTTAGTTGACCAATCACACACTCCAAGAAACCAATTGTGACTAGTTGAATAGTCTGCCGACAAGCCACATGCTGACAATTGTTTGTCCAAATGATATGGGAAATACTTATAAATGAAAAACATATTTGCAAGAAATCAGAATCTGTTTGTGAGCAGAGAAAATGGCTAAAAAGAAAGTAAGTACCAAGAAAAGAGAGAGAAAGTTGAAATGTTAATGTATTTTTCAAAGATTTCCCCCCCTAGCTCCCAGATACCTATCTGAACTGAACTTTCACTCACGGTCAATGTGAGCATTGCTGATCATGTAATCAAGTCAGCTTGCATTGGGGAAATGGAAAAAGGTTCAGAGGTTTGGTATGGATAAGCACTTCAAACACTGGATGCTGAGTTGAACTTAATCTCAACAGATGTTGTAGGAGAGGCTTAGATTCATAGCCATGTTAATATGGGGGTTTGAGAACTGTGATTTGAGTATTCCTGCACAGAAATCTTCCAAGAGTGTTGTCTGTTCCTTTGAGATTTTGTGTGCACTTGAAACAAAAAATAGGTCTCCTTCCAATTTTGGATCCAACCCACAAAAAACCCAGAGGGGAGGTTTAGATCTGGGGTTTTGAATCTGAACATCCTGTACATGGATTAGGGTTAGAAATAAGGCTTTCACATCAGAGAAGTGTAACTTCATGTAAACGTTTCAGACTGCACTGGTAATTCAACACAGGGCAGTACCACCTAAACTTACTGTTTTAGACATGTAATACTGCTGCAATTCCAGCTACCCCTTTCCTGGAGAAAAAAAAGGAATGAATGTGATGTTTGCAGATCGTCATTCTGCTTGTATGTTATATCCCTTGTCCCCATCCTTTGTCTGTCATATCTATGTAGATTGTCAACTCTTAAGAGCAGGAACTCTCCATTACACTGTATAATGCACCTCGATCTGCAATGCAAATTATTATTATATTAATAATAACACTCAGGGCCGGCTCTGGCTTTTTTGCCGCCCTAGGCAAAAAAGCCACCCGCCGCCCACCCCCGAGTGTGGCGGGGAGGGCACCGAGCCCGGCTGCGGGCCCGCAATCCCCGACCGGCCAGAGCGCTGGGAGCAGGGCGGAGAGCCCGGACGGGGCTCTCCGCTCTCCCCAGCGGGCAGAGCGCCAGGAGGAGGGTGGCGAGCCCGGCCGGGGCTCTCCGCTCTCCCCAGCGGGCAGAGCGCCGGGAGCAGGGCGGAGAGCCCGCCGCGGCTCTCCGCTCTCCCCGACTGGCCGGAGCGCCGGGGGGAGGGCGACGAGCCCGGCCGGGGCCCCGCTCTCCCCGACCGGAGCGCCGCGGGGAGGACAGCGAGCCCAGTCGCGGCTCTGCTCTTGGGCTGGAGCGCCCCGCCGCGCCGCCCCCCTCCAGGTGCTGCCCCAAGCACATGCTTGGTGGACTGGTGCCTGGAGCCGGCCCTGATAACACTGTTAATGTCTAGCCACATCCCCTTTCTTTACGGATTGTTACTGAGCTGGTGGTTGTCTAGCTGGCAAATAGAGAATTAAAAAGTTTATGTCAGTCGGAAGAGATTTCCCCCAAATGTATGTGAACAGTTTAGAATACTGAGCAAAATTTTTCCAAGTGGCTTGCAGCTTCATACTCTCCTTGGTTCAAGTTGAGCTTGGAAACTGAAGTACTGAAATCCATGAGAGAGGCTTTTCTTGTTAGCATTTCCATCCCAGCTAAGGGCAGTTAACCCTGGAACCCTCTCATAAACTCATGCTCCTATGAGACATTCAGCACATTTCTTCTGTGCATACAGTTTTTTTAGCAGCTTCAGCCAGTAGTCACTATATAGCAATGTTTCTTTTATGTATGTGTATTAGATTCACTACCACCAACTAATAACAACGTAGGACATTTTCTCAATATGTTTTACTTGCCATAGTTGCTCCCCAGATGTCACATAAAATTATTTGTTCACGTCCGCTTGTGTTGGATTAGCATTCCTGGGTGGGTGATTTCCTGCGATGGCCTCCATTCCTCTGCTGGGTTATTTATGATGTATTGTTTGTTTGTATTGCAGTAATTAGTAGGAGCCCCAGTCGTGGACAGGACCCCACTGTGCAAGGTGCTGTACAAACAGAACAAAAAGATAGTCCCTACCCCAAAGAGCTTACAGTCAAAATCAATCTAAAGGCTGGTTTCCTTTGAGAGAGGCAGGTTTAGAAAGAAATCAAATGGTTTAATTGGGTATGGAGGAAGCCAGGGTTTTCAGCTCTGTGTCCAGTGCCTCAGAGGCTCTGATAACTTCCCCAAAATGATTCCTAGGGCAGTATCTACCACAACCCTTGGTAAATTGTTCCTGTGTTTAATTAATCTTCTCCCACTGGACTCCCACACTTTTCAAATACTTTCACAAGGCCAACAAAAACTTCCCAGCTTGGTTGGAGGAGGTCCTCTCTTGACCCAGGAAAGTCGATGTCGTGCAGTACCAGTAAGTGCACTATCCATCCCCAGGGGATGTTCCCGGGCTTTGTGCCAGTACTTGTTTGTTTCTTGCTGAATGATGCTCTGGGTCTCTTCATTGGCTCTTGGCTGTCACCGAGGATGTATTTCAGCTTCTGTTCACAGCTGATAAGAAAGAATGTGATGGGCAATGCTTCATGCAAACACAGGAGTTAGGAGATGAGTTTCCAGTTTCTGTTTCCTTACTCGCTAAGAAGGCATTTGAAGTCACTAAACAGAAGGAAACATAAAATCACTCATAATTAAGCACAAAAATCAGGTCCCTCTCTTTCTATCATCATGCAGCCTTTGATTGTTCAGATGATAAAGACCAATATAATTCCATTTTCTAGAGAGTCAAAGAAGAGTCTTTTCTCCTCTCACTTGCCACTGCATTTACCATGACTTTTTTTTTAACTTGTTAGTCTGACATCACTGAAGACTCCAATGTATCTGAGAGAGCTAGTTTGTAAAATGAATGGCCGTGAAGCTGATGGGATTCATATATTCTGTACCCAGGTCAGATTATGAAGAAATACTGCAGACCAGTGATCCATCTAACCCTGTAACCTGATCCCGACAGTGGCCAGATCCAAATGCTTCAGTGGAAGATTCAAGAAATTCTATAATAGAGAATTGTAGAATAACATGACCCAGGGGGAAGTTTCTTCCTAAACCAACCACTAATTTGTGGTGTGAACCAAGAAGGTTTATATTAATTCTAAAACATGTTTACATCCTATTTAATGTGGATTTTCTCATTAATCTTTTTTTTTAAACCTACAAAGGTCTTAACCTTACTGATATCTTGTGGCATTGAGTTCCACAGGTTAATAATACTGTAATGGGGTTTACTCCTGTCAGCTGTTAGACAAGGGGGCTAAGTGCCAATTAGTGTAGCTGTTGACTGATTGATTACCTCCTGGCCTGAGAGGGCAGAACTAGGCAAGCATCGTTAGGCACTTGGTCTTTATAAGGACGAAGAGTGAATTTACTAGGGGAGGGACTGCAGAGAACAGGTCAGAATCCAGGGGTAGGGAGCCCTGAGATAGGGCTTAAACAAGCTAGAAGCCGGGTAGCAGAAGCCATAGGAATAAGTTAGCGTCGTGTGTGGGAGGCTTTGAGATAGGGTCAGTGAAAGCACTTCAGAGGAGCCCGAAAGGGGTGGAAGAATGGCTAGTTCATCAGAGAAAGGAGAAGCTGGGAGCACCTAGGGAGAAGCCGGAGAGGCCTGGAAAGTGGGAACCAAAAGGAATCTGTGTTAAGCACAGGCTGCAGGGAAGCAGCACGAGGGGCTCAGAGGTAGGAAGTGACCCAGGGAAACAGCAGCTCCTAGCTGCTTAATACAAGTCCCTGGTGCTGAAACCCAGAGTAGGGGGTGGACCAAGGTCTTCCTACCAGCCCCTGAGGAAGGGGCATTCAAGGCCATGGAAGGATTATTGAGCCCTGGGTAGGGCTGAAGACTGACCCCAAAGAATGGGTTGAGGAATAGCCCAAGAGGGGGTCCTGAGGCTCTTTTATGTAGGGAAGTTTTGTGAACGTTCAGTGGAACCCTTTTGTTTCCCTGGAAGGGGTTTGGACTTTGTGACTTGGCTGGAGGGCTAAGGTGAGACGTGGGCAGCCAGCAGGAGGCACCGCAGCCAAGGATAATGGTGATGTTACGCCCTGCCGTGAGGAGGCGCTCCAAGGGCAGGTTCCCTCATGACAAATATGTGATGTGAAAAAATATTTCCTGTATCAATTGTTAACTGTGGTGCCTTCCAATTTCATTTAGTGTAACCTAGGAAGGGTCTCTAATGAGTCCCACATACCATTCATTATTTTATATAACTGTGTCCTATTTTTTCCAATTATCTCCTTTCTAAATGAGACACTTGCAATTAAAAAAAAATCTCTCTGTATGGAAGTCCTTCAATGTCAGTATCTGGGCCCCTTCTATTTCTGCTATAATTTATTTCAGATGGAGTGACCAGAGGAAAATACTATATTCCTGATGAGGGAGCATCATTGATCTACATAACAACATTATTATACTATTTCACTATTCTTTTCTGTCTCATTCTTTATCCATTCCAATTTTTTGTTTGCTTTTTTGACTGACACTGCACGTTGAGCAGAGATTTTCTTTGTGCTCTCCGGAATACCATCCTCAACTCTTCAGATTGGCAACAATCTATTTAGAATCTAGCAATATACATGAGTTGTTCCAATTATTTCTTCCAAAGTGCATAACTTTGTATTTGTCAACACTGAATTTCATTTGGTAGGTCTCTCTGAAGTTCCTCACAATCATCTTCCAGGTTTGACAAACCTAAAAAATTTGGTGTCATCTACCATTTCACGGTTCATCCCCTTTTCAAAATAATTATAGAGTACATTAAACAACTTTGATTGTAGTACTTTGGGGCATCTCATTGTTAATCTTCTGCCATTATGATAATTGATCATTTGTTCCTATTCTTTTTTTCTCTATCCCTTCCCTCCTTTTAATTCATGACTGAATGGTACATCTCACCCCCACAACTACTTAATTTCCTTAAAAGCGTCTTGTGAGGGACTTCAGCAAAGGCTTTCTGAAAGTCCAAATAAATTGTCATCGGGTTCTCCTTTTTCTACTGTTTTGATGAAATGCTAGTTTTTGGTATGATCCTTCCCTGAAAGATGTTGGTTGTTAATTATATTGTGGTCACTGTTACTTGTTGACTCCTTGAACCAATTCCGTTTAGTGACTGTGTGGATTTTCTGGGGTGGAGAGGGTTAGGAATCAGGGGGAGAGGAAGACTTGAGAAAGAAGGTGAATGTGACTGGATTAGAAGTGGGTAAGTGAGAGGAAGCATGTCTCTGTAATATCTCACTCAGCACATTTGCAGCCACCCCTCAGAACCAAAAGCCGTAGTTGAGCGAGTAGTTTATATAAGGCATCCTTGATACTAATAAAATAAATAAATTCACACTTTATGTCTGAGTATCAGGTTATTTTCTGTCATTCACTCACTTTTTCTCCATTTTGGTACTATTTGTTTTTTTAAAAATATAACTTTGCCTGTTCCCTTCATTTTACAATAGCTATATATTTTGAAAATGAAATGAGGGTTGGGTCTTTTTTCCTTCCCTCTGCTCTAATGCAATAGTCTATGTTTTTAAAGCGTAGGACTGCAGGACATCTGCATAGGTAAATATAAATCTTGTTGGCATTTTAATTTTCTCCCTGCAAATCTTGTTTTGATGTTCAAGTGTTGAGGAATTCTGGGAGCTTTTTTCATTATTGCTGTCCTTATGAAAGCAGCTGTTCTATGAATGTTGTGTATTTTGTTACCTCATCAAGAAGCAGAGAGCGATTATGGGTTGATGGGGGTTGGTGTGGAATATTCAGCCCATTTCTTATTCATCGGAGTATTACTGATTGATTTAATATGTCAGCTGTGGAGCAGTTACTCATCCTTGATAGTTGTCCAACTCAGAACTCGATGTTATTTATGTAAACGATGCTTTACTTTTCTTCTTCCACACAAATAAATCCAGTTTGACAGAACTGTTTAGAAGACAAGTGTGCTTTCCTTGGGAGATTATGGCTGTAGTAGTGGTCTGTTTCAAATCTCATATTACTCTTGCGTTGAACTTTGAGGACTAAGACACTGGCAAACAACAATTTATTCCTCTCCTCAAGCAGGACACTATGGCAAAGGGAGGAAAAGAAGGGGGGGGGAAATGAAATTAAGGATGACTAATCACTTCTGAAAGAATAAGAACTGGCCCAAAATTTAGATAACGGACCAGATCCTCAGCTGGCATAAATCCTTGTGGCTCCAGTGACGTGAATTGAAGCCTCAATTGAAGGCAGGGATGGAATATGGTCTAGTGGATAGGGCACTGAATTGGGAATCAGGAGACTAATATTCTCAGACCAGCTTTGCAACTAACCTGTTGTGTGATCTAGGGCAAGTCACTTTACCTCTCTGTGCCTCTCTTTCCTCTCCCACCATTTGTGGTCTGGACTATTTAGACTGTAAAAACTTTGGGCTAGCGACTACCTAGACAGTGGCTAGGTCAGAAGAGCCTTCATTCTGGTAAGGGTGCGGGGGGGAGGTTCTATGTGTTACTGTAATATAAATAACAATGGAGTGCTGCCAATTTACACAAGCTGGAGATCTGTCTCGAATCTCAGGTTTAAAAAAAAAAGGCAATAAGTCGTATTAAGCCTGCTGACTCCTGAAGTCTATCTTGACAATAAAGTAGGTCAGAAAAGCTCTACTAGGTCTAAATATGGTTTTCAATTCTTGTGTGCTCTGGGTTTCTCTAAGGGTAGAGGCGAGGTACCTCTGACCCACTGGAAAGCCATGAGGCTTCTGAAATTGGAATACAGAGAGCGAGCGCAAGCAAGCATGCCATCTTGAGGAAAAAGCCCTTATGATATCTTACAAAAAGTATGGGGCGGGGCATTCCCAGCTGAAGCTGGTTGGAAAATTTTTTGTTGAAAGTTTTTTGTTTCAAAAAAGCTGTTTTAATTAAACTGAAAAATTTTATGAAATTGTAAAATTTCCATGGAAAACAATTTCAAATGGGGGAGGAGGGGAAGTGGGGATGGGAATTCATTTTGGAAAACATGTTTCAGAAAATTTAAAAACTTTGTGTCAGAATTTCAAATTCTCATTTCAAATTTGATCTTATTTTATGTTTTTTTTTTCCATTTTTATATTTATATTTTTTCATTATTTCCTGTCATAATGTAATTGAAATATTTAATTTTAATTTAAAAACATTAAGGTCTGCTGCTACTTAATGCTGACTGAAATGTCTTCTCTTTTCAGAAGAAAGTGGCACCAGGTTGTGTTGTAAAGGAACAGTTTGACACAATTTGGAATGACAGCTAATTTGGAAATGTTGAAATTTCCCATGAAATGGAAATTCTGGGTTTTGATCAACTGTCCTGTGGCAGACGCTCGCTTGTTCCAGCCCCTCCTCGAGTCCACAAATAGCTCAGAGATCTCTCTGCTGACAAAACACCCAGCGCAGTTTATTTACAATGTTGGTTCCCATCACCCTGGTACACTATACAGCCTTGCAGTGACAGTCTTAGCAAGCCCCTAGCTTCTTAGGCACACAGGGAAGAGCATTCTTTCTCTCCCTCTCTCTCTGACTCCCCCTCCCCCCTTCCTTCCTTCCTGTGCCATTTTGTATCCTCAGCCTAATGGCTTAATTAGCCTCCCAGCTTCCCTCCACCCATCAGTTAGGCATAGCTGCTCTTAATGAGATCTGCTCTGCAGTATTTAATTGGAGCTGGAGTGACCAGAGTGCTGTCTCAGCTGTTGTTGCCCAGCACTCTGTCACATCTCCTCACAGCTCCCAGAGGGATCAGCAATGGGAGGTGTCGGGGTCCAGGCCTTTAAAAATCAGGCTGTTTACTCAGGTGCTGAAATATGAATTTAGGGGTCTAGCTTTAGGCAACCACATTTGAAGATGTTGATGACAGAACATAGATGTGCTTTGCATTGTCCACTGAAGGCCGACAAATTCAGAGTATGTCAGACCAAACGGGTGGGATGGAATTAATCCCAGTGTGGTAGACTCCTCTGGTCCATCTTTTTTCGCACTGCCACATTCTGGTGAGCAATCTGCCATTTGCTGCGCTAATGCCTTCTGTATTAACTGTGTATGTATGCAACGCCTGATAAGGAGATTTATTGTAGATCATTCTCAGAGGAGGTGAGGGAAGATTGTACTAACATTATCTCTTCTGGTCCTTGCATAGTTGATAAACACTTAAAAAAAAAAAGAAATGATAGAGAGAGATGGGAAACAGATGGATAGACAAAGAGACAGAATCCGATACTAGATGACTTACAACGGCAGACTTAGATCAGTATGGTCTTAATACAACACTAGCACAGCATCAAAGTATCTCTACATCTGCAACCCCCTCCCCTTCCTCCAACTGTACCGATTTATATGAAAATTAAGATTACAAATTAAAACCAGGCTATCCTGGAGTTTTCCAGTTCATCAGCCATCCAATAAAAATGATGTCAAGCCTGTATGCATAATTCCCAGAAGATTACTCTGTCCTTACAGCTAAGCTCTGTCCCTGATATAAAAGATCTCTATCCAGTTTTATTGAAATAAAGAACTAACATCATAATCCCAATATTGAAGTATAATCTTCATTATCTCCTGACCCTCTTGTGGGTTTTTTTCCACCCCCACGTCTCATCCTATATTGCTTCAGATTTATTTCATTTATAATTCCTATGTGTTTACCTTTATTGAGATAGGATTATTTATATTATATATATAATCCTAATATATCAACCATTATGATTTCATGACTGGTGCTAAACTGAAGTTCAATCAACTAATGTGTTACATTGAATTATTTTATAATGGTGGACTTGAGTCTTATTTATACTAATGCCCTTTTATACCACGCTTTGCATTGCTGTGGCACATTTCCTATTCACACAAACATCCCACTTTGAAACCTCTTTACCCTGTTGGAATGATGTAAAGGGGCTTTGCTATAAATGAGAATCAAGCCCTGTCCATGTAGCTATGTTGTACTGGCCTGAAATGGTAGAATTTGTCTGTGGTGCTTCTCGCGCTGTGATTATTAACTGACCTAATCTAGTTTACAGCCCTGATATTTTCTTCTATAATATATCTGAACATAAAAAGACAAAGAAATGGTAGCATCTGATGTGATTTTTTTGTCCACTTTCCCAGAAACTCTCGATTCAGCTGAGTATAGCTAATGACTATACTTTTTTCCAGAGCTTTAATGGCCATAGGCTATGCCTCAGGCCATTAACTACCAAACTAGTCATTAAATACCAGTCAAGATTTCTCAGAGATTAGGGCTTATTTTCTTTTTCTGTGGTCAAAATAGCATTTCTGTGCTGCAAGGAATCGAAGGGTGGGAAAGGAAGGGAGAAAGAGAGATGCTCTGCAATCTTTTGTTTGTCAAGTATAATAGGGCTGTAGCCATGTAAGTACGTCATGCGCAAGTGTCTCATGTTACTTTAGAACACTAGACAGTCCGAGTGTGCCAAAATAAAAGCAGGCGTTTGCAAGGATGAGGTCATTAGCTGAGAGGAAGTCTTAGCGAGGATTCTTTCCTGTTTCATAGAATCATAGAATATCAGAGTTGGAAGGGACCTCAAGAGGTCATCTAGTCCAACCCCCTGCTCAAAGCAGGACCAATTCCCAGCTAAATCATCCCAGCCAGGGCTTTATCAAGCCGGGCCTTAAAAACCTCCAAGGAAGGAGACTCCACCACCTCCCTAGGTAATGCATTCCAGTGTTTCACCACCCTCCTAGTGAAATAGTTTTTCCTGATATCCAACCTGGACCTCCCCCACTGCAACTTGAGACCATTGCTCCTTGTTCCGTCATCTGCCACCACTGAGAACAGCCGAGCTCCATCCTCTTTGGAACCCCCCTTCAAGTAGTTGAAGGCTGCTATCAAATCCCCCCTCATTCTTCTCTTCTGGAGACTAAACAATCCCAGTTCCCTCAGCCTCTCCTCATAAGTCATGTGCTCCAGACCCCTAATCATTTTTGTTGCCCTCCGCTGGACTCTTTCCAATTTTTCCACATCCTTCTTGTAGTGTGGGGCCCAAAACTGGACACAGTATTCCAGATGAGGCCTCACCAATGTCGAATAAAGGGGAACGATCACGTTCCTCGATCTGCTGGCAATGCCCCTACTTATACAGCCCAAAATGCCATTAGCCTTCTTGGCAACAAGAGCACACTGTTGACTCATATCCAGCTTCTCGTCCACTGTGACCCCTAGGTCCTTTTCTGCAGAACTGCTACCTAGCCATTCGGTCCCTAGTCTGTAGCAGTGCATGGGATTCTTCCGTCCTAAGTGCAGGACTCTGCACTTGTCCTTGTTGAACCTCATCAGGTTTTTTTCGGCCCAATCCTCTAATTTGTCTAGGTCCCTCTGTATCCGATCCCTACCCTCTAGTGTATCTACCACGCCTCCTAGTTTAGTGTCATCTGCAAACTTGCTGAGAGTGCAGTCCACACCATCCTCCAGATCATTAATAAAGATATTAAACAAAACCGGCCCCAGGACCGACCCTTGGGGCACTCCGCTTGAAACCGGCTGCCAACTAGACATGGAGCCATTGATCGCTACCCGTTGAGCCCGACGATCTAGCCAGCTTTCTATCCACCTTACAGTCCATTCATCCAGCCCATACTTCTTTAACTTGGCGGCAAGAATACTGTGGGAGACCGTATCAAAAGCTTTGCTAAAGTCAAGGAATAACACATCCACTGCTTTCCCCTCATCCACAGAGCCAGTTATCTCATCATAGAAGGCAATTAGGTTAGTCAGGCACGACTTCCCCTTTGTGAATCCATGCTGACTGTTCCTGATCACTTTCCTCTCCTCTAAATGTTTCATAATTGATTCCTTGAGGACCTGCTCCATGATTTTTCCAGGGACTGAGGTGAGGCTGACTGGCCTGTAGTTCCCCGGATCCTCCTCCTTCCCTTTTTTAAAGATGGGCACTACATTAGCCTTTTTCCAGTCATCCGGGACCTCCCCCGATCGCCATGAGTTTTCAAAAATAATGGCTAATGGCTCTGCAATCTCACCCGCCAACTCCTTTAGCACCCTCGGATGCAGCGCATCTGGCCCCATGGACTTGTGCACGTCCAGTTTTTCTAAATAGTCCCGAACCACTTCTTTCTCCACAGAGGGCTGGTCACCTTCTCCCCATGCTGTACTGCCCAGTGCAGCAATCTGGGAGCTGACCTTGTGCGTGAAGACAGAGGCAAAAAAATCATTGAGTACATTAGCTTTTTCCACATCCTCGGTCACTAGGTTGCCTCCCTCATTCAGTAAGGGGCCCACACTTTCCTTGATTTTCTTCTTGTTGCTAACATACCTGAAGAAACCCTTCTTGTTACTCTTAACATCTCTTGCTAACTGCAACTCCAAGTGTGATTTGGCCTTCCTGATTTCACTCCTGCACGCCTGAGCAATATTTTTATACTCCTCCCTTGTCATTTGTCCAATCTTCCACTTCTTGTAAGCTTCTTTTTTGCATTTAAGATCAGCAAGGATTTCACTGTTTAGCCAAGCTGGTCGCCTGCCATATTTACTATTCTTTCTACACATCGGGATGGTTTGTTCCTGCAACCTCAATAAGGATTCTTTAAAATACAGCCAGCTCTCCTGGACCCCTTTGCCCTTCATGTTATTCTCCCAGGGGATCCTGCCCATCTGTTCCTTGAGGGAGTCAAAGTCTGCTTTTCTGAAGTTTAAATCAAGCCTCCTGGTGTTTTTAAGTTGAAAAGAAAGAGAGGCCTCATAATTATGTAGTCATATTATGGCATTTGATTGGTTTTGATTTTATATTGGTCCCCTAACAATTGTTTAAGTTCTTCACCTTACATTAGTCAGCAACACTGATGGGTTCCTAGATTTCCCAGCACGCTTTTCACTCACTTTATAAACTGGGTCCATTTCAGGCATGTCTCTAATTCTGTCCACACTTGCACATCATTCTGTAGCCATGATTTGATTGCCTAATTTGTAATGCTTTGAAGATCTAACTCCAGGTTATTGACCAGAACTTCAGAACAACAGAAGGAGAAGCTTGTTCAGAGAATCCTTTCTGGATTCTTTCCTTGAGCTGCATCTATGTTGAGAGTTTAAGGTGGGATTTTCAAAAGAAGCTGAAAGAGTTAGGCGCCAAGTCTAGCCTCACTCTTTGAGGCTCCTTTGAGAATCCCAGCCTGCGTAAATAATTATGCACTGCAGACATTTGCAAGGATGTTGGTTATTTCCTGTACCTTGGCATTGAGTCTCGGGACTCTGAGATTTGAGGTGTTCCTACTAACTTGGTGTTCACTAGGTAAAATAGTGATTTCAAGGAGTACAGGCAAAGTGTATTTAATTAATTCTTATGGTATGAAATCCTGGCCTTATTGAAGTCAATTGCAAAACTCCCTCTGATTTCACCCAGGTGTTCTAAATGTATCGCAATTTATTTGGTAAGGTTTCCTATTCTATGAGGCGGGTGCACTGGAATTTTCTATGGCACTTCTGTAGAATTTTCTCATGTCTACCAGGGCTGGGAGGCATGCCCTTAGCGGTAGTATAGATGTACCTGAAAGGAGTTACAGAGAGGGAGGAAGAGAGGAAGAAGCTGAATGTGCGTCGGTCAGAGTTACTCAAAAGCAGTTAAACTGAAATTGGGCAGTTGGTTAGTTCAGAAGAACGCTCAATGAATGTGGGTATTTTTTTTAAGATGGCATATGCCAGTGACAGGGCCGAGTTACTGAAACTTTAAAAGCCATTTGTGAGCTTAGGAGCTTGATCCTGCAAACACCTCTGCAACGTACCTGACTTTTCTCATGTGAGCAGTGCCAGTGTGTAACCCTAGAAGCAGCTTTTCCCAGATAAAGCTGGAAAGGAATTTTAATGCAGAAGACCTTTATTCTCCATCGTCCTCTGTCTTGTGTAGTCCTTGACATCAGTGCAATGGAAGCAGGTGTAAAACAGTACAAGCTTTACGTTGACACTCACTGACGGGCCCCTTTATACTACGAGCATTCTGATTTGGTGGTGGTGTACATGCATGTTATGTTCACTTCGCATGGGTGTAAATGACTGCCCAATGCAACCCTCAATCAGACTCTCATTCTTGGGGAGAGGTGAGCAGCTGGTTTGGGAGCCTTCAGGAAATTTTATCCCTCTTAAAAATGTGTCTGAAGCTTTTGAGGTTTTCTTGTTTTTCCTCATTCTTCCATCTTTTCTGCTTTGTTCTATGTTCTTAACTGTTTTCCAAAAAAAACCCGGCATTGCCACTTTTGAGGGGGAAAATGAATTTTCTGGAAAAATGTGATCTGGTAATCAATGAAGAACTCTTCCTCACAATCTTTAAGGACTGACCCAAAGCCAATAAATCAGTGGAAAGACTTCTATTGATTTCAGTGGGCTTTGGATCAGGCTTTTGGTCCCAACGTGGTATAGAGACCTAGGATGGGTGTTCAAAGAGGCATTAGAATGAATACGGGGCTGGGACAGGCGTTAGGAGACCTTGTTTCTATTTACTGTTGAAATAAATAGCCACTGATTCGCTATATGACCTTGACCCAAGTCATGGCACTGCTCTGTGCCTCAGTTTCCCCGTCTGCAAATTGGCATAACAGTGCTTATCTGTCTGAGATCTATTGCCGAAAAAGCACTAAGTGGGTGGAGAATATATAGCCTAATGGATAGGGCACTAGATGTGGATTTAGGAGACCTGCGTTCAATTCTTGGCTATGCCGTTGGGTCTTCTGAGTTACCCTGGGCAAGTCACTTCTTTCCCTGAGGCTCAGTTTCCCATCTGTAAAATGGGAGTAATAACCTCTTTTGTAAAGTGCTTTGAGATCAAAAGATAAAAAGCTCTAAGAGCTTGGAATTACTATTGTCATTAAAGAGGAAAGAATAGAGAAAGTTAAAAAAAATCAAAGCCATGTCACATGGCTAAAATTACTATGATTCCTGTCCTGGAGTAAATAAATAAATACATATGTACTAAGAGACCATGCAGGTAAGATGAGGTTATTCCTTGTGTGTCTCCATCTGCTAAGCTGATAACAGGGAGACATATTGACAGAGGCTCAAGGAAAACATGAAATATTTCATCAGTAAGATTATACCCCACAGAGACAGATGTTGGGAAGCCATAATATTTAAAAATAAAGAGATAAACACATGCTTGCAGGAAGGATGGGGGGATTTTTATGCTGTGTGCCGGTGTAGGGTGGGAGGCAAGGAGAGAGGAAGAAGGAGGTTTAGCATAGGAACAGAGAATGGGAAATTGCTATTACCTAAAAGCAGATTAAGGGGCAAATCCTGCCTGCCTGACACAATCTCATGGGAGTAATGTGAGCAGGACTGGGCCTTTAAATCCACAAGTGTAAATGTCTTGCGAGGCGGGTGGCTTTTGAATGTACTGGCAGTAATGCTGTTCGATGTTAGCTGGCTAGCAGTGCTCTGTTCTCTAATGGCACGGCTCTCATTTGAAGCCACAGCCAGGAGACGGATGAACTGAAGCAGGTATTGCTCAGCATCGCACAGGTAACTGAACAGCAGCAATGGTCAGGAAAGCAGGGTCAGCCTTTAGGTTTGGCATTTTCCTGCTTCTGCAGGTTTGTAATGCACCAGCTTGGGCCCAGTCACGCTGGCTTTGTTTTCCCACAAATCTCTCTGAAGAATGTTGAGTGCTTATTTTGGGTCGCTCGCTGGTGCTGCCAGTATGGGTAGATTGCATTGCCAGACCACCCTTAGATGGCTTTGCTCCTCAGCAAAGTGTTACTAGGGCCATAGGGAAACTTTCTACCATACTGTGTATTTTTTTATGAAGGAGCTTAGTTTGTAATGGCTAATTCCTTGGTCTAAATTCCAGGCATAGAAGTGCATTCTGGGGGTGCAGAATTGAAGATATTGGATCAGATCTTCAGCTGATGTAAATTGGTGTCGTTCCATCCACTCCGGTGCTGCAAAGCTGATTTACATCTGCTGAGGATCTGGCCCTAGTACTACACAGTACCTAAATATTAACACACAATTACTATAGCATTTTATACAGAGAGCCACAGATTTCCCTGACGCTTGCCATAGAGGCTGACCTTAAAGGGGCAATAAATTCATAAAGCTGTATTTTATCCACACAAGCCATTTTACAGCAGACGTAATAACCTAATGTGGAGTGCTAGGCCGTCAAGCCAGGAGTGACTTTAAAAGTATTTTGGATTCTGCAGCAGGCTGCAATGGGATAGTAAATTAAAGCCATTGCTAGAAACGTCTTCTCAAGACAGTTTCACACCAGTGAGCTTGGCGTGCTTACTGATGTGAAAATGGGGGAGTCACCACTTCCTCTGATGACACAAGGCCATGCCACCCACTCTCACAGGAAGGAGATAAGGGGGAGCATATCTCCATCAGTTAACGTCGCAGAATTGCCAACCAAATATTTCTGCTGGGTGTGTGATATTCAGCCTTTGGGGAAGAGGCTATGCATCTTTTGGTCCCCAGGAGGCCACAACCACCACGTAAAGGCTCCATGCCTCTGAATAACTGCCCCCAGCACTGTCACCCCTCGACAGCATGTTCTACTGGAACCATGCTACCAGGATTTCTCGAGCTGGCAGCTCTTCTGGTGATCCCTCTTACGGGGAAATCTCCACTGTGGATGAGAGTTGTGGAAAAGGTAATAGAGCCCCTGCTTAAACTGCTTAGCCTGGAATAGAGAAAATGAGCCTCACCCCTTAGCGTTGCCTATGGCCCATCCATTCCTCTCATAACTTGCTCCCTCCTCTACATGGATTGCTGGGTCTGTAGATAACCCAGTGTAGGGGCCAGGGAGGGGGAGGGAATCTTGATATCTATCTTCCATGTTGCAAGGGTGAGATCCACATGGAGAAGGCCTCCTTGGGTGTGGATCAGTGGGGTAAAGTCAGGCCCACCATTAGCAATAAGATTACAGCACGCTGCACTTTTACACCCTGATCCAAAGAGGTCAGTGGAAGTCTTTGCACTGATTTCCATGAACTTTGGATCAGGGTCTGATAGTAGATTCCACCCAACGACCGCAAAGGACTTTACAAATGGTAAGGCACCAGTGTGAATTATTATTCCCCTTCTACAGAGATCTACAAAATGTAAATCAAATACAGATGTGTTCTGCGAATGCAAACTTACGTTAATGGTAATGGGGGAATCATCATTGTTGATTATATAGTATGGGAAATTGAACTAATATAAAACAGCCCCTCTTCATAGTAAGGTTCAGTAAAGTCACAATTTTTCTAATTGGTAGCCATGTTAATCTGTATGGACTCCTCGTTATTTTTCTAATGTGTGCTGGGTTTCTGGCTCTCACTCACACTCCAGCATTTTCTTCTCCCTCTCCCCTTCCAACTTGTCTGCTTCTATTTCTCTTTCCCTGTTGTGGTTTCAGTTGCCCCGGAGCTGACCCCTCTCCATCCTTCTAGACCAGGGGTCGGCAACCTATGGCACGCGTGCCAAAGATGGCATGCAAGCCGATTTTTAATGGCACGCTGCTGCCTGCCAGAGTCCCGGCAGGCAGCAGCGTGCCATTAAAAATCCTGCCCTGAGCCCTGCGCCCCGCACCCCCCCCAGACCCCTGCCCTGAGCCCTCTACCCCCCTCATACACACCCAGATCTCTGCATGACTTCTTCACCCCCCCATGACCCCAGCCCTGACTCTGGTGCCCCCACACATACCCAGCCCCCCCACCCCATGCCCTGAAACTTGCACTCCCTCACATGCCCCCAGCCCTCTGCCCTGACTCTTGCACCCCCCACACATACCCACCCCCTCCAAGCCCCATGAACCCCTCACATCCCCCCTGCACATTCCCACCTGCACCCCTTGCACCAAATGGGAGCTGCTCAGGTAAGTGCCCCACACCCAAACCTCCTGCCCCAACCCTGAGCCCCCTCCCTCATTCTAGCTCCTGGCCAGACCCTACACCCCAACCCCCACCTGCTCCTTCACCCCCAGCCCTGTGCTCAGTGCACTCCCACCCTCAGCTAAGTGCAGAGAGAGGAAGAGAATGGGCCAGAACCAGGGAGAAGGTAGGTACCTACTGTATGTGGGCAGGGCCGGGACCCCAGACCGGCAGCAGGCTGAGTGGGTCCGGCAGTGGGCTGAGAGGGTCCGGCAGCTGGGATCCTGGCTGGCAGGAGTCGGCGGATGGAACCCCTGAGCGGCAGTGGCCTGAGCCACTCAGCCCACTGCCGGTCTAGGGTCCTGGCCGCCGGCCCCGCACAGCCCGCTGCCGGTCTGGGGTTCTGGCTGCCAGACCTGTGCCAGCCAGGGTCCCAGCCGCAGGCCCCGCTCAGCCCGTTGCCAGCCTAGGTGAACAGAACGCCAGACCAGCAGCGTACTGAGTGGGCCGGCGGCCTAAGATCAACATTTTAATTTAATTTTAAATGAAGCTTCTTAAACATTTTGAAAACCTTGTTTATTTTACAATACAACACTAGTTTAGTTATATAATATATAGACTTATAGCGAGAGACCTTCTAAAAAACATTAAAATGTATTACTAGCACGCGAAACCTTAAATTAAAGTGAATAAATGAAGACTCGGCTCACCGCTTCTGAAAGGTTGCCAACCCCTGCTCTAGACTGTTAGCTCTTTATGCCTTTATGTTTTTTATCTATTTATGCACATTCCATATTTAGTTCTCTCTCTTGTTCTTCCATCCTTTCTTTACTTTCTCCCTATTTCCCCATTATTTTCTGCTAGTGTTTCGTTTCTTCTGTTCCTGCTTTGTGGGGATGTATCATCAATACACCAACCTAATGAAAAGTTCCATGAGGAGGTAAGGGTCACGATGGGACACTTGCCAGGTAAACAAATCATGGCCTTATGTAAGGCCCCCTGGTGGTCTAGGATTATATAAAATGATCATGGCCTTATGTAAGGCCCCCTGGTGGTCTAGGATTATATAAAATGATCATGGCCTTATGTAAGACCCCCTGGTGGTCTAGGATTATATAAGATGATCATGGCCTTATGTAAGACCCCCTGGTGGTCTAGTATTATATAAGATAAGGTAAACAAATCATGGCCTTATGTAAGGAACAGTTGAACCAATTGGTGTGGGGCTATACATGTGATAAACACATGATTCTCCTTCTTGTCCAATCCGTAGATGTGTTATTATAGCCTAATTGTGTTATGTAATGTTGAGAAAAACTATAAAAGAAAGCTTGCAATAAACAGGATTCGGATTCAGCTTGCAACCACATTGGTCGTGCGTTTTATCTGCTCCGCCTGGAACCCCACAAATGGTGACCCCGACGTGATTCGGCTTGGACATCAAGGCAGCCAGGACTTTGCCCAGAGTGAGCTAGCAGAAATCATACTAGACACAGCTGCCAGTGGAGCAGGGATCAATGTTCTCAGACAGTAGACCCAACAGGTGTTGTCTCAGAAGCTGAGCAAAGAAAAAGCAGATCCAACCAAAAAAAGGATCTGAGTGGTCAGACTCTATGTCATCTCTCATGAAGAAACTGGAACAATTAAATTTAGATATTGAAGAGGCTCTCAGTGCTGGCTCTTCTCCTTCCAGAACTCCTTCTTCCAAAAAGCGCAAACAGCCATGCCCTGTTAAGGTGGAGACAGGCCTTCTTCACAGAGATAAAGGGAATCTGTGGGAATAAGAGGGCAGGCTACCAAAATTTAAATGGTTTGCCAAGCTCAGTGTCAACTGGAGCATGACCAAAAACTGAACATGGTTTAAGAAAAGGCGGAGGTGGCAGCCGCAGCAGGAGGTACCGGAGGATACCGGCTCCTGGTCGTCCGAGAGAGACGTTCGTGAGCTCACAGCTGACTAAAGCGTTCGGTAAGAAAAGGCGGAGGTGGCAGCCGCGGCAGGAGGTACCGGAGGATACCGGCTCCTGGTCGTCCGAGAGAGACGTTCGTGAGCTCACAGCCGACTAAAGCGTTCGGTGAGAAAAGGCGGAGGTGGCAGCCGCGGCAGGAGGTACCGGAGGATACCGGCTCCTGGTCGTCCGAGAGAGACGTTCGTGAGCTCACAGGTAAGCGGCTGCTTTTAATAAAATGGGCTCTGCTTTGTCTGCAGAGAAGGAGACGGTGCATAATTTTTTATTACGCATCGCTAAAAAGCGGGGAGAGAAGCTTCCCTCTGACGCGTTGTCCCGTTTGTTGAAATGGGGGCAGAAACGCGGGAATGTACAAACAGGGCCTTCAGCTACAGGACATGCTGAATCAGTTGTCCCATTTGGCCGGTAAGAGCCATCCCCCGCAGTCCCACACATTGCGAGCCCTGAACCAGCCCGGCTTTCCTGTCACCAATGATGTTTGTACCCCAAAGTTCCGGGCGGAGTTCCCGGGGCAGGGTGAAAAGTTGCGGAATAGGTTGAAAAGAATGGCGGAGCCAGGCTTATCTAACTTTGAAAGGACATATAGGAAAAAACCGCCGGATAAGATCCCTCCGGCGAATGATGTAGCTACCCCCTGTCCTCATTGTGGTTTGTGGGGCTGCGCGATTGGGTGCACTGGACGGGATAACGTGTCCAGGCACCGGCCACTGGATGTCGCCAACCCGTTTGCTCATCCGATGTTTCCACCCTGTGACATGCTTCGGACAATATCCCGGGCGGCTCGGGCCCCCCAGACTCCGTACGGCGTTGGCACGGACTTATTAGGGAAGCCCATATAGAGGGGGAATTTGCGCCCGAGGCTTATCCAGTAGTGACACCGGATCCACAGGACCCCGCAGCACCGGACCTGCACTTATTGTTTGTCACAGCCTAGACACCTGATAATGTGGTACTTCTATTTGTTCAGACTCCTTATTATAGGAGCAGGGGTCTTTGTATGTCCAAACTCTGTACCTTTTGTTAACCCACGACAAAATGTTTGTATCACCTGGGCGAACCAGACTGGCCAAGAAGCCCTTTTTGCTTGTCCATGGCCACCCCATCGGATCCCTTTAGAACATGTCTTATTGGCTATCCTTATTTACACCCCAATGGTTTTCGTGGGTATTTATGTAATGTTATGTTTTTTAATAGTTCTCCATATATTTCCCAGTTGATAAATGTCACCTGTCGTCAGTTTTATAGGTTCAAAAAAAAAAAAAAAAAGTAGTCAGGTGGCTAGTAATTGTCCTAATGTTAGTTGGACCCTCCTATAGGCCTTATTTAACAAAAAGGGGGGAGGTGTGGGGATGTATCATCAATACACCAACCTAATGAAAAGTTCCATGAGGAGGTAAGGGTCACGATGGGACACTTGCCAGGTAAACAAATCATGGCCTTATGTAAGGCCCCCTGGTGGTCTAGGATTATATAAAATGATCATGGCCTTATGTAAGGCCCCCTGGTGGTCTAGGATTATATAAAATGATCATGGCCTTATGTAAGACCCCCTGGTGGTCTAGGATTATATAAGATGATCATGGCCTTATGTAAGACCCCCTGGTGGTCTAGTATTATATAAGATAAGGTAAACAAATCATGGCCTTATGTAAGGAACAGTTGAACCAATTGGTGTGGGGCTATACATGTGATAAACACATGATTCTCCTTCTTGTCCAATCCGTAGATGTGTTATTATAGCCTAATTGTGTTATGTAATGTTGAGAAAAACTATAAAAGAAAGCTTGCAATAAACAGGATTCGGATTCAGCTTGCAACCACATTGGTCGTGCGTTTTATCTGCTCCGCCTGGAACCCCACACTGCTTTTCACTAATTCTCTTTCTCATGCTCTGTCCTTTCTCTCTTTTTTTCGTCACCTCCCTGCTTGATTTTATGCTTCCTGCTTCACTTTCCTACACCAACCTTCTCCTACGTCTTCCCCATTTTTGTACAACTCGCCTGGATTCTCTTCTGACTTCTCTCCTGCTTGCTTCCCATGTCATGTTATTGTTAATTATTATTATCATTACATTATTATCAATAGCACTAAGGCATCCCAGTCAAGACCCCGTTGTGCTTTCCAGACATGACCATTTGCCTCTCCCGTTGTCCCATCTTCTTTCCCCTCCTTTTACCCATGTATCTTCCTGAGTTGTGCTATCCTCCACTCACTGGCATTTGAAATATTGTGGGAACAAGCTGTTCTCATGCTATTTTTGCTAAAAAGAGCATGTGTTGAAGAGAAAATGGACCCAGAACGCTTAACAGCAGTGTCTGGCATGCGGATCGGCTCTCGCCATATTTGGGGATCCAAGAGGCTACTTCTGATTCCAATTACAGATGCACGTGCAATCCCCCTGAGAGTTAGGAATGGCTGTCACTCAACTATTTGAAGGGATTTGGTTGGCTAATAAATGTAAAGGTGGTCTTGTTATTTAACAGGAAAGATCTTTTCCCTTTTAAGGAGTGCAGGGGGACGGAATGTATATCACCTGATGCTGACATTTGAACAATGGGGAAGTCACTCTCTTGTGGCTATTTCTGCGACAGCCATCCTTGTGGTACCTTAGTTGGCCGGGTGTGAAATAATCTGGGTTACGTTTTGGCAAAGTACTGCAAGCTTTACTGACGCCACCAAGGAGGCTTGTTGTGACTTTCTGCTGATAAGGTGACAGATGACAGCACAGGGGACATTCTGATCCTTGTACAAGCTCTCAGTATCTCTAAATGTGATATACGTACTGTATAAACGTCGCCATCTGCAAAGTGCTCCTTTATTAAGTATTTCCAGCTCAGTCTTAAATGGGAGGCTGGTGTGACAAAGTGACTGTGTCACTTTGCAACTGGCCCTTGAAAGCTGGTCCGTTCACTCTAGTAACCATCTGTAGACTCCTGTGCATTTGATGGAGTATTTATTGTGTTAGGTTGTAATGGAGAAGGAAGCGTAGATAATCTGTGTTTGTACAAGTTTCTTCTGCTGGATTTAAAATGAGTTTAAAAGCCTTCTGTGGAGCTGTTTCCTTTGGCCTGGCGCACACTTGGTGGCTTAACATTCTTGACGGTTTTATGAAGCCCAAACCTTACAGAGGTGATTTAACAAGGATTTCCTTCCTCGTCTTTGGGAAAATAAGCCTCGTGTTTGCCAGCGATGTAATCAATCGACTCAGCAGGTTGGAAACGAGCAGTAGCCAAAAGAGTTTGTAAATCAGGAATATTTGTTCTGAAGCATAATCTCTTGAATCGCTCCCAGGTCACAGTGCAAGGTTTAGAGCTGTATGAAGTACATAGGAATTCAGCTCACTGGACCAGATTCTGATCTCAATTATGCTAGTGTAAATCTAGAGTAACTCTACTTCGTACCCCCAGGAGGTTTCTAGCACAACCGTTCGCACTTGCATTCCCAGACCATGCATGCGGGGAGTGTGAGGACCAATTTAACGTCACTGGAGCAATTATGGATTTAGACTGGTGTAATTGAGATTAGAATCTGGCCCACTGAACATATGTGGCTTATATTTAAATGTGTTCTACTGAGTTATACGTGTTTGGATAATGATGAAATGGACAGTGTGGTAAAAGTGAAAGGAGATGATAAGTCAGCTGCTAGGCGCAGTTTAAATTATGAGCTCGGATGAAAATATCTGATGGGCAGGATTCAGAGAGAAGAACCTACTGCACGGCTAATAGTTTTGGTAGCAGAAGTCACTGCATGTGGAAATAGAGCATACAGCTATAATCATTAGGGGCCTACTAAAGTGTAAGCTGGAATGAGCTAAAAGGAGCTACTCTTCTAAACTAATACTTCTGATTCATAAACTCTTTATATTAGGACTGTTAGTAACGAAGGATGGATCGCCCATCTCAAAGGCGTGTGTTTTGTATTTGTGTGTGTGTATATGCTATTGTGCTGAAAGAAGTTAATGGCTGCTATAAGGTGGGTCTTGCATCCGGAGACAATCACAGACTTCATTAAAGCCAAATGAGTTTGCCAAGCACTCTCTTTTAGGCTCCACAGAAGGAGCAATCACCACCACCCCTTATGTAGTATAGGGTTACCATATTTCAGCAAGCAAAAAAGAGGACGGGAGGAGCCCCGCCCCTGCCCCTCCCACTTCCTGCCCCTTTCTCAATTCTTTTGCTGTTTGATAACACTTTCCACCAGTTTTATTTATTCTTTGGCTTTGAAATCTGCATTTCAAGTTGATTGGTGCATCTGTATTGTTGCTGTTCTCTGTCTGAATAACAGTACCTCTTAATATCAGGTTTCTGCTGTAAATACTTGCAGAAAGTAAATTTAAAGTTAATTCATCATGAGGATACAAGCATAAAATGCACAGTCTGCAAGCATTTGTGCCATCAAAACTCAGTTGCTCTAATGTGCACACAGTGGACAGAAAACAGTTGTGAGCACAGTGGAAGTGAATTTATTAACATCCCCCTCCCCCCTCCCCCCCCCGGGGCATTTCTGTGTTGGTCAGTTCATCCCTCTCCCCAGGAAATAACCAGTGACAATTCACCTACTTCTAGAATTAATACACCCATTACTGCAATATTCCCTTGCTATCAGTATTTCTGATCTCAAGTTTTCTTCCTTTAGTTCACCAAGGTTTCCATTCTGTTTCCTAAGGTTTTAGGATTTTGAGCTAAAAGATAAGGAATTAAACATCCACATTGAAAAAACAAAGACAGAAATGTCCAGCAGATAAAGCATTGGACTTGAATTCAGGAGACCTGGGTTCTATTTCCAGTTCTGCCATTGATCGGATGGGTGACCTTGGGCAAATCCCTTTATCTCTTTCTGCATGTTTCCCCTTCCAAGTCGCAATGACTGTCTCCTTGAAACTCATTGGGACTTAGAAGCCTAAGTCACCCCCCCCCCATAGTGAGTATTACCCCACCATGTAGAAAAGCCCTGAGAAATATTAGTGTAGCTGTTCAGTGTTTACTATCTTTTATTTCTTATTCTGGTTTGGCCAGTCCAGGGAAAATTTCAGTTTCACTTTGCATAACTCACCCATAATAGATTATTGCCTATCTAAATATAATACACCAACTATCAAAAGGGTTCAGAAAAGCCTTTGCCGACAAAGGGCCAGAATCAGCCATGCCAGTTCATGTTGAGAAGTCCCTTACTGTATAAGTAGTCCCATTCATTTTAATGGGACTGTTTCCACAAGTAAGGGTAATGGAATCTGCCCTGCAAGGACTGTCCCTTTGAACTGCAGGGCAAAAAACACTGAGCTCAAATCCACAGACCAATGGAAAAAGGGGAAATCAGAAAATTCTTCCCAATGACAAATAATTCTATAAATAAAGCCCAGCTAATGAGAACTTAAAAACCATACGCTTCCCCCTTGTCTGCTTAAAAGATTCTGTAGTTGCATTTGAAGTCTATAGTTTCTGGCATATCTAGGATAAGGTTATACTTGGAACTTACCAGAGTTGTCAGTTTCTAACTTTGTTCCATATTTCATTATATCTTCTTGGTTATAATTAGTTGTCTACTAAAATTAAGAGCGGTCTAGCTCAGTGAGTGCTTATGCAAACGTTTAGCAACTTAGCATCAGAGTGACAAGTCTCAGAGGAAGAGAGAGAGAGAGGACTATGGCAGTGCACCTTGTTAAATATCACAGCTCCATGTTTGGTGGTGTTAGCCACGTGGGCAGTATATTCCTTGTCATGGCAAACTGGCAGTTTGATGGTGTTGTTGAGTCGGTGGGTTTGAACTGGCGGAGTTCACTGGTGTAGCTACCTGGAGACAATACTGTTGAGAGGAGTTGGCTCAACTGGATAGTTTGACACATCCCTCATTAGTGAAAGCTATTTTAATCACTAAGATTAATTTCCTATCCAAGAACATGTTACAAAATATGCTCATGTGCCTCCTCATATGTCCTCCTTCTTCCTGACCTCTTCTCTTCATATTGCCCCTAACTGAACTGCAGAGTTCCCCTGAAAAATGGAACTGCCAGTTGGAATTAAATTTGACTGGACGCTAACCGGGACTTGACTGGACGCAGTGTCAGCGAGATGTTTCGGCAGGAAGTGTGCGCGTGCGCATTTAATAACAAACTCACCAGAGGAACGCGCCAGTTGCATTTTGTTGACGCTGCCAAGGCACTTAGCAAGGTTACTTCCTCTGTTCCATAAGACAGGACTCTTTATGCAAAGCAGCTCAGCATTATGAATGTAGGCGTGTGTTTCTGTTGGGAAAGCAATTCACAAAAATCACTTCACCAGTTGCAAACTAGTTTGTGACTTGGTTTTTTAATCAAGCCAGGAAACATCAAACTTAGTTTTTTTCAATATTAGCCTCCCCCGCTTTTCTGTGACTCTGTCTCTCTCAGGCTTTTGTGCTGTCTCGCAGTTTCACCCTCACCAACACAGTACAGACTGAAAATGCAAAGCATACAACATTGTAAAGGAAAGATGACACTTTGGTCACTAGTCTCTTGGCTCGCTTTACTAATTTACTGGAACTGCTGGCGCTAATTATGGTGAGGAGCAAGCTGCTGCGGCAGAACTGTTACTAGAACCGTTCGCTGTAATCTAGGGCACATGGATCGTCTTAAAGGATTTCTCCATGCGAACAGTATGTTAGTGCTGTTACTGACCCAACCCAATAAAACAAAAGATTCATTCTTTCGTGGTCTGCCCCTGTCTCTTTTTAATGCCGGACATATTGGGAGGAGGGCACTAAGAATAAATGTGGCATGAAAATACAGCTTGATGGTTTTCTGATGTCTGAATATTTGATACACACTAGATGAGAAACCTAAATGTCCATGAGTGATTCTCGTTACTATGAGGCACAGAAGACCCAAAGAATGGGGAGGAACTCAACGGTACACAACCTGCTTTGCATGCATGAGTCCTTGGGTTCAATCCCCAGTATCTCTTGTTTCCTTTGCCCTGGGGATTTGCTCGTGTATCTCGGCACTCAGCTATTATGGTAATGAATGCATTATAAGAACCAATTGAGAAGTTGCTCAGTTCTTAACAGAATATATATTGAAACCTTTCCAAGAAATACTATGGAAAGGACTTTATTTTAGGCACAGATCAGAGCAATTCAGTTGCTGGCTGAAGCCCGAGGAGCAAGGATAGTGGTCTGGGCTGGCTGGAGCCAGGCTACGAGCAAGGTACTGGGGCTAAGAAGGGAAGTGGCCCAGGGAAATGCAGTAGCAAATAGTTAAAGGGAAGCAGCAGGTGGCTGTTAACTATAGGCTCCCCCGCACCAGCCAGAGTCAGAGTGGATAAAACCCTGAGCAAGGCAGTAGCTCCAAGAGGGGCTGAAACCCCAGAAATTGTTGAACTTTGTTATCCCCTGGAAGGGGGCTGACCTATAAACAGTGACTCAGCTGGAGAGCTGGAGCACCAGGAAAAGAGTCTCCAGGGAGGAAGCCCTGGGGGCATGGCTCCATATCAGAGCCAGGGACAATACTTGAGCGAGGCCTGGACACTTGGACAAGTGACACTTGGAAAGCTAGCCCTGGAGGGGCAATACCCAGGGTACTGTGATAGGCCCTGTTGGACTGATTGAGAACCTGAGCTTAGTTGAAACTGACCCGTTCCCTGTTTGAGTATTGATGAATCAACATTTTCCAACCAAAAAAAGCACCCCTGGAAAATTCCCAACCAGTTCTTCTTCCAGCTGCACACTACACACGTCAACAAATGCAATGAGTTCCATGGCCACTTTATTTTTGTCTGAGCAGCCACTGGGCTAGGCTCAAAGAGCATTTAAAACACAACAATCTTAGTGCAATCCATGGTAGCTGTAATGCCCACGTTTAATTACATCTCAGGGCTACTACAGCAGCTGAGCCATTTGCTGTCTTTGTAAGCCACGTGCTTATGGAATTAGGGTGCACCTAATGGCACTTCTCAAATGTGCCCCATATACACCAGTAGGAGCAGGTTGGTCGAGGTTCAAGTGAGTTGCGTCTCCCAAAACAGGGTCTGCATCCCTCCCTAATTTTTTGCAGGTTTAGTACAGACATCAATGTAGTCATCCTGCAAAGGCTACAGCAGCTGCTTCATGTGCTATCCAGCTTCCCCTTAATGTATTCAGCTCAGTGTTTATTCTGTCAATAAACAGTATCCATATAGCAGATGTGTACATACTATCAGAAATAAGACAAGGAGCTTTTTCAGTGGAAAAACACAAAGCGGAGACAGTCCCACATTAGAATATCCCATAGCTCAATGGCTAGAGCACCTTTCTGAAAGGTGGGAGACCCCTACTCAAATCCTTTCTCCTCCCTCAGGCAGAGGGGGAAATTGAACTTGGGCATCCCATATCTAACTACTGGGCTAAAAGTTATAAGATGTCTGCAGCACACGGAGGGGAGGGTGACACACAACTCATCCCTGCAAGAAATGCTTTAGGCGCCTAAACTGCCTGACTCCTAGCGGAGGGTTCACATTTGTAGATTGCTCAGACTTAGGTGCTTGTTTCCAAGAGATGGCTGGGGGTTAGCGGGCACCTCCCACTGGCTTTCTTAGCTGAGCTCCCTGCCTAGCGTGCTGGTTTTTGTAGACCACGTTCTTAGGCTCCTGTTTCTCCCACCCAATTCACTGTGGAAGGAGCGTAGGCACCTAACTTGGCTTTGAGGATTGCAGTGTCGTTCCTGTGAATTTTTTTTTCTAGGCGCCAAAAAGTTAGGCATTGCAATTCCTAGAGTCCCTTCATGGATCTAGGATAAGCGCGTGTGTTTGGGGGGGGGGGGGGAAGATTGAATACTATTGTTTATGCTTCTAATGGAAACAGCGCCCACCCTGTTTTAAAAAAAATCAGCTTTCTTATTTCGCAACAAAGCCACATTGAGTGAGTTGTATTTGCCGGTAAACGACGTGACCGTGATCCATTTAAGAATGAATGTCATCATGCAAAAATAGGTTGGCCATTACTTGGCGATGTAGCCACCAAATGATCACAGAAGCCTTAAACCTGACCAAGAGTGAAAAGCTGGGCTACTAGGCCTGATCTGAAGCAAAGTTGGTTCAAGGTCTGTAAATGGAAACATGCTGGAAGAGGGCTGGCTTGGAGCACTTCGTTATTATGAATGCCTGAGTAATGTTCATATTTTGCCATTGCTCACTTTTATGGGTGGGTTGGCCTGCAATGCAGTATATTATGCAATGGTTTTGTCATGTATCAGTGATGATATTAACAGTCTAATGCTAAACAGGTTCTGAGGAAATGAGGAGGAAAAAAAATGACTTACTATATTTACCCTGAAACAAGATTCAATCTGCCACTGTATTTAATGCTATATTTTTCATTATCTCACAAGCATATGTTGGAACCGCTACAGATGATGAAGTTAGCTGCTGGGCAGAGCTATCATTAATGCTTTCCATCTTTATTTTAATAAGAGGAATGAGCAAATTGTTTGTGACCTTTGTCAAGGGCTTCCTGGAAGACAAGAAACCTAGCTGCAATAGAATCTCTAGCCTGGAGCCCTGCTGAATATTCAAAGCCTTTGCCCTGAATAAAATGTGTTTTAACAAAGCCATTGTGTCTGCCGAAGCCTTGTCTACTAAAGAAGAACAGGGTTCTGAAGGCAAAAGTTGTTGCATTTCTTTTCCCCCCCTCTATATCTAGAGCAATATGCTGTCTTGAAAACCACTGTGAAAATATGTTCAGTGTAGGATGCTTAAAAATTTCTTCCCCTTGACATCTGTCTGATGTTACATGTTATGAACAGCCCCATTTTGGGAAACGGTTTTAAAAAAGAAAAAAAAGCTGACATATGTGATCTTGCTATGTGTCACACAAAGGGCACGTCCCCTATGGTTGGCGGTGTTCAGGAACTGGGATGCTCTGTTCTTAGATAGCTCTAACAAAGAGAGCCTTCTGTACACATAAGCACATCATGTGGTATATTATCAGTCAGAAGGCCAAGGATTTTTTTTCTGTGATATTAATAAGAGGTGAGGGAGGAATGTATTGAGGAGTGGGTGCAGAATTCTTACTCAGTTGCTTCCTGTAACAGAAGTGGTTCCTGAATAGGAGATTTTGTTGTTGTTGTTGCATCTCTGCATCCAGTATGTTAACTGAAGGCATCACAATTCAAAACAGTCTGCATGATGCAGTCTGTGGGTACCCCTGTCTGAGAGTCCTGGTTGTTACGTCATTTCTCAATTGATTTCAGAGGCATTATGTGATGCAGTCATGTGTGTGATTAGGGATTGGAAGTTTGAATAATAACTTGAGGATCCTTGTTGTCACACTGTCTAGAGTGGCTCATGACTATGAGTGCCTGCCTTAGGGCAGACACCCCAAACTGGTAGTGTGTTCTATAAATAGATTTCACAAAGCCAGTGACCAATGTGAACTCCTGGATCACTATTGCAGTCTTACCATGGAGTCACAGACAGTCCCGTGAGACTGTCCAGTCTATCTTGCCACCCAGACAAACTGGACTTAGTGATAAATGGTCACTTATATCCAAAATCATGCAATATTCAAGTTGCATCCAGTCCCAAGAGACCAATAACTTACCCCAGATCAACTGGCACTCTAGATCCTACACCAAAGACAATGCCTGTAGCCAATCCTGTAATAAACTAGCTAAAAATTTATTGTCTTTCAGGGCAGACCAGGAGGCAGCCCCTGAGTGTCTCTGGCTTCAGTTTAGAGTCTCTGGCCCTGTCAGAGTTCAAACAGCAAAAGATGCAATTTTTTCTTGTAAGAGATTTTTATTCCCTACCCCCAGAGTTTAAGATGATGGGATGAGTTTGCATGCACATTTTCTCTTCTCGGGCTGGGGGAGGGGTTGGGGGGAAAGAGAGGGAAGCAATCAACAAAGTCTTTTGTCCTCTGATGTTCCACAGTGGTTTGTCTGGTGCCTATGGGCCTTCTTTTGTTGGACAGGAGAAAACACCTCCTGTGACAAACTAGTATGTCACACTTGGTAATGCTTTCTCCTGACTGGGGGGGGGGGGGGGACGAGGGGAGGGGGAGCACTAGAGTTTCAGAGCAAACATTTTTTCAATTACAGAGCACACACTTAAATACTACCTTATAACATGGGATATCAATACTACAAGTGAGACTAGTATGTGCAGCAACATAGAAGCATTGCATACAGTCTAAACACTAAATACATTCTTATAGGACTAATACCTGTTTTGAACAAAACTAACATACAGGTGACCTGGTCTGGTCTCCAGCTACGAGCTTGTCAGTTCTTAGGTAATGCCAGGAGCCTGGGTGAGAGCTGGCAGGTGGCGTGTGAGTGTCACACATGTATGTTCCAGACAGCTCACGTTCTGTCTTTGAGGGATGTAGTGCTGATGTCAGCCTGACGCTAAGTCAAAACACTCATTTTCAAATCTGTTTCTAGGGCCAAGGAGCTACTCTCTAACGGTTGCATTTTCATCAGTGGCGTGACACTGTAAGAGTGCTCTTTGGAACAGGGCCGGCTCCAGGCACCAGCAAAGGAAGCAGGTGCTTGGGGCGGCCAATGGAAAGGGGCAGCACATCTGGGTCTTCAGTGGCAATTCGGCGGCGGGTCCCTCAGTCCCTCTCGGAGCGAAGGACTCGCCGCCGAATTGCTGCCGGAGATTGAAGCGGCGCGGTTGAGCTGCTGCCGAAGTGCCGCCGATCGGGGCTTTTCTTTTTTTCCTTCACCGCTTGGGGCGGCAAAACAGCTGGAGCCGGCCCTGCTTTGGAGACCCTCCTGTTACTGTATTGAAATTGTTGTGTGACAATATCAAGAGTGTATGTTACAGACTCTCCAGGGACTAGACTTGCCCATATAATCATTAGCAGTGCTTGTATGTGTTTACTTTTGCCCTTTTCCTATTGGTTTCTGGCACCCTGTTTTGAAACAGATGCGAGTATGACAGCAGGTAAACCTCATAAACTGGCTCTGAGTGCACACTTCTGTGTCGGTATTGGCTTCCTAATTCCAGATGTCCCTTTTGTTGTATATTTTTGTGTTTCCTGTTGTGCTATGCAGTTAGGCCCTGATTCAGCAAAGTACTTCATCGTGTGCGAGTTCATTCCTCTATTCAGCATAGTACTTAAGCCCATGCGTAATATTAAGCATGTGTTTAAATCCCATTGACTTCATTCATTTTAAAGTTAAGGTTAAGTATGTGCTTAAGTGCCAGATTCTGATACTTTGGTCAGTTCTTCACACTGAGTAGTATCTTACTCCACAAGTGGTCCCACTTACTTTGGTAAGCCTACTTAGTGTAAGGTACTATTCAGTATGAGCAAAGGTACCACAGTCTGGTCCTAAACAAGTCTTTACTTATGGCTAAATTGTGATTTCAGACACAACCCTGAGCAAGGGATGGTGCATGAACTACACCTCTAAGTCACTACTACTGCCCTGTATCCTACTTGCTTCAGGGTGCATGGGAGGGGGTAATTTACTCTGGGCCTACAGAAGCAAATTACAGCATCCCATACTTCAACTCAGCCCCTGCCCGTTACCTGTTTCTCCTTTCTCACTCACTATCCATCTGCCCCAGGGAGAGAGAGAGAGGAAATAAGTGGGCAACCCATGTCCTGAGAAACCCAAGGAAAGTGAATTTTTTTCGAATCACTAAATTGTTTGTAATAATGGAGCTGAGTCATGAGTCAAAATGAACAAAATCTGAGCAATCCGCAGCTGATACTAACCAATATGCAAATTAGCTGCAATTTCCCATATTTTCAACTAAACAGCCCTCCTACTCACCCTGCAAATGTTTGGATCTTTTAACAAGCTCTAATGCAAATGCATCATGTTTTGTAACGTGGCAAAATGTGTAAGAGGTAAACTCCAATAGGGGAGTCTGGCAGTGTTCAAAGTGCGTGAGTGCACCCCTGCCACTGGGACGTGGTTTCATCAAATCTCCCCATCTGAATAGCATCAAGCTAAACCTGTAACTGGATGGGAGGGATCCAAGGAAAATATTAGATTGCTGCAGGATATTATAATGGCAATTCAGAAGGGTTCACTTTTCCTTCTGAGTCAGCACTGAACCAGAGCCTGAGAATTGTGCTAGAGGGTAATGTGCTAAACCAAAGACCCTAGTCATTTATTTGGTGAGAAAAGATCCTGGGCTGGACTGTTGTCTTTTAAACTGATCTAAATGGGAAGTAAATTGGGCATCTTAAACCTTATGGCTCTTTCCATAAGTGTAGCAGTGCTAACTCTGGTGTCTTGGCCAAGTTCCAAGTTGGGTAACGACATTTTGCTTTCCTAAAGCAATCACCCTTTTCTTTCAGAGGATGTTTCCACTTCCCATCCTTGTGTAATGGTGCTGAACGCTGTAATACAGCCACCGCACTCCACACCAGAAGTGGATACATTTTAGTATTGCGTTAAATAATTGTTCTCTAGTTTGTAAAGGAACGTATGCTAGGATTTATCTACTCAATAATTCTACAATTTTGAGTTTTTTTCTTTTGCAATTCTTTTCATAGTATACTTTCACACGGAGCATTGTTTGTGGTGGAAATTAAAGCTTGAATAACACATCTCTGTCTGACCAATATGCATAACTCTGTTAAATACTCCCAGCCTGTCGGCTTTTGTTGTTAACCATTCTAGCAGCATTAGGTTCGTTTCTAGGTCAAGCCTTCAACAAAGCTTCCTAAATGGTGACCACAAAATTAGCATGTGACTCTCATTTGTTCATGTAAAAAAATGCATTTGCAGGAGCAAATCCAAATGGGTGCTTACCTGCATACTTTCACACACAACAATGGTGGGTTTTGTGCATGCACAAGCAAAGTTTGATGGCAGAAGTCAGGTCATGACTCGGGTCCAGAGGCTCAGGTAGTGTAAATCAGTTGACTTCAATGGAGCGTCATCATCAGCTGAGGAGCTGGCACTTTGGCCAAAGAGTATCACTTCCTGGTAATCTTGTCAATTTCTCTTTCAGGCACCTCTATGCTCCCCCTCCCCCCATCACCATAAAGCCTTGTAATCTGTAATGTGTTTATCCTCACCGTGCCCCCCGGAGAAGTGCTGTTATACCCGTATTATACGCATGGGGACATGAGGCACTGAAAGACTTGCCCAAGGTCACACCGGAAGTCTGTGGCAGGGCGGGGAATTGAATAGAGGTCTCCTGAGTCCCTCTTGAGGCTAGTGGCCTAACCACTGTACCATCTTTTCTCTCATTTCTTCAAACAATGGAGCTTACGCTAATGCCCCTTGAAGCCAATGGAAAGCTCTCCATTGACATCACTGGCCATTAGAACACACCCCATGATCATGTATCTTTCAACTTTCTGATAGTACAGACAGTGCATAAATAAATATAAAATCCACAGGAATAAAACTGCATCAGTGGAGACTGGGATTTTTCAAAAACGCTCACCATTGAGCTACCTGCTGTTCTTGAAGTCAACGGGAGTTTTACCCTTGATTTCGATGAGAGCAGAGCTGGGCAAATACTGAGTGCTTTTGAAAACCCCACCCTCAGAGGGACATGCTAAGATCGTTGCAAATGCTCACAGTATTTCAATCAAGGTCATAGGACGCTATGGTAGTTCCCTGTAAAGATCTATTTGCAGTTTTCCCCATTTGAAGACTGATTTGTTAGTGCCAATAATGAGCAGAATTCTGTTGATCGCTAAATTGTTAAGACTCAATCATGCATGTATATAACAGCCACCCCCTTGTCTGGCACTAGGGATTGAACCAAAGACCGCCAGTGCTAAAAGCGTGAGCTGCTACAGCTTGAGCTAAAAAGTCCCTGTCACTAGCTGAGTGGTAACAGACTCATATACTCTGGGGAGGGGGAACCTGTAACACATATCAGAGGGGTAGCCGTGTTAGTCTGTATCCACAAAAACAACGAGGAGTCCAGTGGCACCTTAAAGACTAACAGATTTATGTGGGCCTAAGCTTTTGTTGGTAAAAAACCCCATCTGAAGAAGTGAAGTTTTTATCCACAAAAGCTTATGCCCAAATAAATCTGTTAGTCTTTAAGTGCCACTGGACTCCTCGTTGTTTATGTAACACATCCTGACCAGTGGGTTACGCATGGCTTTAGTAATGAACTGAGCTTTGGGTTTCTTTGCTGGAGCTGGGGAGAAGGAATTTCCCCATCTGCTCATACTGCCTGTACTTCCACTCTTGGAACAATGTTCTGTGTATCCCCAAGGCAGTGGCTCTCACTCATCTCTCGCCTGCCTCTGTCCCACCCCATAGCTCCTGCATAGTTACATGCTGGGTGCGCCTGTGGAGCTGTACTCTACAAAACGCAGGGGGTCATGGTCTCAGCTTCTCCAAAAAGGACTTCAAATACTAGAGCACCCCTTGCATCATGCTAGGAAATTAAATGGAAGCGAATGCAGCTTTTGGAGAACCGGTGTGGCATGCCCCTGGTACAGGTGAGTGCATTGCAATAATCCCTGTGTCAAAGGCACGAGTGACTATGGTGAGGTCACAGTCAAAAGAAAGGGTTGCACCTTTTTCGCGAAGTACAGTTGGATGAAAACACTTTTGGCCACTGCTGCCATCTGGACATACAGAGGAAGCCAAGAATCGAGGACTCCCAAGATAACAAAGACAGGCCACATCTTCCATCGAGAGGCTACCTCGGCTGCTTTCCTCCATCTGTTTTTTCCCAGCTTACCAGCATTACCAATGTTTTACCTGGGCTAAGTCTCAGCCACTTTGATTTCATCCAACCCACTTCATTGCTTAATTCAATAGTTATTGCTCAAATAAGCTGAATACTCACATTATTATATACCGTTACTAAGCATCATAGTAGGTTTACAGTATAAAGCATGATAGTAAGAACAGTGTATAGTATACCCACAGATATGTTCCTAACTCTAACCTGCATATATACCATACTGAAACAGCATAGAAAAGCTACCTAGGGCACAATTTTCAAACTTGGGTATGTTAGTTAAAGCACCTGGTTCCACATTTGGTTTCTCAAATTTGCATGTAGGTGCACAAGTACTTCCTTTGTGGCTAGATTGGGACAGCATTACTCACACTGAGTAACATCTTCCTCCACAATTAGTCCCATTGACCGAGGAATTGGGACAGGTGTTTTTGAAGAGCTCAACTCACACGTAGGCACTTAAATAAGTTGCTGGACTCTCAGAAATGCTTAGCATATTGGGTGCTGAGCTCCATGGCAAATCTAGCTCTAATTGTGATTGCAGAGCCCGTGGAAAAGCTGGCTTGTTAATGTCCAAGTACCTGCTTATATTTGCCAAATATCTATTACATTGTGTACCTAGTGCTTCTCTGAGCAGTCTTATGTGGAACTGTGGGGGCCCTTACCTAGGCATCCAAGTTTGAAAATGTGGCTCCAAAATTATTACTTGTGTTTTTCCACAGGTCAGTGTAATGCTACAGCAAAATCAATGTGTACAATAGTTTCACGTATGCTAACAACTAGAGGTGAGTGAAAAATGGATTCCTCCTCCCTCTCCCTCTCTGGCAGTTTCAAAATATCAAAGTTTTGGTCTACTTGGGACCAAAATCAGAATTTTTCTGCAAATTTGAAAACTCAATTTTGTTTTGAAAAAGAAAATGTTTTTTGTTTTGCTTTGTTTTTTAATTTTTTTTAAACGTAAGATTACAGGGAGTTTTGAAATCAAGGCATTTCAATCCAAAACAGTGACATGTTTCATTTAAATATAAAAACCGACTGTTTCATTTTTGGGGGGAAACTTTTTAAATTTTTGTCTGATATGAACAATTTGGCAAAATCACATGAGTCTGTGCTATTTCAGTGTTACCTAATTTGCATGTTTCCATCCCAAAAAACTTGACGGCTCTAGTAGCAACTGCATGTGCACAGCACATGCATTCCATATGCACTTGCATAGCCTGTCTGCTGACACTCATTTGAGAAAAGAAATGAAATGACCATGAGCTGAAAGCTTATGTGGATGCTATTAATAATGCTACATGCCACTTCTTAATTTCCTATTGATTGAGTGGTTTTTTGCTTAAAACCAAACACTGCACTGGTGATCGGAGACCCTTATTGCTACAATTCATTAATGCTATTTTGATTTTTGGTGCTTGAGAAATGGTATGTCGGAACAATGGGGGAGTTTAAGCAAAATATTTCTGGCATTTTGCTAACATTAGTGTTCCTGCATGAAGCCATCTGGTGGAGAGCTCCGAGTGCTGAATGAAAGGTGTAAACCTGGATTAGCATTGATATGGTTTTCTATTGCATTTGGCTGGTTCGTGTCTGGCTGGATGTTATCCAGGTTCCCTTAGAAGAGCCAAGATTGCCATCATACAGCGTAATGCCATATGTTGAGATTCATATGACATATTACCTAAAAGTCATAAATTATTATACTGCGTCTCTTTACAGGGCTGTGATTAGAAATGTTTATGTAAATGCACCTTCCAGAGAAAAATGGCACATGGTGTTAGACAACAATATGCATGGCAGCTCTAATGAGATACTTTGACTCAGGCAGGATGTTGTCTCAAAAACAATCTGATCCCAGTATAATGAAAAATTAATGTCCTTTAAAAAATGCACTGATCTTAGATGAGGTTGCTGCTGGAATCATCAAGGAAGAAAAATGTAGCTTTTAAACACTAAAATCACAAAAGGGGGAAAATGATTTAAAAAAAAATGACAGAAAACCATATTCTTAGGGAACTGATATCTGCCCATATCTCACCACTCTGCAGCGCAGAATTGCAAGCAAGCATAACAACCAGTGTCATGGGGGCTATGTTCTAGGCAAACAGAGGGATTTTATAATTGCTTGACAAAAAGGATTGGTTTAAGAGAATTCAAAGGGGCCTTCAAGACATTATTTGAGTCATTTAGTGAGAATTTCCGCTCTGGTGGTTGAATTCAGTTCTGTATGAGAAATTTCCAAAATGTTTGGGTTGTTTACATCAGTGCATCTGGTTTGACTGTTAGCAGCAGCCTCCGATTTCTATAAAGTTCAGATCCTTATCAGAACATCACCGATGTTTGCATATGCTCAGACCTAGAGATTTTTGTTTGTCTCATTTCTAAATATCTGTTAGATATGTCACGTCGTCCAGCACTGACGTATGAGATGACCATGACAAGCATGCTTGATAGATTTTTCTCTTAGAAAGTTTAGCTAAAGCCTAAATCAGCGTCACCAAATTAACCCTTATTTTTCTTGTACAACAGAGTCTGGAATAAGCGTTGTCCCTCTGAAATGTGTCTAATGTTTAGCAGTGTATTTTTTAGACAGTCAAGTTAGCCCTAGATTTTCTGCATTACAGCTTCAGAGATAAAAGCCAACCCGTCAATCATTCGACAAACAAAGATAAATACACTTATTTATAAAGCAAATATAACTGGAGCTAAATATTTACATGCATAATTAATGAGTCAGACTCTCAACAGTGTGTGCCAAAGAATATCAAGACACCACTTTTTAATAACTAAGGACTTAAACAAAAAAACAGAAAACCCTTTTTACATTCACAAAGTTATTTCCTTAACTGTGTTCGATTTTTTTTCAAAGCATGTAACGTCTAGGAGCGGATTCTCACTTTACACCACTCTGGCAGCGCAATGGGCCTTGAAGTGCGTGTAAGTCATTGTTTTTCTTTTGCAATCTTTTATATGGGGTGAGAAATCTAATATCACGGAGAACGTGTAAGACAGGGATAAACTGAGTAACTGGTTTTTGACCAAAGCTTCATTGTCAATATATTTGCTGAACCCCCATTCCTTAACAGGCAGATCTATTATATTGTCACATTCTAACAATAATGGAACCACAGAGACCCAGAAACGTTGGGTTTGTGCTAAGGATTGTCCTTCCATTTAATCAACTACACTAAGCCTGTGGTGGTGGCGGCTTTTAGGGTGATATGCAAACTGTGTGTGTGTGAGGACACAATTCGTTTTAATGTGACCATTCACTCATAATAGGATATGCATGGTGAGCCTGACCCTCAGCTGGTTTAAACGGCATGGCTTCTTTGCCTTCAATTGAGCTACACAGATTTACATAACCGGGGGGGAGGGACACCTCTGATGGACGCCTATATGTGAGAAATAGACTGTGATACTGTGAGTATATGAGTCTATATTTACACCCAGACATATACATGTGTATCTATATTTTCTTGTATCGATGGGCATGTTCCCAAGGCTCAGTGTCACCGTGGGATCAGCTCTCACATGATTATGTGAGGGATCAGCATGATCGGCTGTCACTGATTTCGCTGACATCTGTCTCCACAGTGAGACAAGCTGCAACATGAATTATTGAAGACATACACATGCAGATCGGTGTCATGATTACGCCAGACAATACACTCTGCCACGCTCTTGAGAGCTGAAGGGAGCCATGCGGACAGCTGCTTTAAGCCTTTTTGACAAGCTGTTACCATCTTTCAGGCACAGAAACTTTCCATGAGGCTTGTGAGAATTTGGTAGGCCTATTGTCCTACAGGTTACCTAGTATTTATTTCTTCCCATAATACCTTGTTGTCTGCTGCTTTTGGATATTGCCAATTGACTGGGATTCTCTCTGTATGGTACTTCTAGGCTACTTCTAGGCCTATTAAGACTTGAGGTTTCCAAACTGAGTAATACCTATGGGCTTGATCCTGCAAGGTGTTGTGCACTCTGATCTTGATCCAGCAAAGCAGTTAAGCATGTGCTTAACTTGAAGCAGGAATAGGAGTACTCACATGCTTAAAGTTAAGAATGTGCTTAAGAGTTTTTGCTGCACTGGGGCCAGAGAGCTCAGCTTGCTGCAGGATCGAGCCTGACATCACATTACCAGAGCTCCTGATACCTTTTTCTTACAGTGAATTCTATCCTTATTGATTTGTACCAAATATATTTTCACCTGTTCCAGAGGGAATCCTATATCAATGCCTTGACTAGAACTGACCAGAAACCTTACAAAAATACTGCATGACGTTTTCTGGTTTACAATGACAGCTCCAACGCTATAGTGATTATTTTTATTTATTTGTATTAATTGTGAGCCATATGGTTAACTACAGAATACTGCATTATATACAGAATTAGTTGGCAGATTTGTAGACACCACAGTAGAAGTAGATCTTGAGGAAGGGTTTGAAGGATGAGAGGGTAGTCGTCTGATGGGTCAGATTGTGGTGGGTATTCCAGATGCTTGGGCTGGTGTAGAAGGAAGGTCGAGTCTGGCAGTATAAGAGGGGTGATGAGAGTCAAAAGTGGTCAAGGAGGAGAGGGGTGGAGTTGTGAAGATCCCTCAAGGTGAGGAATTGAACTTGGTGGAGTAAAACGGGAGCAAATGGAGAGATTCAAACTGGGGTGATCTGTTCAGATCAATAGGTAAGTAAGATGATCTTAGCAACTGAATTTAGTATGCAAAGAGAAGAGGAGGGGTCAGTAATCAAGACATGAGGTGAAGAGGACTTGGACAGAGTTGTTTGGACAGAAGGAAGACTACATTTTAGATATGTTATAGAGGAAGAAACAGCAGAATTTGAACGCTTCCTGGAAATGTGAAGGCAAAGGATAGCGGGGAGTAAAAGATGACTAATATTATTGGCCTGAGTACAGACAGGATGGTGTTAGTGGTAGAGAAGGATGGAGTGAGTGTTGTGTGGTAAAAAGGCTTTGTCAGCATGCATGTGAGGTGACTCTTCCCCCGGGTGAGTTTTTTGCAAGTCATCCCAAAGGAGTGCCAATAAAACTTCCACGCAACACCAGCAAATATTGTGCACAGACCAGATTTTTTACAAGACACTATTTTGGAAAGTTTTTCAAAATCTATTTGTATATCCTTCTAAAAGTAAAGCCTTGTGCCTTAGTAATTGTTACATCAACTCCACAGCCTTCAGGGGAGAGGAAAATTATTACCGATACATCTTGGCACCCTCTATAAAGTAGCTTTTCAATATGTGGTAGGATGGTAATTTTTAAAGTCTGATACCTTAGAAACATCCAGTTCTAGACTCAAGTGCACTTTGTCCCACTGGTTGAAAATATTTTGAAAAGTTAAATTTTTGACAAATTTTTTTCACCAAAATATTTGAACATTTTCCAACCTGCTCAATTAACAAAGGCCTCAGTTCAGCACATCACTAAGCTTTGTCCAGCCCTATTCATCTGTGCAGTTTAAGCACATGCTTAGCTTTCACTGTAAGATAAAGTTCTGTTGACTTCACTGGGCTCTTTGCATGTATTTAATTTTAAGAGCTGACCCAAGTCAATGGGAGTCTTTCTGCTGACTTCAGTGGGTGCCCTTACACCCAGATTTTTAAAGGTATTTAAGCATCACTTTGCTCAGCATTGCAATGCCTAACTGACTTTGACTTTCAATGAGACTCGGGCTTTGTGTACACTATGCAAGCAAAGTACTGTTGCTGTATCTATGCTGGCATAACCCTCTAGTACAGAAACAGCCTACACCAACTAAACTGTTTTTTTAATTGGTATAGGGACATCACCAGTGATGAGCTCCCAAAATCCTAATAACTGGTTCCCTACCGGGTCCTCGGCGGCACTTCAGTGTTGGGTCCTTCAGACCTGGAGCGAGTGAAGGACCTGCCGCCGAACTGCCGCCGAAGACCTGGTAGGGAACCGTCCAGTGAGTACAAGCCCCACGTGCCTCTGCCCCCCACATCCGACCCCCACCCACGTCCTGCCTCCTACCCAACTCGCCCCGCTCCCTGTCCCCTGACTGACCCGACCCCATCCACCACCACCACCCTGACAGACCCCCGGAACTCCCACGCCTACCCAACCCCCCCCCGTTCCCCGTCCCCTGACCACCACTCCCAGAACCTCCGCCCCCACCAACCGCTCCCTGCCCCTTATCCAACCCCTCCTCCCAGCCCGGCCCTCTTACCATGCTGCTCATGGCAGCGTGTATTGATGCCGCGCGGCCCGCTGGAGTTCACAGCCCCACCCCGTTACCATGGCACTCAAAGCGGCAGGAGGCACACCGAGGCTCTGCCAGAGGGGGGAAGGTGGGGAAGGGGCCGGGGGAGCCTCCCCAGCCGGGAGCTCAGGCGGGCCAGACAGGACGGTCCTGCGGGCCACATAGTTTGCCCACCTCTTTACAACCGGTTCTAAACCGGCTTCTAAATTTAACAACCGGTTCCCGTGAACCAGTGCGAACGGGCTCCAGCTCACCACTGGACATCACCTCCCTGAACAAAGTTGGCTACATTGACAAATAGCTTTGCCAATGGAAGAACGTGTCTACACTTGGGATTAGGTTGGCGAAGCTACGTCAGTCTGGGGTGTGTTTTTGTTTTTTTTTTCCATATCCCTGTCTGATGTAACGGTTGACCTTACTTTTAAGCATAGACCAGGTCTCAGGCTCCAAGCTCCTATAACTTTTGAAAAATGAGACTTAGGCTTCTAAATCACTTAGGCATTGCAACATTGGGTAGAGCAATGTTTAAATACCTATTAAAATCTGGGCCTCGGTGCTGTGCTGAATAGGTATGAACTTAAGCTTGTGCTTAGGTGGTTTGCTGAATCAAGATTTATACAATAAAAAAAACATGCTTACAGAGGGACCTATGCACAACTTACGCCCTAAATATATGGCTTAAGGGTTGTGCGGACAGGGACTGTGCATGAACTTCACTCTTGATGAAGTATTGGACAACAGAACAGTGGAGAAGTTTAAAACAACAACACCCAAACCTTCGCCCGTTAAAATACTTCCCATTGTGCTAGTCCTTTTTTTTTTTTTTTAAGCGTGTCCCCTAAACGCCCTCTTAGTTTCTCTTAGGAGAGATCTGTCGATCACAGTATAGCTCATTCAATATTAGTAGGCCAGTTGAGCAGGATAGGTTTGTCTACACATACAGCACTTAGTGAAGACACTACCTCCACCGCCTGCAGATGGTCACTCAGGGGTGTGGCTTTTCCTGTATGGTAGAAACTTCATATCTTTTAGCAGCTGTTAATTTTGGTTAATTAGGGTTCTTTTCTGTAGGGTTCTTTCTCCCTTTCTCACCCTTTTGTTTCCTTTTTTATTTTCCTTACACAACAGATCTCAAGTAAAACAAAGACTTAACAATGGCTCCTACACTATCAAAGAGAAAGGATGAGCTGTCTTAAAGGGCTTATCAAAAATCAGACATCACCCCCCCCCCCCACTGCAGAAGTAATCATAATCCAACCCTTGGACATGGCTTCCTGTATCAGAAGCTATGAATATTTGGAGCTTTATGAGAATGGATTATTTATTCTAAATATACTCAGAGTAATTGTATAGCTCATATCCAGCAGGTCAGGATTACAGATTTCATTACAATTTTCAGAGATTGGAAGCCTTTATACAATTACTGTAAATCCAACTAAGAGGTAAAATCATTTCCTCAATATGGAACAGGAGAGTACACTGATCTGACATTACTTTCTCTAGGCTTCAGTTTCATTATGAAAATAAAAATCCTCCTTCATTTCATCCTAGGTTTGATATGTCCTCTGACATATGGCAGATCAGGTATGATATATGGTTGGAATTCTCCCCCCCCCCCCAAATATTTCTTGTATACAGCGATCTAGGTTCTTAAGGCCAGATTCTGCTGCCCTTACTCATTTTGGGCCAGATTCTAGTAACCATATGCGTGTTGAATAGTACCTTATTCTAGAGCTGATCGAAATGTGGAACTTTTGTTCTGTCGGAAATTCTCTTGTTCAGATTCTGAACAAAACAAAATAAATTCCAAAATTACCCATAAAATGAAATTTTAGGAAAAATAATTCATTTCAGATCCATCAAAATACTTTGTTTAGATAAAACAGAAATGTTTTGTTCCAATTTAGACTTTTTTTTTAAAGACATTTTTTATTTATAGTTTATCAAGTAAAATAAACTTTGAAACAAAATATAAAAATAATGTTTCATTTTGGATGAAATGGCATTTTCAGACGGACACGTTCCGGGTAATTTTGGAACATTTTCAACGAGTTCAACCTTACTCCATGAATAGCCCTACTGAAGTCAATGGGACTATTAATGGAGAAGGTGTTTTGATTGGAAGGGCATCAGAATCTGGCCAGCGAGGATTACTTTATTCTAGGGAAATAAATGGGACTATTATGGAGTATGGTACTACTGAGCAAAAAGGTCTGAGTACTTGTCCCTTAATGACAGACTAAATCATAGCCACAAGCATTTTCTCTTTGTAAAGAGCTAAGGTTTACGATTTGAACTGGAATGTCTAAAAATGTATCAACTTGCTACTGATATGTGACTATCTACCATTCCTACTTGGTCTATAAAAGACACATTTCTTTCTTTCTGGTTATAACCGTCCAGATTGTAAACCTTTTACTCCCACTGGTAAGCGGTTACAATTGTCAAAAAGACCACTCATGTGAGCGATTATTCACCAATAGGAGTAATCTGCTCCTGTGTTACCAATTTACTCCAGTGCAGATAGATTTACCTCAGAGGTTTGATGCTGGAGTTCTCACTGGCTATGTTGTCAATTACTAGTTCCTGATTATCACTACAAAAGTTTTTTTTCCCCCTTCTGATAATAGCCCACCTTACCTGATTATTCTCGTTATAGTTGGTGTGGCAACACCTATTTTTTCATGTCCTGTGTGTGTGTGTATATATATCTTCCTACTGTATTTTCCACTGCATGCATACGATGAAGTGGGTTTTAGCCCATGAAAGCTTATGCTCAAATAAATTAGTTAGTCTCTAAGGTGCCACAAGTATTCCTCATTCCTTTTGCTGATACCGACTAACACGACTACCACTCTGAAACCTAAACTATTCAGTTTCTTTATCTCATCTCCCTTTCCCTTTCCGCAAAAAGTACAAAATTAAAGCATTATGTAAACACATTCAATTACGGACGGCGTTCTCCATGGCCCTGCACCTACTGTCATCATTTATATCTTTACAAAGTCTGAGTAAAATGCTACCGTTTGGATTTAGTGGTGCTTTACATCCACTTTACAGTCTCACTTTGTAAATGAAAATGGCAGTGGAGAGTCACCTTAAAGTCTGTCCTGTTCAGATCCTGGGTTTTGGTCTGATCCATCTCTAGGTTACGTGACTTACAAGATAAATTCCAGGTTTAAGATGCAGGAATTCCTCATTTCAAAGCACAGACCCTAAAACCATAAATGTACACAGGATGAACACAATTTTGAAAAGCAAAACTGACGGTCTTAGAGTGTATTAGTCTCACGTCAGGAGATAATTAACACTCCAGAACTATTCACCACCCAGTGCAATGTTGCCAGTGTTCCTGTTTAAAAATAATAATTTTTGTGAGGGGTAAAGTTTCCCTTTCTGTAATAGGAAAATAGGCATTTTTGCATCGTTTAATGGTTGATGTATCTCCCAAACGGTGGAGAAATCCTCCAGATGGCTTCAGAACGCAGGTATTCAAAGGGTGACCGAGAATGGGGCTAAAAGCCATGTGCTGATTGTTAGCCTAGCAACCCACAGATATGGGACAGTTTGCATTCTAATGGTACTGGACTGATACAGCATACGTGGAGAAACAATTTTTTTTCTTTCATCAGAGCTTTGAGTTATACACCTGTTCAGTAACTGGATGGCTGAATGTAGGCAAATATCACAGTGATGCACATGGAGCCGTGTGAACAATGCTCATTAGTGACAGTTAAACTTTGGTAACATTTATTGAGAACATACAGAGAATGTTGTTGGCCAAGCCTCCAAGCCCATCCTTCCCTCCCTATAAAACCTTGGCACTTAAGCTTTATCATAATCTGAACAATGACAGATGAATGGGATTGCACCTCTAAATGGATGTCTCCTTTCAAGGATCGCTCCCTTGTTTGTATGGCATTGTTATGTTTGCCAGCAAGAAGGTTCTTTCATAGGAGAACATGTTAAAGAGTTTCAGGGTAGTATTGCGGGGGGTGTATCAACTTTTTTTTTATATGGGACAAAGTGGACGCTACTGACAGCTTTCCAACCAACCGGATTCCTTGTATGTGACAGGAGCAAGGCCCACACTCTGCATGTCTGACACATTGTAATGAATTTCAATGATATTTATTCTTATTTTCAGCAGCTTTTGATTCTTAAAGTAGTCTAAAGATGGTATAGAGAGGATTTTGTTTGCCATGCATATATCTGGGTCAGTTTGCAGAATGAAGGGAAGGGACGACAGTTTCACTCAGCCTATTCAAGACGTCATCAGAACGAGAACTTTAATTCCTAGGATCTCTGAGCCTCAGGCTTCTTAAGCTATCCGTGTGTCAGGACCTGCAGCTCTTTATTGCCATGGTTCTGACGATGCAGTCGTAGGGACTGAAAAACAGCACTGCCATCGGCTACAATGTCCCTACAGAGCGCAGAAATAAATGTACATTAACACGGTGAGGAAAGGAATGAGGAATTCTCCAGCAGGAAATCACACAGTTTGTGAAAGTCCTTTCCTGTCCGTGGAGCAGTCGGATGTGCTCTGGCATCTCTCTTTACAAAGCAGAGGTAATTTTAGTTCCCTTAGGAAAGGAATAGAGGCTCAATAACAAGCTGATGTGGCCAGAAGTGAGCAGCAATCTTTGACAAGCCTACGTGCTGCCTTCTCTCGCTCTTAAATTTCAGGTGGAGGCCCAGCTCTGTCAGTTCTGGGACCCTGCTATAGTGTTTCCCCTCAGAATTGCCCAGTGTTTCGGCCTTCACTGGGGCCTGCAGAATTCTAATATTGCATTGAGATTTGAATTGCTTATGTCCAGGAAACACTTCACCTACCCCTTAAAGGTTGTTCTATCTGGGATGGAAAGCCACAGCCATTCTATACTGGACCAGCAGCACCACACAGCAGTCTTAGGAGGGGAGCTGAAGAAAATAGCATACTTCCAAATGTAGATTTTTGCAGCATGACATATCCACCATATGCAACAAAATATATATTTTTACTTTAAAAGGGGTGGAGAATATTAAGACAATTTACAGATGTTCGGCTGCCAGATATGATCCTTCTCCCATGTAACTGCTAATATTCTTCTCATGCTTCTTTGTCATATTACATCTTAAGAAAATGAAAACAGTGAGGTGCAGAAACTTCAAATTTGGTTATTTGTGAAGGTTTTGCTGATTTCTATTGCCTCCTACTGTCTCCTAGGGCTGTCCCAACCTATTGGGAAGATAATCCCTGGAGAATTAGGTGTGTTGGAATTCTTCTTTGGCATGTTGCAGACTTTTAAGGAGACCTATTTAAGCTTCCTCAGTAGAAATGGAGAAATGTTGAACTTGATGTATTCTTTCCGATGAACTTCAGGATTCTGGCAGAGCTTCTAAGCACTGCAAGCCCTCTGGCAGACAGTCGGAATAAAACATAAATTACGATTCTATAGTAAGTCCTTCAGCAGCTTCTGCTGGAACTCCGATGCCCCAGGAGCTCCTGAGGTCTATAGGAATTCCTGCAGTGTTCTTGGTATTACCATGTAGGTTGAAGAATTTTGACGTCCACTGCACAATTCTAGCAAGCAAGAGACCGTAATGCTGCATGTTATTGAATGCCAATGTCAAATTAGAATGACTCTATTTTACATATTTGTTGGTGAATACGTGTGTCTATGTAGCAGAGATACTGGTATTTTGTAACTTGACAATAGAAAAAAGTGAAGGAAATTCCCTGACCCAGAACTTAAACTGGAGTTACAGATATAAAAACACTAGAATGCACTAGTCCAGTAACCAGCTCCATTACTATACATTGGGTATAGCCTGTTCAGGCAAAAGTACACAAGCACATGCTTCTCTTTAAGCATGTGACTTCAGAGGGGCTACTCTCATTCTGACATATAAACACATACCCGAGTGCTTTGTTGAATCAGGGCCTTAAATCCTAATCCAGGCCGATAGGGATTTTGGAAGCCATTTAGATGCAGCCATAGGCATGAGACAGCTAGCACCTGGAGTTTAAGATGTCAGGGGAGATGTTACCTCCCATGACATCCTCATGCCTGCAGCTGCAGCACTGAGCTTCCTAGTTACACTTAAAATAGTAGTGGATGGTGGCTGTTAATTCCAGGAGGTGAACAAACTGGTCTCAGTGTTTTCCACCAAAATAGTAGCATTGTGTTTTGGACTTCTCACAGTCATAAGCCACTTAAATCAAACTAACAGTACATTAAGGTTGTTTGAACTATTGATACTCCGTATTTCCATACTCTTCAGTTAAAAAAAATAAAATAACTTACCTTAAAACTTAGGGGTTTTTCAATGTTTGGTATGTGTTTTTCCCACTTCAGTGCTTATTTATGGGTCTTTATTTGCTTGCCTATAGAAAATTGATGTATTTAAAACCATTAACTCCAATTTAACTGTGGTTTTTTTTGGGGGGGGGGAGGAAGGAGTATTTGTCGATATACATAGACAGTACCTGTGGGTCAAAATCAGTGTTCTTGGCTGTCCCAGTAATCTCCTCCTCAAACACGTTATTAGCCTTCGGCTCTGGAAAGCCATATGGCTAGCAAATCTGGCCAGAAGCAGACTGAATCTAATTCATAGAAAGCTGGTAAACCTGGATTTGTTGCTATGTATGGCCAAATGTTGTCTTTAGTCAGCCAAGAAAATACTAGTAGCCAAAGTATTATGGTAAAATAGAAATGATTACTGTATTTTCAGTTGACAAGCCCAGGTGATCTATGGGTGGGAGAGGAAAAGCAGGGCACAGCACAACCACCTCCTCTTTAAAGCTTTATACCTATAAAGAGAAGGCCTGCATCCGATCTCATAGCAGTTTTACGTTGATGTGACTCCCTTGGCTTCAGTAGGGTTTCTCCTGATTTACATCAAGGAGAGAGAGAAGAGTCAGGCCCAAGTTCTTTCTCTTCTTCTGCTTTTTGTAGTTTGCATTTGAGAATAAGGACAGGACTTTGTCAATGCTATATAGAGACAAGACTAGTCATCGTTATTATTAGTGGGGATGGCAACCAATGGGAATTGAATTCATGGAACCTATAGGACTCAGAGATATTAATGTATTCTTTTTTTAAGGTGACAGAGATGGAGCTTTAATTGTCGCGATGTGTGATTCTGTTTTGTTTAGCTTCCTGCAAGAATGGCTTATTTTTGTTATTATCTTTTAGTTTGTAAGAGTTACTCACTTAAGAAGCTTTCAAAATATTAACTAGTCGCTGAAGGTTCTTTGAAGAAAAATATGACTGCTCGTGTAAACAATTAATGGTTGTTAAGCATGGCAGTGTATATTATGACAAACAACACATGCTACATTATGCCAGCTGGTGTAATGATGTGATCATGTCTGACTCATTAACTCTGGCACACAGTTTACGATGCCCTTCTATGACAGGATTAATTGATTCACACATACATTAAAACAAAAATAACTAAACTGAAATTCAGCTGGAAGCCTGGCTTCTCATTTGTCATAAACCCTGTTGGTGGTTAAAGCTGATGAAGGCCTCAGTGCAAAGGAGTTGAGGTTTGCCCACTGACCTTTGTTGTGGCTAATCTGGATCAATATTCTGCAAGCAGAAAATAAGTTATATTTAAATATTGGCAATGATTTCCATAGAAGTCTCCCAACTATGTTTTTTTTTGGGTGATTATTACAATTATTAGGCCAAATCCTGAAGTCATTAGGCAAATATTCCCTTACCTTCAAAAGGAAGTTTTGCCCATGCATGGACATTAGGATCGTGCCCGTTGTTTGCTAATGAAGTAATAGCTGATTGTATCAACGTGATAAAGGAGAGGATTGGTTAACAACTATGCATCAATTAATACATAGGTATTAATGTTGAACCACTGTTTCCAACAATACATTAGAATTTAAAGCTCATGCCATGAAGAATTGTTTTACAGTATAAGTATAAGTAGAGCTGGTCAAACAGAGTGAATTGAGAACTGATACATATATTGTCAAATGAATTATTTGTGAATATTATTTGACCCTCTCTATGAATAAATGATCAGTAGTTCATTTAGTCTGATATTCTCTCTTTGGAGTGACCATTGTGATGGAGTGACTGGATGTTTCACAAGAAGTCAAAAACATAACATAATACACCTGCTGTATTTCTGCAATCCAGCTATATCATGGAGGGACATTCCTTCCTCACCTAAGCATGTGATGCTCTAAGTTACCTCAGCCTGTGTCATGAGTTATGGTAACTTGTATAATTTATAGTCTAGCTAGCATTCCCTCTGGGGCCTTGTAGACCCTTTAATGCTGGGCTGGGACTAGATGGCATAACTGAACCCAGTGTTTAGAGCAAGCAGGTTATTCAATTTTATTCCTGGCTTTACTTCGACACGCCTTGATGTTGGGCAAATTACTGCGCTTCTGCGCGCCTTAATTTATCCTTCTCTCACATAGGTGTAATAAAACTAAGCCACAAGGAGGGTATGTGGCTTATGGTTTACTATGTATGCATATATTTTTGTTGTTATTATGCAGACATAGTATTCTGGAATATCTGTCTATTACCTTTCAAATGGCACTGTCCAGGGATGTTGTTAAGAGAAAATGTTGTGAAGCTTAGAAGGATGGAAATGTGTACTGAAAATTGCCTTCAACCTCCTATTTTATTACACTCTGGGCTCAACTTTGCTTGCAGTTGCACACTGCACAAGAAGAGATTTTCATTTAAGTTACGAGTCACATGCATAGCCAGGCCCTTGCAAATTATTTAAATGAATGTTCTCCCATCAATACATACATTTTAAAGAAAGACAGGCAGATGGGAAGGGAAAAAGGAATAAAATAAAAGTGCACACTGTGGACCAGATACTTCAAGTTACTCAAGTATTACTAAATCATGAGTTATGGTAACTTGTATAATTTATAGTCTAGCTAGGGGAGCTCCTACGATTCTCTCTGAGGCCATGTAGATCCCTTAATCTTGGGCTGGGCCACACAGTATTAGTATTACTCAAGTAATACTTAATCAATGGGACTAGTTACAGAGTAATGCTTTATGAGTAAAGGTTGCAGAATTAGGTCTTATGTGAGAGGTAAATGATAAACAGTGGTAGAGGTCACAGAAAACAAGGAACCAGTGCTAGTTTCTCAGAATATAAATTACTTATAGCAGCTATAATAACTAAACTGCTCTCGCAGTCCACATTCTAACATTGTCTCCTATTTTCTCCCACCAATTCATAATGTCTGAGGCCTGGCATATAAAGCAGAAGACAAAACTAATTTTAGATTATCTATGGGAAAGGGTGCAGTCAGTACCATTAGATAATCTGTGTTGTACAAGAAATATATAACAATGAAACTTTCCACTGTATAAAATATTGCAGTGTTTTTGGTTTTAAATAAAATTAGAAATGCAAATGGAAATTTATTACAAATGAAACAAAGTTAATTTCTTCGGGTAGTTTCTTTATGCAAAACAGGGAGTCCCTGAGCACGTGTTATGGGGCTGCAGATATATATATATATATATATATATATATATACACCATGATATCAGCCTGAAGGTCCTATTCCTGGGCTCTATGCTTTCATGATGGCAGAACAGGTTCTTGAGCATTCTTAGCAATGGGCAGAAAAAGGGTAAAACCTGGTCATTCCCTACTGCCATTTTGAATGTAGAACCATATATCACTCCTGTTAAACTTGTGCAGCTGTCAATGGTAACAAGGTGGCAGCTCTCTGCTCCATGTGCCTGAAGTAGTTCCTGTAAAGTTAACATTAGCCCAACTTAGGGGTAACTGAAGCTCTTCCTATCATTTAGGGTACGTCTTCACTACCCGCCGTATTGGCGGGTAGCAATCGATTTATCCGGGATCAATATATCACATCTCGTTAAGACGCGATATATCGATCCCCGAATGCGCTCACCGTCGACTCCGGAACTCCACCAGAGCGAGCGGCGGTAGCGCAGTCGACGGGGGAGCCGCGGCCATCGATCCCGCGCCGTCTGGACCCCAGATAATTCGATCCAAGATACTTCGACTTCAGCTACGCTATTCGCGTAGCTGAAATTGCGTATCTTGGATCGCTCCCCCCCCCCCAGTGTAGACCAGCCCTTAGGCTGGGATTTTCAAAAAAGCCTAAGGGAGTTAGGCATGGACATATAACCCCTTTAGGCTCCTTTGAAAATGACAACCTTAGATATTATAGCTAAAGCTACATTGGATTTAACTTGAGAGATGCTTATAGAAATAGTCATGGATAATAGACACAATGTGGCAAAACTGTAGGTCATGAGCAAGGCTGGTCAAAAATCTTTAATCAAAAATGATAAAGGGGGGAGACTTTGGTGAATATTGGGAAATGTCGTCCAACCCGGGTGTCCAGCTTATAGCAATGAATGGGCTCACGGGGCAGCCAAACTTCAACTCACATGGGGCACTATGTGGTATTTCCGAATCTAAATATTTCAAGTTTTGGCCAAATTATTTTGGTTCTTTCGGTTTGACTGAAAAGTCAAATTTCTGAAAGGGGAAAAAAAAAATTCCAATCAATTTTAGTCATGAAAGGGTTTTCTTTTGTGAAATGGTCTGTCTTTCTGACACTTTTTTTTTAGTTACCCATACTTGATATTAATGGAAGGTGCTTTCGTGGATCAAGTGTCCTTAAAGATGTAAAATTAAAAAGCATCCAAAAATCACCTCATGAAGGGAGATCATTATACAAACCCTACCAGATGATTACAGTGTTAAATGTACTCATCTCTGTATTAGGCTACCAGATTAGGAGCCAGTGGCTTTACCAGCCTTTTAATTTATCAACGTTTATCCTTATGGAAATCAGTTTAATTGTAAGGCAATATTTTGGCTAGGCTGCTGTTGAAAAAGAAAGGTAAACTACCTGGTTAAGTTCATAATCTTTTCCCTTGGTTTTTCAACTTTTGCCACACTGCAGTTTTATTCAATCAGTCTTTCTATACAAGGCTCTCATGTGTAAGTCCAATGTAGGTTTAGATGTAACATCTAAATGCAATAAGAACCCTGGATACCCCAAGGGTGGGCTAATGTTAATTACACTGGAATACCTCCAGGCAGCTGGAGCACAGAGCTACTGTTGAGTTATTAGCTCATACCTATTTATCTGAGTTGAAAGCCAAGGCAATGCGCTAACCCAACATCTTGATGACTTGTCATAGTTATCAGATGTGACATGACTGGCCACTACAAATCTTTTTTTTTTTTTTACACAATACATTCTTTTGGAGAATTTAGACTGTTTTACATTGAAGTGACAGGACAGAACATAATAAACAAATTGCAGCACAGCATGTACTTGCAAACTTTGTTCACTATGCAGAACCTACTTCTCTTATGTCTCTAATTGTAAAGCTCTGAGTTTTGGATCTGGCAATAATAAATTAAAGTTCCTACATAAAGGTACCAACTAAGATCAGGGCCCCATTGTGCTAGGCACATAATAAGAAATAGTCCATACCTCAAAGATCTTTCAGTGTAAATAGACAAGACAAAAAAAGAGTCAGAGAAAAGAGAGATTATTATTCCCATTTTACAGCTAGAAAACTGAGGAATAGAAATCCAGTCAACTATCCTGGAGTTGCTTACAAAATGTAATTGATATTCAAAATTATTTGTCAGATACTTCTGGTAAACAATTATTGGTCTGTAGCTAGGGCATGTGAATAATTAGTATTTGAAATTTGAGTTGTGTTGATTGATTTTGACTGGATACATACATTGCATGGTATGTTTGTGTTCACTAATTGGATGTACATAACTCTTTGAATCAGAGTTCCAGTGCTAACACCTGTGATTATGAATTCAGAATTTGCTTTAGCTAAATATTGTCCAATATTCACTTAAGATTAATTGCTTCCACAAACATTTCTGCCAGAAAACTCCATGCTAGAATATTGACAAAAAGCTAACACAAAATGGGAAAAACATGGAAGTGTTTATTTAAATATTCACATAAACATCAATTTCCGTCCCCCACATTTTTTCTTTAGGATTTGCCCAATTCTAGTACTGGCATTGGTGGATTTGGAGGATGTGGCATTAGAATGAAAAGGTTACATTTAACCTCATGTATTCAAATGCAGATTTATGGAAAAGAGCTGCCTCCTTGGAGTCTCCCTTCAGTCCACATTTGTGGCACATTTAGGGCCAGATCCTCAGTGGAAGTAAATGAATATGGCTGTTTTGACTTCACTGGAGCTAGGCCAATTTACACTGGATAAGGATCTGGCCCTTTAATATTTATTTGAGATTAATAGTGCATCTCTTACCTTCTCGAGTCAGACACAGTTAAAAATGGCACACACCTACCATTTATATATCACATAGCAGTATCCGTTTTTTGCTTCAAGGCAAACATGCTATAGTAGGTGGAGAGAGTCAACTGGACACATCAAGGTCGGGTTAGATTCCTTTCTTCTTGAAGGCAGCTGGTTCTAGTTCATTGAGACCCTTCTGATTTTTTTCTCCCTGAGGACATCAACAGTCCTCTCCACACACCCTGCTAAGGAACTGGTACCAAATGGTCTTCTGTGTAGAGGTGCTGGCCCTGGAGCAGATTATAGAGGACATCTGGACAGCTGTATCCTGTCACAGTATGCCATCAAGATCAATGAAACACATGCACAGCCCCAATGCTCAGCCGCACAGAAATACCTCTTAATCAGCACTAATAATTATGCCTGTCTTTGCAGCTGAAAATATGTACTTGATCTCTTCAGAGTACAAAAACACTGCTGTAGCCTGTGAAAGAGCTCTGTATGCGTCATCAATCCTAAATTATTATATATACACACATACTGTACACAATATTATAATACAATATAGAAGTTCATATATCATATTGCTAGTATTAAATAATACACACACACACATATATATATATCTATATATAGCTATATATTTTTATACATACATATACATATATGTATGTATAAAAATATATAAAACTTCACAGGAGCTATGCCAATTTATGCTGGCAGAGGTTCTTGGCCCTTAATATTTATTTAGAGATTTTTATATAGGCTTACAAAAATTTGCAGTATCTAATATTGTGTACAGTGTGCATGCGGGGGGTATGTAAGACTGGCATCAAAGAAAACTATTTCTGTATTTTGAATGATTGGTTAAGAATAAGCTTGATCTCCGCTAAAAGAATTATCTTATGACTTTGGAAAGATAAACATTCAACTATGGAGGAGGAAGGGATCCCATCATTAACTCATATGGCATCTTATGAAAAGGTGATTTATGGGCTACAGGCAAGCACGGACAGATGCCATGAAATCTGGAGTGCTATTTCTGGACTATTAGTAACATTACTGATGTACTGGATCTTCATATAGTAAAGGAAGCTCACTGTTACTATTAATAGTTCAGGGTTTAATTGTGTTTTGTTTGTATTTCCTTTATCCACACACACACTTCTTTATTGTTATAGGATGATTTGGGCTGGAAGGGAACTGTTAGGAATCTAAAAAAAATGTGTATATGTATTGATTTTCATTTATGTATGTAATGACATAAGAAAATATGTGTTTACCTTTGGAGAAGATGTTTTATTTAGGGTGGAATTTTTAGTTAGGTGAACAGTAGAACTCCAGCTGACTCCCAGGGGAACAGAGTTAGGCCAGTGCTGAGTACTTTTGAAAATGATTTCTTATGCACCTGACACTAGCATCTGGGCACGTGACAGATCAAATTCTACTAAACATTAAATCAAACATTGCATGATATAAATTATGCACAACCCTCTTCTCTGGATTGTCCCAATCATTGATTGATAATCTACTAATGCTCCATATTATTTTGACCAAAAAGATATGTCTTGCACTGTGCTCTCAAGATCAGTAAATTGGACTTCTGGTGCACAGCCATAGGGAGGCAACATTCTCCTTTCAACCCCCACAGGAGCCCATCAACAAATTGTCAGAAAAAAATCTCTGGATGATATCAGCCATCATAGTGATAAATGGAGAAGAGAGGCCATCCAAGAGTGACAGCTTCAAACCCATTTATGGTTTTCGAATTAGAATCCTTGAAGTAAGTGTGTGTGTGTGTGTGTACACGCACTTAGGTACCTTGAATTGTACCCAGAGGAAGATGAGAAGACAGAGCAGTTCCCAGAGCACAGGGGTAGTGTGCTCACATCAATTCACTCTGCTAAACAAGCATAGGTCACAGTCCAAAGCAGAGTGCACTGGTGATAGAGGCCTGAAAAACTGTGGACAGGTTCACATAATAAGGAAAAGACTGACTTATTAGCAACCAGCAGATGGAAAAAAAAAGAGGTTGAGTCACTCATCCTTCCTGGGAATCCAAGAACAGTCAAGGATCCAAAAGTATCTCAGGATAACAAACTTCTCCGGCGAGGTGTGGAAATACTATTGTCAATTCCTCAAGTTGCTTCCTCTTGCTAGCCATTATCACATCCATCTTTTTGGGGATGAATTTCAGGTAGTTTGTCTATCCTTACCCTTTTCTCAGTCAGGCATTCAGAAAGCAAATAAACTGTGCCACCTAGATATAATGAAACGGAGATGTAGAGCTGCTAGTCATCTACATTCTGATAGCATTGTAACCCAAAATACCTATTCTCACATACACATTGGACCGGGGGCTGACAGAACAAGACCATTGATGGAGGTTTTGGGGAAGGAACAGCTGCCCAGCAAAACTCTTTGAGACCTTCTACAAAGGAGCAGAACCATTGAAGAACAGTTGTATATTGTATAAACTGCTATCAGCTGTATTTAAAATGGGTGAAAGACATAATGTACTTGAATTTTGACCATCTCCAAAAAATTGTAAGAACTTTGGGCAAAAGCCTTTTTTTCTCCTTCATGATCTGAGAGTCAGCTGACACATTCCTTAAACACTTGCACTGTATTACTTTAATCCGTGCCTATGCATAGCATGCATGTCCTATTTCCTTACCGGCTTCATGCTTTCAACAGATCTTTCCCTCTTCATCCCTTAACACAAACTTCATCCTCTCTTCTGCCCCACCCTTATATATCAGGAATATAGTGAGCTGCTGAAGCCTAATAATTGGGGTCAATCCACCTTTGTTACAGCATTGCAATCCCATTGAAACCAAAGGGGATACCAAGGCAGCTGACAGAAGGTTTTGGTCCCTTATTTTGTTTTTTGAATATTCTGGACAGTAATCAAGATGGAAATTCCTTGCCAAGTTGGGTTCACTGGAAAATGTCCAGGCATGGTCCTGATTCAAGATGTGGAAATGGGACCAAGCAATCTAAGCTGAAATTGTGCATGATCAGATAATAACCATTTCCCTTAAGTTGAAAAATTGGTAAAAAGATTACAATAAAGGGCCCAATTTGTATTATTTACTCACTAGCCTGCACTGGGGGCCTGTGGGAAGCTGCATCACCTTGTGTCTTCTGAGCCCTGGCCCCGCCTGCAGCTCCCCAGCTCTGGTGGCCACTCAGCCACTCCGTTCTCTATACCTATTCTCTAGTCAAAAGAAACCCTGTATTTTTATCTTCCCATTAAGTAACGTTTGTCAGTGTTTTGGTGCTATGTAGAGGTGCCAGATGTTACATTGAATATGAACTTTTTCCTTTTCTATTCCTCTATTTCCAGAATTCCAAACCACCACTTCTATGAATAGAGCATGGTGGTTAAAACAGTGGTGACTTTATCTAGACTAGAGAACCAAACAGAACCGGCAGAGCATGGGTAGTGAGAAAACAAGCTTTTCCATGCTGCCCTATCCATGCATTCTACCCCTGATCTGAATGGATCCCCTTTAGGAGTTTAGTTCTCGTGGCCCTGGTGGATCTCTTTATTGAGACTCTCAACACGGGTATCAGTGCTGACTCAGGTGGTTGTTTATAAGGTGTGGGAATAGAGATTGATGGTCCCATCCAGCCCCCAGATGAATCTATTTCACATCAGATGGTGACAATTTTTAGGAACCGCTGACCGGAGCTCAATTAGATATGGGCAACTGGGAACTGGCAGGCCCTATATCACATTACCAATACTCTGAACCAAGCAGCTCCCTGGCTAATATTGCAACTGCATTCCTTGCTTTGGCAGAATCCTAGGCAACAGAAGTCTAGGGTTTATCATAAAGTTTCATCACTTGTTCATTAGACACTGTGTGTGTGTGTGGGAGGGAGATGCCTAGGTCTATAGAAGAGTAGAGCCCACAAATCACCTAGTAAACTGCTATGCCTACATGCTTACGTCTTTAAAGTTAAACAGTGCAATGGGATTTCAGCAAGCCCCACTGACATGCTTAATTCCTGGGTTAAAAATGCCCCTTGGATAAGAATCTGCACTCTCTCCCAGGCCTCGTGTGTTATTAAATCCCTATTATGTTGTTCTTTCCCTTGGGGAAAGGCTGGAGCTTAAGGCATCTCTGGAGAGCTGACAAACAACTTTATTACTCTGTGATGTTGCTGGCTGTCTTCAGTTCTTCTGGCAAAGAACAACCTCTCACTCACTCAGCACTTAAATAAAACTGGCATTTGCAAGGAAAACTTGGTCAGGCTCATCTATTTTGTGTTATAATTAAGGAATCCTCTGTCAGGCACACCTTTGTAAGCCTTCAACTCGTGTCAAAACTGTCACAGATATAGGAGGAAACATGCATATCGCCAATGACAATTAATCACCAAATGTCTTTGGAAACTATTAATCCCCATGGGGCTTTCACATCAGGCTGTTAGTTCAGCTGCAAAGGAGACAGTGTTTGAGGGTTTCTACTGTACTATTCGAAGGGACCCAGTTCTCTTACACTAGGCAACTATTTATTACAATAATGAGATTCTTGTTAATTATAATTAAGTAGATTGTCAGTATCTTTAGGGAAGAGGCTTTCTCTCTTTATTTGTTCAGTAAAGCACTTATCACATACTCTAATAATAATTAATAGATAACAGATGCCATAGGGTATCTGTTTTTTATTTTTTTTCAGGCTTCAGAATCCAGGAATATTTTTGCGACATCTTGGTTGATATATATGCAGTGAGAATATTAAAAGTGAGAGTGAGTGAATACGAATGATAAGAAATGGGAATAAATACCGTATATACTCGTTCATTAGCCTGTTCGTTTATAAGTCACCCCCCCCAAGCTCGATAGGTAAAAATAGCAAAAACTATATGACCCTTTCATAAGCCGACCCTGTATTTCAGGGGTTGGCAGTCTTTGGCTCCTGGGTCATTAGGGTAAGCTGCTCGCAGGCCTGGACGTTTTGTTTACCTGGAGCCTTCACAGGCACGGAGCCCATCAGCTCCCAGTGGCCGCGGTTCGCCGTTCCCAGCCAATGGGAGCTGTGGGAAGTGGTGCGCCACTTGGCTGGGAACGGCAAACCGCGGCCACAGGGAGCTGAAGGGCTCCATGCCTGCAGATGCTCCAGGTAAACAAAAGGACAGAGTATTAGATATTCAATTCAATGATTCCATAGAGTTTAAAATCATCAAATTTTGGTGTAGACCTGTTTATAAGCCGACCCCCACTCTTTGATGCGTCATTTTTTTACCAAAAATATTCGGCTTATGAATGAGTATATACAGTTCTTATTATATCAAACATTTGACACATTATTTGTTAGAGATTCTACTGTAATGAAAGTCACTCTTTGCCATGGAGAGAGATACCAGAACCGTAGTAAATTACTGCATGCTTTTCCATGCATGTTCATCTGCAAGGCATTAACCAGCTTGTTCGCTCTCTCTTACCTTAGTGAATATGACTAGTAACTAGCATATGGTTTCCCTCAGCAGAATCGGTGAACTGGTGAAAAGGGGTTGTGAAATTTGGTTTTAGTTCTTTTGTGTGTATGGGTCTGCCTGGGTGATGGTGGTAGCACCTTTGGGGCGTCCCTGTTTTTGGGAAAGTAAGAGCTTTCTTCTGGAAATGCACAGCATTGTGAAGCAAATGTCATTTGCAGCACCATTTAAACAACTACCAGATTAATGCAGTCTTCTCAAAGCTGGGCTGTGCCAGGAAGACTGGAACCTAAAGCAATCCTTTCTGGGACCTGTCTATTCCTTCCTTTTCTTCTCTCTATCCATACGTGCAGAGCTGACATCTTTCACGCTCAGGATTGGCTGCCTCTTTCTGAGCCGTGTCAGGCACTAGGAATCATTACTGAGCAATACAAGTTGCTTCCTCTCTTCGCAGCTGAGCATACATGCTTTGTCCTTTACTGTTCCCAGGTATTCGTCATTTGCGGTCAGATCCCCAGCATGGTAGCATGTTATAGTATTGCCATTGCCAAGGATTCAAAAACCATGTATCAGACTCTCAGAAATCATGAGATTGGTTTAAAAACCAAGAGATTTTTAAAAAATAATAATTTGGGGGTCATTTTTATTCTCTACTGGTTTTTGGGTGCTTAGGACGGGCTCGGGTCATGTCTTTGAGCTTTTATTCATAAACATGAACAAGAAACTTACTTTTTTATTTTTAAAGGAAAGCCTAGGTTTTCGTATTCACATAGCTCCAGGAGCGGTGGCTTTAAGAAACACCAAATATTGTGAGACTCATGATAAAATCACAAGAATTAGCATCATTGTGCTGTACACTCACTACCCCCCACCCATTGCTTGCCATTGTGTTTTGACTGAGGTAAGAAAGCAGACTGTAGTTGTTTTGTTTTCATGTGGGTCTACATTTTCAAAATCTCAGGGTTAGATTTTCCAGTATCTAGGAGCACCCACAACTTGGACCAGATTTTTCAAGAACGTAGCATCCAGCAATTCCCACTGTGACACGGGCTGTGGGTACTGAGCAGATCTGAAAATCTGTCCCTTTGCTAAGTCGTATATACAGCTCTCCATCTTGTTTCTTTCCCTTGTTTATTCCTGAGGGAATTCTGCGCCAAAAAATTAAAAATTCTGCATATTTTATTTGTCAAAATAACTCAACTCAATATAATCACGCCATTTTCAATTATTTTGGTAATTTATTTCAAAATACCAGTCAGTAAGTATGTCTGTAACAATACAGATGACAAAAGAGATTCAGGGCAGAGGGCAATAATGATATTTCTATGTACATCAAGCACAGAAGACTTTAAGAGTAGGTCTATACAGCAAAGAAGAACCTGCAGCTGGCCCATGACAGCTGACTCGGGCTTGCAGGGCTCAGGGTGGGGGGCTGTTTCTTTGCTGTGCAGACTTCTGGGCTCAGACTAGAGCTGCAGCTCTGGGACCCTTCCATCCTGCAGGGTCCGAGAGCCTGGGCTCCAGCAATGAAACAGAAAGACTCCGGGGCCCTGCCCCTCTGCGCAGGGGGCACCACAAAAACAGTCCCGTACGCAGGCCCAGCCCTGCCCCCCGATCCAGGTGTGGGGCAGGCAGGCTCAGCCCCACAGGATCCAAGTGTGGAGGGGCTTAGAGTGGGTGTGGGGTGAGAGGGTTTTGTGTGGGGCAGCTCAGTGAGGGGTCTGGGTGTGTGTTGGGGATCTAGATGCATAGGGGCTCATTGGGGGATTCTTGGGGGATGGGGCTCAGCATAGGGTTGTGGGGGTTGGGGCTCAGCAGGGGGGTCTGGGTGTGGGGGGGAATGGGGCTTGAGTGAGGGAGGCTCTGTGGGGGATGGTCTTGGTGCAGGGGGTCTGGATGTAGGGGGTGGGATTCGTCAGGGGAGTCAACCTGCAAGGCCCCAGAATGCTACTAAATGCAGCAGAGAGGTGACGATGGTCTTAGTAGTGGAACACTGGGGTCATCAGAAGGGCCACTATATCTGCATGGTTATCTATTGCTTAATACATAGGGAGAAAAAAGGTGCAGGATTAAAATTTGAACTTACTTTCAAGGAGGCATCAAACTGGCAACCTCTTGTATTTTCAAGAAAAAAACAAGCATGACATATCCAGTGCCCACCAGATTATACTTGCACTCGCTTGTCCATCTATTTCTGTGTGAATGTGTAAGTAATTTTCCTTTGCAATCAGTGCTAAAATAACTCCCATATTTTTTTCACCCCACTTCAGTAAACTCAACCTAAAGTCACTAGCTATGCATACGGCAATTTCTACAGCCTTGGTCCTTCTTCTTTCCCTCCCCATCTAAGATCAGAATCTTTATTTTCTTTTCCTTTTTTCCCCTCCTTTTTTTTGTGTGTATTGAGTTGCTTGGCCAGAGCTGATAGGATAATAATGAACTGTATTGTATGCTAAACACACAGGCCAGGCATTGCAGACAATTTCACCAATGCTCAGATAAATCACGTGGGGAAGGTTTTACTGGAAACTCCAGTGGATAGTTCAATATTCTCTGGGTTAAGTTTATTCATTTTGTTTTGATTGAAACAATCAGAAAAGATTGTGAGGCTGTAATTTCGATGGGAGGTTAAAGTAGGAGACTGACCGGGATATGATCGCATTTGCTTTAGACTTTGGGAGGGAGATTACTCGTGGAGATCTTATTAGACTGCATGATTAAAAAAAAAAAAGAAGCAAATTTTCTATATCTAACACTCATACAGTTGCTGCATAATGTTCTACCTATATGGAGGACTGTTTCATTTAACATTTAGCCTCATATATTGGGGGGAAAGGGCTTACTCTGAGTCAAACAATAGCTTACTCCCAGGGGATTAGCGGTATTAATATCAAAGTGATAACACAAGTATCAGAAACCATGCCAAAACAGATAGTTGGGGATTCAACTGAAAAGCCTGATCCTTATAAAGGCTGACTTATTTGGTTGTCTTCCTTGTAACATTTACTTTCTAGAAGAAAAAGAGCATAATAGGTTCTTATTTTGTGCCTGTAGGTGAAACCAAAGCCTCTCCTTGTCTCCTGTGGAAGTTCCCCAGTGAGATTTGTACAGCACATCTTGTCCTTCAGTTAAACTAATAAGCTCTGGTCTCTGACGGAGTTCCGATACCTGTACCGTAACTAATTCCAAACCTCTCCCCCTGCACCCATGCTCCTCCTGGACAATCTGTATTTACCAGGTTTGATTCATTTTAATTTGAAAGTGCATTCCTGGAAAGTGGCATGAGAAAGAGCATTATTCTGTCTAGCAACCCAGCGCGCTTGAACACAATGCTCACTCGTGACATTAAATAATGACTTAGTGTCTTAGAATGTGCGTGTAATGAGGCACCATCATCATAATTTAACCAGGTAGTTCTGCTTAGTGGCAATATAGAGAAATTATTAATTAACCAATTTTATAATAGAATATACAGAGGCTATCTAGTAGCCTAAGGGGAAAGTGCTGTAATTTACTAATATCAGATGAATTAAATTATGAAAATGAGGTTCCAAAAGCCAAAGAAAGAGGGTGGAAGATTTAGCTCTAAAGGGGGTTTTGGATTTTCCTGATTTGCTAATGATGTTTGTTGCATGTCCACCCTTAAGGTCATTTGTAATGTGTGCCATGCTGAGAATTATGACCCGAGCATGAAATGAAAAATTAATTTGTTTGAAATGATACTAGACATTATCGGGAGAGAGACTATATTCCAGCCTCCGAAATGACTTCTAACGAAGGGCTTACCCCTACCCTCAAAGGCGTGTGGGCCCAGAGTGCTGTGCAGTTTGCAAAATCAGCCACTGCAGGCGATGGGAAAAAAACACAAATAAAAAACACCTGCAAGCTGAGGTTCTTCTCCAAGCAGCATTTGGCTCCCAGAACTCAGAATACACAATGAAATATAAAGGCTATAAGCCAAGTTCAGCTCTAGTGAAAGTGGGTAGAACTGAGTTGACTTCCGGTTGAATTGCACATGCTGACGCCGACATGGAATTTGGATCTCTGTCCGGACTCCTATTAAAATCAATGGAGAGATTCCCTCTTGTGAGTTGAGGACCCTCAGCACCTCACAGGAGTGCTCAGCACCCACCAGGTTGGATTGAACCCTTAGGCTCCAAGGGCTTGATCCAGAGTCCACTGCGATGCAGAGGAATCTGTCCATTGACATTAATGAGGATCAGGTCTGAAATCAGCAAGTTACTGGAGCAGATACCTAACTTTAAGGACATGAGTAATCCCATTTAATTCAATGGAACTACTCACATATTTAGTTCAGTTTAAGCATGTGGGTGGGGCTCTTGGGCGCTGCCACCATACAAATAAGCGTATAATAAAAAACAAAAGATTTATAACCCCCTGAATAGATAAGCATAATTTTTTGGAATGAGGTTTCTGGTGCAAATCTTCACATTTAAGACTTCAAAATTCATTTTTTTGGTAAATATCTACTCATATAAATTCACTGCTTCCTCCAAGGTTCTTGCCAGTGAACTCATGTGCTACAGGAAGCTATGGGGGCTAGTGAATTAGAGGTAGAACTGGAAAGAGATGTGGACTCAAATCCTGCTTCTGATGCTCGTTTGCTGTGTGGCTTTGAACATGTTATTTAATTAACAAAGGATATTGTCAGTCATCACTTGAAGTCCTTCAGTCAAAACTGTCTTTCTGGAGTTGCTGGAGTTCCACCACACGTTCTTGGACTGCATGCAGGAATCCCTGGGTGAGGGTTTATGGCTTCTGTGATGCAGGAGGTCAGACTACATCATCATAATGGTACCTTCGGTCCTTAAAATCTATTACTCATCTTGCAAAGCAAACACACACACACACACACACACACACAAGGTCGTGATCAAAGATTAAATAGATTCTCTTTTTAATTCAAGTGAATATGAATAGGACTTTTCAACTGTACCATACTCACGGAATGCAAACTGATAACTATTTTTATTTCAATTAACTTATGGAAGTATGGGAATGTATAGTTGACTGCAAGACACTAAGGGAACAGTGCAACAGAATGAAAACAAATTAAAATACAATAAAAACATAGGACTCAAGCCTTCAAACACCTGCTCAAAATGGACCCAAAGAGATTGCAGGGAAGCGCAAGATGCACATTCTAAGGCTTACCAGTGTGATCACCCATTGACTTGGTCCCCAATCTAGCAAAGCACTTAATCATTTAATTTTAAATACGTGAGTAGCCCTGTTTACTTCAATGGGATTATTTGTGTGCTTATTTTAAACGCATTTTAAAGTGCTTTGCTAGATCAGGGTCTCATATGTGAGGTGCAAAGCAGAAATGAAACCGAGTCCAGATTTATTTGCTCAGTGTTCCTGCTAGCCAAGTCGCAAAGGGCTCTGGGTAGTCTTCTTATCTATTTATTTTAAGACCTTGAAACAAACAAATGAACTAAAGGTGGGGTTTTCAAAAGGGCTTATGGACATTAGGAACAGAAGGCCCTTTGAAACTAATGGGGTTTGGGTTCCTAAGTCCTTTAGATGCTTTTTCAAAATCCCACCTTAAAAGTCTTTCTTTTCCTCTGTGTAATCTCCCAGAATGTGACAGCCCAACTACTGGATGTTTCCTTACAACCCATGATATATGTGACCTCTCATAATGATCCGCTCTAGAATTCGAGTACTTCCTGGGGAGGAGGAAATATCAAAAGGATTTCACAGATCTCACTTTTGTTTCAATGTAATGATGAGCTCCTTAAAAGGTGGGTGATGTATTAGCCCAGATACCCTTCAAAATGAGTCTCAGATACAGCCAAGGCTAACACCAACCAGGCTTTATAAAAGAACAGTGCTAGCATATATTTTCCACTTAATGGGAAACCGGTGTCAAGAACATAGGAAGCGTGTAATATGCTCTCAGCTGTTTGAACCAATAAGCAGACATACTGCTGCCTTCTGAACAAGCTGCAAATGATGAAGTCCCGCTGTGAGCCATATAAAGAAGGAATTACAGTAATCATGCCTCATGGTTATGAAGGTGTGTGTTTCTGTTGTGAGTTCATTATGGGATAAATAAGAGTGTAGCCTGCATAAATTGCCCAGTTGGTGGGGGGGGGTAGGGGAAACTCATCTCATCTCAGCCCTGCCTTTCCATGGAAAAGGCATGTCAGAAGTGACATGAGGGTTTTACACCAGGTTCATCAGTTCCCTCAATTGTTCATGTGCATTCCAAGCAGGTGTGTGCGCGCCAGCCGGAAGATTTTCCCTTAGCAGCGTCCGTAGGGTTGGTCCTGGCACCCCCTGGAGTGGCGCCTCCATGATGCCCTTTATAGGGGTGAGCCGACCTCCACCCCCTCAGTTCCTTCTTACTGTCGGCCAGCTGGAACTTTGCTCGCTCTTGCAGCAAGCCTAGCAGTGTCTCGTCTAAGTGTATATAGTTCTTTCCTCTCTCCTAGTTTAGACCCTGTGTTCTACTCTAAGCCCCACTCCTCCAACGCAGAGCGTAGGATGCATTCTCTGGTCATTCGCAGGGCCCTGGCATTCTATATTGAACGAACCAAACCGTTCAGGAAATCAACCCAACTCTTTGTAGCGGTGGCCGGTCCCCGTCTCTTCACAGCGTATCTCCTCATGGATCACGGCTTGCATCCGCGAATGCTACAATCAGGCCAAGGTGCCTGCCCTGCCAGTCACAGCCCACTCCGCAAGGGCACGGGCCTCCTCCGTGGCATTCCTGGCTCAGGTCCCGACACAGGAAATATGCAGGGCTGCCACGTGGTCCTCAGTCCACACATTCACGTCGCACTATGCCATCACGCGTCAGGCTACAGACGATGCAGCCTTCGGCAGGGCGGTGCTCCAATCCGCAGTGAACTCCGACCCCACCACCTAAACTCAGGCTTGTGAGTCACCTGCTTGGAATGGACATGAGCAATCACTCAAAGAAGAAAAAATGGTTACTCACCTTTTTGTATCTGTTGTTCTTCAAGATGTGTTGTTCATGTCCATTCCAATACCCACCCTCCTGCCCCTCTGTCAGAGTGCCGACAAGAAGGAACTGAGGGGGTGGAGGGTCGGTGGGCCCCATATAGGGAGCCATGGAGGCACCACTTGAGGGGGCGCCAGAGCCGACCCTACGGACACTGCTAAAGGAAAATCTTCCGGCTGGCGTGCACGCGGCGCACACACCCCTACTTGGAATGGACATGAACAACACATCTCGAAGAACAACAGTTACAAAAAGACGAGTAACCGTTTTTTCTTCTTTTTTAAACAAGGGAAAATAGAAATGTTTTTTCTTCGACAATTTTTACAATTTCCCCCCCCCGCAAATTTCTAGCCAGCTTTGGCCTTGAGCAGCATGGGAGATAAGATCCCACCGTGTTATCTACAGTAAGGCTTGGAAAGATTCAATTGGTAAATGTCGGTAAACATCGATTTCACCATGCACACACAAATTGAGGAAAAATATTTTGATCAGTAATACTCAATATTTACATATAGGCAAAGTAATAAAAATGCTGCTTGAGAACTTAGTTTGATTTAAGGCTCTTTACTTTGTTATTATTTTATCATGTGATGTTGACAGTTTGTGTTTTAAGAGTTACAAAGCTTTAAACTTTTGAATCTCAGCATCTATTCTCATTATATAATTGTCTGACCTCCACAATAAGTCCCATAATTTTCTATAATGTAAATAGATAAAATGGATAGATAATATATAATATAATATGTTTTCAATTTTATCTATTTTTAAAACCCATAATTTTTGCAACTATAAAAATGTAAATTGATAAAAAAATAAAAAATGCTTAAAATAAACATTGTCAAAATTATAGAATTAAAAATATAAATTCTGCCAAACCTAACTACAGGAGATTGAATAATAAAAAAAAATCAAATGATTCATGAATAAATTAGTCACAGATTGATGGAAAAATTGTGAATAATTTGCCAAATATTATTTGATGATCTACAGAGGTGACCAGATAACAAGAAAAAAATTTTTTCCCACCAATTTAAGAAAAATATTGACTAGACTACACACAAATATCATTAGACCAGATATTTATTTCTGCTAATTGCCTGCGATCACTGACCACCATGGTCAATCATTTTGAAAGCTGCCGAGAGGTGCAGCATGACCAAAATGGCCAACTAATGCTGACCTAAACCCCATAGAGGATATTTATGACTCTGGAAAGAGGGGTCTCAAGACTTAAGAAGGTCAGAAGTACATGAGATCAGCTTGGCAATCACAGCCTGCCTTTATTTCTTTCATACAAATAAAATACTTCTGTAATAAAGCAAGGAGGCCTAAAAAAAATCTATTGACCATATTTACAGGTGGGGAAGGAGGATAGAAGACAAAATGTCTTGCTCAAGGCCACAAAGGAAATCTGTATCAGATGCATAACTGAACTCAGAAATATCCTGTCTCAAAATCCTGTGCTCTTGCCACTAGACCATGTCTTTCTCTTAAGAACAATACCTGAGATAAGGTCTGATCTACAGCCCCCGGAACTCAGTGGAAAGATTCTCATTGATGTCGAAGGAATTTGGATCAGGCTTATTGTTTGCTATTAAAGAAAGACTTTCACACTTGGAGAAATTGTTTTGAAGTGATCATGTATACAAAAAAGCAATGTATGTACCTAGGATATTTTCTTTAAATATTTAAATAATAATAATTTCCCCTTCAAACATCTCTTTCCCACAACACCAGCTCCAGTAAAGTTATGATCCATATTTGTAACACTACAGGCTGTTTGTTAGACTTGTTAGTCTGCTGATCAAAGTAGTTGGTCAACTTTCCTCAAGTGCCGGGGCTTTCAGATTCAGGGGTTTGGCGTGAGCCCCTCTGTAACTAAAGTGAATAAATAAAGAGTACAAATTTTGAAATAATGAAATCTCACTAGTGGGGTTTTCATTTTCTTCTCTAACATGACACAGGAGCAAATGACTATTGAAGAAAATATTAGACTTATGCTGTCTCCTGGGCAGACTTTATCTCATGTCATTAATAGCCTACGCCCAAGATATTCAAACATGGGTGTATAAAGTTAGCCTCATAAATCATAGTTAAGCACCCACATAAAGAACCTGAGGTGGGATTTTCAAATGTGTCTATGTCAGCTAGGAACACAAGTCCCATTAACGTTCAGTGAGACTTGTGTGCCTAAATCACTTAGGCGTATTTTGAAAATTCCACCCTGAATTTCAAAATTACTCAGCACCTAGCTGCTCCTCAATGCCAATCAGAGATACTGGATGCTTAGGACTTTTCAAAACTAGACCAATTATTTAGAGGCCTAAATATGGAGTTATGAGCCTAACTTTAGGCTCCCGCTTTGGGGGGCTTTGGCCTAAATCATTGTCCTTCTTTGTTTCCAACAAAGTGAAGAAAAATTGAAATCGGCGTCAGTGGCTTATCAGGCTCCTATTGTTTGTTTATTGTAAACCACAGCTGTCTGCTGGGTGCCAGCTCGTGACTGACAAACAAATGAGTTTACCCTTCATGTATTTGAAAGTGATACTGTGAATCCACATCCCGTATTTTAATTTTTGTGTCCTTCTTTGTCATTTTCCCAATGAAAATGATCCCAGCACTGATCTCAATGTTAATGTATTCCTGCTTACATTTGACTTCTGAATATGTTATGGCTAATTATCATTACACAGGACGAGAGATCAGAGCCCTGAGTGAGGTGCTTGGTGCGGGAATAAAAGGAGGCCAACTCTGCATCTTGGCATGGGGCCCAAAATTTGTACTGGAGCATCTTAAAACTGGGATGGTCTGTTTTTATGGGTATTTTTTAAAAATATATTTTTGAGTGGGGGAGGGGCAGGAACAGGGGCTAAAATTTCCCCTTGAACATGATGTCAATATGTTGGCATGTCTCCTTTTATTAAGATGCCATCCAACTGATAACAAGTCCTGCTGTGTTTTACCAACATAAAAAATTAGACTGGAGACCGAGGAGCGGCAGGTGGCTTTTGGCACCAAGAAATAATCACACTTGATGTGGAAAGTAAAGTAAAAGGAGCCATCTGTTCACTGCAGGAGGACGTGAAAAATCACATTAACATATTGTCACTAACATCATGAAATACACAGTTAATAATAAATTTAGTTATCATGGCAAGCGGCATTGGATGCTTCCCTAGAAAAAAGTAGTGTGTGTAAGATGTACTTGCTCACACCGTCTTATTGAGATATATATATATTTGTTTGAAAGCCTTAACCGTGCCATTTGTCACTGCCTTTGTGAGCAGACGTGCTTCTCTTCCACTGGGAGAGTGAATGACTTTTCTGATTCCCTCTCCTCCCTTTGCCCTTTAATCTGCTGCGCTTAGTTCCATCTTTCTTTCCTGACTGGCAGGCAAGCACATTAAATGGGAGAAAGAGAGAAAGAAAGAAAATCTTTGAGTAGTTACTTGAAATATGGGCTCAATGCCAAGCTCATTTATGTCAGTGGGAGTCTTTCCATTGATGTCAGTGGGCATTGGATTAGACTCATGATATCAAAGTCATCCTTGGTATAACTACTTTCCTTCTCCACTGGCCTCATATGAGTTGGACTAAAATCATTGGCGTTACACCAGGGTTGAAATTGGCCCTCAGCATCATCGCATCAAGTTATGGAAGCGAGTCTGTTTTCCCATTTCCCTTCCCCTTAACAATAGAGTCTTTGCAGGTACCCTGAATCTGTGACATCTGTGCAGTACATAGAAAGCTGTTCTTGGAAAGTGAGGGCCCTTCACTTAAAGATTAAAATTGATGGGTGGCTGATCATTTTAAATAGCAAAGTTCCCTTTCAAGAAAGGTTTTATGGACTTTTCTAAAGCAAAATGCATTTGCTAAAGTACTGTGGGTTTAGATCAAGACAGTTCAGCGTCTGAAACAAGATAATGTAAAGAGCTGCTCTAGTCTGAAGAGCAGCTTTGTTAAAAAATGGCAGAATGGGATTGCATATTTATTGTGTTTTTCAGATTTCTGTATCAAATGTGCTCAATTTACAAGTAGAATGGGGGCAGACGTTTCTAATGGCCAGCCCTGCAAACTTGGTCTCAGAGCCAAGTAGAGTTCGTTCCTTCTTGTGGATCATCACTGGCAATGAAAATTCTTCTTCCACCCAAATTAGGCATTGAGCGACACCTGCACAATGTTATTGTTTTTAGACAGGAATGAGAACTGAGATATTTTGCAATTAACACAGGAGATTGGACAGGCCTCATGCTGCAATCAGATAATAGTCTGTCAAATCAGTCCAAATCAGTTGTACTTGGTCATATGCGACATAAATCTGGTTTAAGTGCAGCTTAGTCATTTGTGGATATTTGTGCATAGCCACATTATCTGCCATATATTCTGGCTGATTTTTTTCCCCTCAGGAGGGGCCTCTTAATGGAAGAGAAGTGTCTTGGAGATCAAACTGAGGTTCATTACCAGAACTATGTGGGAATCTCATTTCCTGAGTGCCAGTCTGCTCTTTGGCTGGCATCGACGTCAGTAGTGAAAATCATGGAAAGAAAAAAAGGGTGGATACAATTTTTTTTTTAATATTTCTGAATATATGTAATCAGGTGAGACTCACATTTTACCTATCTCATTGGTTAATACTACAGATGTACTAAAAAATGGCTCCATATAGGTATGCCCAGGAATCAAAAGCAGCATTTCGGGCAAAAGACGAGAAAAGAATCTAAGCTTTTTTTTTTTTAAAGGTATAGATTGCAAGACTGTTTGAGATTGTTAACCATTTGGAGCAGGGACAGGATATCTCCTGAGATCACGTTTCTTATTGAGATTTCTGGTGTTTCCTCATTCCGTTTGAGCCAGAAAAATTATATGAATAGCTTCTATTGTTAATTGGATCCCAAGAGCACAAAAGTGTGAGCAGGAGAAAAAGTTGAACAGAACTTTTTCCAACGTAAATAATGGCTTGTTTCAAAGGGTAGGTGAAGGTTTGGATCGATAATTTTTTTCACCCAAGAACTGATCTAACAGGCACTCCCAGTAATTCATGATTTAGCACTGTTTCTGCATCCTGCAGGGGCCATGTCTTCTTCTCACGTGGAAAATATTGTTTGCGCAGCATACTAGAGATCTTCAGCATCAGTCGAAAATATGGTTGCAAAGTCTTAGATAGGAACTGAGAAAGAAAATAGTTTAGAGGAAAATAAACAAGGCTGGGAATCTCCGGAATCGGAACCTCCGCTCTGACACTGACTTGCTGTGTGGATGTAGGGAAGTCACTTAACCTCTCTGAGCCTTGGTTTTCTCACCTGTATAATGACCAAAATATTTTTCTTTTTTATGAAAGGGAGCTTTGATGGAAAAAAAAGTGTTTTGATCCAAAGTGTCAATTTTCATGGAAAATTTTTGTTATGGTAAGAATTTTCCATTTTTTCAACAAAAAAGCAGAAATAACATCCATCCCCCAACATTTTCAGTTTTTAGCAAACATTTTGGCTTTTGAAAACCAATTTTTTTAAGTGAAAATTGTTTTTGAAAATCAAGTTTTACAGTTTTTGATTTCTGCTTTTCATCAAAAAACAAAACCAAAAACAAAAAACAAACAAAAAAAACAACAACCCCAAAACAAAACAAAAAACCCCACAGGAAATTAAGAACAAAAACAAAACTTTTTTTGGAACTTCCAGCAAACAATAATTTGAAATTTTCCAACCAGCTCTAAAAATAATATCTATCTTACAGGTTGTCTTGAGGATTACTTGGTTATATAACAGAGTTCAGCATTATTATTTGAGAGAAAAGTTGAAACATTACTACAGTTTTTCCAAGCATTGTTCTCCCTCAAAGCTATTAAATCCTTTGTCTTTCTGCCCTTCTTTTTGCTTTATATAGGCATTGGTTGCCCTACTGATTGACTCTCAAAGTGAGTATTCAATGATGTTGTTTATTACCTGTCTGTTTCTGAGCCTTATTTTGCTTGCATTGAAGTCAATGGAAGTCTTGGCATTGACTACAATAGGAGCAGGATCTGTCCCTGTGTCTTGAAGTATAATAGAACATTATTTGGATTAGTATCTCCTGGTATTATAGATCTCATTGAGTTACATCTCATGGAAGAAATTTTAAAAGTATTTAAGAAATGTATGTTTGCCACAAGGTATGGTTGAGTCCAAAATCTTGCAAGGATCAATTACAGTTTGAACAACAAGAATATGCAGAATTCTAATATTTATTTCTAATAATTTTTTTCTGGAAGTGATGTAAAACCTCACATTTCAGGTCTGAAGCTAATTGTTAAGTATTCAGAATTCAGATGAGACCTTCTTGGGGCTGATTCTCCTCCATCTGCCTACTGTGGGGTTTCTTGCACCTTCCTCTGAAACATCTGGGACTGGCCACTGTGAGAGATAACATACTGGACTAGATGGAGCTCAGGTCTTGTCCACTGTGGCATTTGCTATGTTAAGAGTGGATGCGTCCTGGGTACCATTCTCAGCTGATTTATTTTTGAGTGAGAATCTGCCTACTTATATGGCAGTAAGAGCATTAATGGATTTATCCTCACAGCAGCCCTGTGAATAGGAGGTAGCATTACCCTCATTGTAAAGATAGGGAATTATACACTGAAAGAATAAGCAACACACACACGAGTAATACTGAGTATCGAATAGCCATTCTGGCTTCCCAGACTCACGCACTAGCCACAAGATCATCCTTCCTCTCTTAGGAACCTCATTTGCTAAGATGTTAAATTGCAGTGAGTAAACAATGTAGACTGCTTGGCCTCTGACATTTCACTCCATTTCATAAAGAAAATGTTACTTGTGGGAAAATTCTGTATAAATTGACAATCACTTTGTGTTCTGACAGGCCTTTTTTAGTTTATTAGCTATTTCATTATATACATGGTGGATCTCTATGCAGTTGAGGAAATCTGAGGCAGATGGGCTCTACAATCAGCCTGAGGGGACAGGAGAAATGAAACTTCAGAGCTCTTACATACCCTGAGTTTCCTCTTTTATCACAGTAGCTAATGGACCCGTAGAGATTGAGAAAATGCAGTGGTCTCCTGGAGGATCTTCCGGGTGGCCAGCATTGAAGTGAATGGGTGATCTCCAGTTTCATGAGGAGAAGTGTCTCCTGCAATGTGGCAGCAGCATTTTGACACACACAAGGGGGGATTTGAAGGCTGGCTTCATGACCATGAATGAATGTGCTACATAATGATGAATTCTAATTTTCTCTTATCTTCACTTGTTTATCTTCCCGCTCCACTTTTTTTTTTATCTTTTATTACTTTGCATGCACCTTTCTCTGTGCCTGATGCAAGGTGTAGATGACCCGTCTGCTTACCAGCAGAATGGGAGTTAGCTCCGTACAGCTGATCAAATCATACAAAAAGTGACTTGTGACTATTTTAATGAATGGAAGCAGCATGTTTCATAAACTGTTACTTTGTTGCTCACAAGTGTTCAGAGGGATTCCAGGTAGTCTCAAAATTGTTTGCAAATCTCAAGCGCTTTCCAAATTTCAACTTGAATGATGATGGTTTATTGTTTGTATTGCATTAGCATCTAGCAGCCCAAGTCACAGAGCAGGAGCCGGTTGTTCTAGGTGCAGTGCAGTACAAACACAGAACAAAAAAGATGGCCCTGCCCAAGAATGCTTCTAATCTAAGACAAGAAACAAGAGGTGAACACAGACAGACAGAGGAACACAAGGAAACAATGAGACAGTTATGATTATGATTATTTGCAATTGTCTGAAAAGTATCAGAAGTGCATTAGGAAGCAGAAAGAGCTCCATACTCAGTTGTAAGAGGGATGGATTGTAGCATGAGTTGGGCTCTTTCTGTTTGTTTTTGTAGTTTTATATAAACCCCTGTTTTTCCCTTCCATTCTTCTATTGTCTGCTCTGTACTTTCAACCTGAAGAATAAAACCCCGGAGAGAGAATCTAGCTAGGCAAAGGACAGTCTGTTCCACCAGCTCACACTTCTTACGAGGGCTCAATCCAGCGCCTACTGAAATTAATAGGGAGGACTCCCATTGACTTCATTGGGAACTGGATTGTGCACCTAGAGAGAAAGAATAGTCTTCTAGTTAAAGCATAGTACGGGGAGTCAGGAAATCTAAACAAGTTATTTCTCCTAAGTCCCTATTTAGGCATGTGAGAACGGAGTTTTCAAAAGCACCTAAATGACTTACGACAAAAAGTCCTACTGAAGTCAGTGGGGACTGCTGGGTACTCAGCACCTTTTGAAAATCAGGCCTTTTATTTAGGTTGCCTTAATATGAGGCAGAAGCCTAATTTTAAGCTCATATTTTGGAAAAGATAAGCCCTTGGTTCTGTTCCCAGCTCTGCCCCAGATTTGCTGTGTATACTTGGACACATCGATTAACCTGTTTGTGCCTCAGTTTCCCGATCTGTAATGTGGGGAGAATAATGTTCCTCTGCCTTACACAGGTGAGGTTAGGCTTAATTCACTGGCTTTGCGAAACTGCTTAGCACATGGGCTAGATCATGCTGGGGCAAGGTTTTGGATCCACATGCTAGAGTTCAGACTGGTGACAATTTAAATTCATTTCATGTATGTGTTGCTCAGCAGAATTCTTAATAAAAAAGGAGGCCCAACCTTCTCAAATCAGATCCTGTAATAAAGTTTCTGGGTTGGTGTAACAAGGTGTCTGGCCCTTTTAGGTGTGATGGGTCCTGCCCCAGCTATAGAACACACTTAGCTTGCCTCCCCAGATGGAGAAATGAGAAAAGTCCCATCCCAGTGGCAGGCAGCTCATGGCAGGCTTTCTGGGAGTGGAGATAAGACAGAAGCCTGGGACAAGCTGGGAGACTCCAGGTAGGAAGCTCTGGGAGTTGCTGCTTAATGGAAACCAGGGAAAGACTCAAGAGGGTCTAGGAGGGAAGACAGGCCCTCGGGAAGGAGGGGCTGGGTCTAGTTTAAGACCGGTGTGAAGACTCTTTGTTTTGTGTTTTGTTTTGTCCTGGATGCCCGGGAAGGGATGGACTTTTTCATTATTGACTTAGCTGCGGTGACCCAACCAAGCTGGAAGGTTGGGAGCAGCAGCTCGCCCTAAGTCAGATTGGGTAGATGGTGCTGCTACAATTGGTATGTCTGGAGATAAAGGGTCTGAATACAAACAATGAGCCAGGCTCTGAAACCCTTACTCTGGTTGAGTAGCAATTTACTTCATGAGTAGTCCCATTGGCTTCAGGGGGACTACTTGTAGGGTCAGGTACTATTTGATGTGCATAAGTATATCCGAGTCTGCTTTTACTCAGTTCTGATATTATGCCTATTTTGAAGGAAGAGAACTTGTCTAATTTTTAAGAAGTACCGCTAGAACAAAAATAAAATGCTTATAAATCCATCTTTGCCCTCCTCCTGGAGGAACGTGTAGTTACCGTATATTCCAGCATATATATGCACGTTCAGATCTGAGGAATAATAAAAGGAGGAATGTTGCCCAGTATAAGCTCTAATATACATCACTAATTGGAGTGTGGTCATTATTATTTTGATGAAAAATCCCCATAATACGGTGGCTCCTTATAGCCCGTCAGGAGACGGGTGAGATAAATACCATTGGGGTCCAGTTTGCCACTTTCCATGATACCGTAGCACACATAAAGTAGTGCTAAAGATCTGCAGAACATCTGGCAGGAGCAGGTGGCTGTTTACCTTTCAATATGTTATTTAAATGGGAATTTAGTTAAGCCTGAAAATAAAATTTAAAAAAAGGAAAGAAAAAGTTCTCATTTGTGTGGCCACATTTTATACTAGTGTCTTTCTGCGTTTGGTCATTCTGAAAGGCTCTTTAAGGCATCTTAATATCTTTGTGACAAGGATGAATGCTTTTATAGATAGCCCTGAGGAAGTTGCACTATTCCCGGGGGAACCCAAGAAGCACTGTACTTTAGGGACACCCCTCTGGGCCAGATTTCTTCCCTACTCCCCACCTGCCCTGGGAGTGGGGGAAAAGGGGAAGGATGGAGGTGCAGTAATTTACAGCTGGCGTCAAATGTGCTGGCTGGCCCACTGGGAGGAGATGGGAGGTGGAGATGAGGTTTGACCTATTTCCTGCCTCTCCTTGCCCACCTGCTCCTGCGAAGCAGTAAGCAAATATCCAAACCCAGGGTGTAGATACAGGGGTATGAGACAGGTTCTTACTACCCTGTGCAGACTTGTGATCCAAGTTACAACCTAGCCCTAAGCAGTTATGTGGTAGGAATTTGCATTGCCTTTCATCATTCTGAAACATATATCTAGATGGGAGAATCAGGTTGTGTCCCTCAAACATATATAGCTAAAGAGCACAGAAAACATCAGCTATCAGCAAGGCATATGGAACCCACTCTGTGTGTTATGCATCCTCCTCTTTGGCAAGCCCAGAAGGCGTGAGTCTTGTGCTTTGGATCTGGTGGTTCTGGGTTCAATCCCTGGTGGTGACCAAGATGATGGTCATTACACAGATGTCCTTTCATCATAGGTGCCCTGGGTAAATTGCCTCTGATGAGTGTCTGCAGGATCAAACTAACTGTGCATAAATTAGCAAAATAGCAGCTCTCTGCATTCCTATGTATGTATTCCTATGCCATGCACCCTCTAGAGACATTCGTTAATCTCAATGGCATAAACAGTGTTGCTACATTGGTATGTACTGTATTAGGTGGTAATTAGAAGCTGATTAGTATTAAAGAAGCCATGCATTCTTATGTTGTTGTTTAATTGACTAATGAAATTAAAGGGTTCATTTATAGTTGAAAATCTGACTCTGCTCGAGAATAGATATTAACGTGTGCATTGAAGATACAAAGTTGTGACATAATGGATCCAGGAAGAAAATGTACAAGACGAGATACGTTTTCTATTAATTAGGCACTGCTGAATGTTTGTGTGTGTGTGTCTCTCTCTCTGTGTGTAAGCATGCTAAGTATTTGAATATCATGAATAATGCATATGAAAGTCTCATGGCCAGATAGGTAATAGTTGTGATTGCCAAAGAAATGATCTTTGTTCTGTGTCCACAACTAGACATCATTTGGTGTTTTGTGTTGGCATTTGCTTTTCTTTTTGTTGTTTGCAAGAGAATAGAAGTCTTTGTGAATAAGAAAAGCTTACAACGCTGTCACTTCTTGCATTCTAAAATTTGTGTCTGTGAACACACACAACGGGTTAGATTCTGATACAATGAATCCAGTTTAGTAATGCCTGATTGACTTCAGTGGAACTACTCACAGAATAAGGTGTTACTTAGTGTGAGACTCTCATAATGCGTATATGTTTCAGTGGGACCTACAGACAAACTGCAATGAGCCTTTCAGCACACTGGTTTATATTAGCAGGAGAAGTATGATGTACACTTCTCTAGTAATTTGCTTGGGGAAGGACTGAATGAAACCAGAACAAAGGCCACAGGATTTGGACCCTAGAATGTCTAGGGCTTTTACCATGAAACTTTCTTGCAAATTGTATTTGAGCATGCTATTTTGTGTTGGGGAATGATGCCCAGTTTCAGGAATATTTTTGCCCATTTTGCAGCCATGCCCTCCTTTTGAGTACATGTATAGCTGTTTTGTGAATGTGAGTAGCACACATTCTTTGTGTCAGATTGTTCCCCCTAGACCTGCAGGGGGAGGAGTTCTTCACACATGGATCTCTCCGCCTTCCCACTGTTCGGATCCAGTGGAGATCTCTCCTTGAAGTCCACACTGGGGAAGGAGTTGGAGATGAGGTGAGTTGGGAGAGGAGTAAATGGACCATGGGAAACGCAAATCGCCCTACTCCCTGGGCACTGTGAAACTTATCCATGCCCTGATGCAGCTGCGCTGCTGTACGCGCTCTAGTGTAGCACTCTAAGCCAACAGGAGAGAGCTCTCCCATCAGCTTAATTACTCCAGTCACCACAAGTGGCTATAGCTATGTCAGCGGGAGAGCTTCTCCCACCATCATAGCACTGTCCACACCGGCATGTAAGTTGGCATAAGTTATGTCGCTCATTCACACCCATGAGCGACATAACTTATGTTGACTTTAGCTGTAGTGTAGCCATAGCCAAATCCAATGGAGCCTGAAGTTGTATTAACTTTTCTGTATACCCTGTCCCGCATCTCCTAGAGAACTGGTCCACAAACTTTTTGCCTCGTGCCCCCTCTTACGCCTGTCCACACCTCCCTCCCCCTGGAGCTGGAGTCGGGATCAGGGAACCTGGACAGGGGTAAGGGGGCTGAGGCTGGGGCCACAGCTGGGAGGTGGGGGTGGGGCTGGGTGCAGAGCCTTGGGCCCCAGCAGCCGGGGCCCCAGGCACGGGGCAGGCAGCCAGGGCTGTGGCCACGAGTGGAGCTGAGTGGTGGTCCCTCCCTGCCCCTGCCCATGGGGGCTGGCCCAGGCCCCAGACATGTCCCCTTGAACATTCCTCCACAGACTTGTAGGGATGTGTGCCCCGCAGTTTGGGGACCTCTAACCTAGGGCCACAAGGAACTGTTTTGGCCAAGTGGATTCGCTGCTAGCGCAGCTCCAATGGGATTATGATCCAGAGAGCTAAGGATGAGGGAACTGCCGGGGCCAGAGCGGGATAAAGGGCTGGCTCCAGGATCTGTTAGGTTTTGGGCAGCTTTTCCATGAGTATAACAGAGCAAAGCCATTCTCCTGACAGGACAATGGGAATCCTTGCAGAGATGTCTTTGCAAAGAAAATCCCCTCCCGTATATCTAACGCAGGGGAGGGGATAGTTTGGCCCATTGGCATGTTTAGGGTACTTTCATGGTAATCACAGTCAACATACAATAGTACATAGAGACCAATGTAAACTGGTGTGAAGTACTTACTTTCTGGCACTGTTTCATTACCTGCTATTTATAATTTATGTGCCTTCTGGAGCAAGTTTGATAACTATCCGTCTTTAGAGACACACCAGTTTCATTGACCTAAAGCAGCCTTTTCAGTTTTGTGTGGAATCTGATCTATATTGTTGCCTCATCAAAGTCCAATTAAAATGTGGTCCTAACCTAGTGCTAGATTGATTAATAATTGCCTGTAGGACCTTTTCCCTTCAGTGCCTTTCCAGTGGCAGCCTCATCCAAAAACGTATAACACAGAAACTCTGAGCGACCTTGCGGTGCAGGGAACTGGTTGGATTGATCCAGAGCTGCACACATGGCTGGTAACCAGAGTCTCTCCAGCAGATTACAGATGAGGATTTACACTTTGATAACTTTGGCCCCACAAACAAAGGTCCATGTGGTGGCTGAGGACTAGATTGTACAACTTTCCTTGCACTGATGAGCTCATATTCACATGAGTAGTGCTCTTGACTTCAGTGGCACTGTTCACATGAGTCAGTGTTCAGTAACACAGTACAATCTGTGTTCAGTGTAAGGGCTGTACAATCTAGTTCTAAAAGAAGCTCTCCGGTAGCTGAACCAATAAAAGGCAATTGTGATCCCAATGAGCAGGTCTATCAGCAGAGGAAATGGTGTCATTCCATGTATATTCTTGCAAGTTGATCCATAATATGATTAGTGGTAATCATCAATTTGAGTAAGAACAGTAGATGTTCAGGCATAACATACCTCAGCTAATGCTAATTATAATAAAGGCATAAAATAAAAGTTAAAATATAGTTTCCAATACTTACACCTTTCTTGACAGAAATCAGGGGAAATCACTGAAGGCTTCCATGAGATGACTATGAGGAGTACCTCTCAATTTTTCTAAGGGACGAATCCAACTCTCAATGAACTCAATGGACCTTTCATTGACTTCCGTGGGAATTGTATCAAGTCTCAAATCAACAAGATCCCTTTCCAGTATTGTTCCTTTCTGTCCCCAATTCCCATCTTTGACAAAAAAGGGAGGAAAGGTAGGTGGTATTTGAAGGTCATTACCTGGACAGAAAAGGCAGCATCTCATCCTATTGTCATGTAGGAGTAGAGTTTAATCAAAGTAGGGTTTAAAGGCAAATAGAAGAGTTAATATATGTTATGTAGTCATTCATTTCATACTCAGATTGTATGCTCTTGAAGGTAGGGACTATCTTTTTGTTCTATGTTTGTAGAGGGACCTAGTACAATGTGATCTCTAAGCATTACGATAAATTAAATAATTATTAGTGGTGTAGATTGGTAGGAAGTTTGCATTACCACTTGCTTGGGAAGATGGTCCATATTTATTATTGAGAGATCATGTTTCATAGTAGTTGTCACACAGGAGTGGCTCATGACCTTGAGTTCCGACCTGGGCAAACACCCCAGACCAGTGGAACGTTCTATAATTAAACTTCACCAGGCCAGTAACATAGTGATCCAGGAGTTCCCATTTAACAGTCTTTCCCTAGATTCACAGTCCCCCGAGACTCTCCAATCTATTTTGCCGCCCAGACAAACTGGACTAAGTGAGAAATGGTCACTTACATCAAAAATCACACCATATCCAGGTTGCTTCCAGATCAGTCACTTATCCCTGATCAGTTGATACTCTAGTTCTTACAACAAAGACAACACCTGTAGCTAATCCTGTAATAAACTGACTAAAGGTTTATTAACTGGGAAAAAGGAATAAGAGCATTATTTACAGGTTAAAGCAAACAAACGTAAACACACAAACCAGTTACCATATAAATCCTAGGAGTGTCAGAGTTGTTGTGATCTGTTAATTCAAACAGTCTTTCAGGATGGACCCAGGAGGCAGCCCCTGGGGATCTTTGAACATAACATAAGAACAGCCGTACCAGGTCAGACCAAAGGTCCATCTAGCCCAGTATCCTGTCTACCGACAGTGGCCAATGTCAGGTGCCCCTGAGGGAGTGAACCTAACAGGCAATAATCAAGTGATCTCTCTCCTGCCATCCATCTCCACCCTCTGACAAACAGAGGCTAGGGACACCATTCCTTATCCATCCTGGCTAATAGCCATGAATTTATCCAGTTCTCTTTTAAACGCTGTTCTAGTCCTAACCTTCACAACCTCTCAGGTAAGGAGTTCCACAAGAAGAAGTCCCTTTTATTTGTTTTAAACCTGCTGCCTATTAATTTTATTTGGTGACCCCTAGTTCTTTTATTATGGGAATAAGTGAATAACTTTTCCTTATCCACTTTCTCCACATCACTCATGATTTTATATACCTCTATCATATCCCCCCTTAGTCTCCTCTTTTCCAAGCTGAAGAGTCCTAGCCTCTTTAATCTCTCCTCATATGGGACCCATTCCAACCCCCTAATCATTGTAGTTGCCCTTTTCTGGACCTTTTCTAGTGCCTGTTTATTTTTATTTTTTTTTTTGAGATGAGGAGACCACATCTATACCCAGTATTCGAGATGTGGGTGTATCATCGATTTATATAAGGGCAATCATATATTCTCAGTCTTATTCTCTATCCCCTTTTTAATGATTCCTAACATCCTGTTTGCTTTTTTGACCGCCTCTGCACACAGCGTGGACATCTTCAGAGAACTATCCACGATGACTCCAAGATCTTTTTCCTGACTTGTTGTAGCTAAATTAGTCCCCAGCATAGTGTATAGTTGGGGTTATTTTTTCCAATGTGCATTACTTTACATTTATCCACATTAAATTTCATTTGCCATTTTGTTGTCCAATCACTTAGTTTTGTGAGATCTTTTTGAAGTTCTTCACAGTCTGCTTTGGTCTTAACAATCTTGAGCAGTTTAGTATCATCTGCAAACTTTGCCACCTCACTGTTTACCCCTTTCTCCAGATCATTTATGAATAACTTCAGTTTAGTCTCTGGCCCTATCAGAGTTCAAACAGTCAAAAAGATTGCAAATTTTCCTGTGGCTTTGTTTTATTTCCTTCATTCAGTTTCCAAGTCCACAGGACAAGCTTCCTTGCATGTAACATTTCCAAAGTGGGATAGGGTGATTAACCAATCCTTTGTACTGCTCTGTTCCTTGATGGTCTGTCTGATTTTGATAGTTCTTCTGGATGGTTGGGGATGGTGGGATGCACGATTCCTCTGCCTGGATTCACAAATTTAGAGCAAATATTTTCAAAGTTATAAAGCAAAACTTACATATTTTCTTATAGCACAGAGTACAGACATTGCAAGTGAAATTAACGTATGCAGCAATTTACAAGCATTTCATAGCGTCAAAATACATTCTTATTAGACTAATACCTATCGTGAGCAAAACTAACATACAGGTGGACTAATTTGGACTCCAGCTCTGAGTTTGTTAGTTCTTAGCTAATGTCTGCAGCCTGGGCAACAGCTGGCATCTGGCCTGTTTTGCTAGCAATGTAGGGTGGGGGGTTGTTTTTCTCTCTTGATGCTTTTCCCCATTCAATACAATTTATTCATGTTATCAATGAAGTAAACAAAGACTCTGGGCCAGATCTCCAGCATGTGTCAATTGGCAGTGGTTTGAATACAGAGCTCCAGTGAAGTCAGTGGTACAACACTGATGTAATTGGTCAGCTCTGTGTTCTTGGGGAACCAGGACGCAGTATCCAGCCTGTCTGACTCACAAAGGACACCCCCCACCCTCTGCTTGAACCAGAACCAATCAGAAGAAAGACTTACAAAAAGCAGTGAAAAGACAGTGGGAGACACACCTAAACCCCTCGGGACAAGGGTGACAGGATTAAGGCAACTCCCCAGCCTCATTTGCATTGGAGATGGGACAGGGAGGCATCTCTATTAGCATACAGAATGGAGAACAGAGATTCCAAGGCAAGAACCACACTGAACTCTGGGACCAGGGAAGCAGGGAAGCACTGCATGATGGGAGATCTCTGCTCAGATGCTAATGAACCCACGCCTGCACACACCCAGCTCAGTAGTTATCAGACCAATTCTAGTAATAAATCCTTTATTGGTATCCAAAATACTGAAGCTGCCTAACTGCATTGTGAGCTCCCTGGAAGGAACACCGCCCATAGCCAGGAATGATTCCTATCTGTTCTCCCTTGAACCATTGTTGTTTCCCTACAAAAAACCCTTACACACGCTCAAGTAAGCGTCCTGATGCCTGGATCCAACATCTGCATCGGTTCCATTGGGACTTCATCTTCTCCTGACTGATCGTGCTGGGAGCTCTGCCTGACTTTTCTAGGTTGGACATTAGGAAAAAATTCCTAACTGTCAGGGTGGTTAAACACTGGAACAAATTGCCTAGGGAGGTTGTGGAATCTCCATCTCTGGAGATATTTAAGAGTAGGTTAGATAAATGTCTATCAGGGATGGTCTAGACAGTATTTGGTCCTGCCATGCGGGCAGGGAACTGGACTCGATGACCTCTCGAGGTCCCTTCCAGTCCTATAATCTATGAATCTATGAATCTATTGTCTGTCCAGAACAAAACAACTTTGGTATACTTCCCTGAGTCACTAGTTTACCCATAAACAAATCTAGTGTTCTCCCTTGAACCATTGTTGTTTCCCTACAAAAAACCCTTACACACGCTCAAGTAAGCGTCCTGATGCCTGGATCCAACATCTGCATCGGTTCCATTGGGACTTCATCTTCTCCTGACTGATCGTGCTGGGAGCTCTGCCTGACTCCAGCACCCCGGACTCTCAGCTTCTGCCACCACTTGGGAACTCCCGACCGGTTCAAACTTCACAGAGTGGTATGAACCCAACACTCACTCTCTCTCTCTCTCTGCTTTTTTTTCTACCCTAGGTGTGATCAGGTGTAGTTTCCTAAACCTGATGTTTGTAATCAAATTTAAGATAGATTTAATATTGTAACTGTTTTGTTGGTTTGGCTCCTCTATGGTTATTACCTGGTAATAAATAACTTTTATGGTTAAGCTGGTTGCTTCCTTCTCTTTGTGTGTTTTTGGCTTCCCCATTTGCTCTGCAGCATCGCTCCTCTTACCTAAGCTAAAGATCCCTGTAGCGCCCAAAAAATCCCATGGGGTTTGCTCATCAAGTGGGTTACTGCCAGAACAATTGTAACGTGAAAGTGGGGATAGGGACGTGCTGAACCTGTGGCATAGGAAGGTGACAGCTTGAAAGTGCTGTTTGACCCAGCCTGCTGAATCCAGGGACATATAAGGGATCAGCTTGTGAGTACTGATTGACCAGGTCCACTCAGACGCGCTCTGTTAATTTGTGTGTGTGTGTGTGTGTGAGTGTGTGTATGTGTGTTCGTTCATCTGATTCTGGGGCTGAAGGAACCCAGCCCTGGGGAACCTAGGTTCTGCAGGATAGCTCCACTGGGAGGGGACTTGCAGAAGGGAGAAGTAGAGCTCCATATGAAAACACAAGTAACACAAGCAGTACGTTGATAGAATTACAGAACTCCTCCGCCCCCCAGAAGAGTAACCCTAATAAATGAGTTTATCCCAAAGTAATGGGCAAATCTGGTAACACTGATTTATCCCAGCTGGAAATCTGATCCTCTTTGATTAGTGTCACTAGACCGTTCACACCAGTTTTTCCTCCCCAGCCTGACAATTGACCTTGGGAGTGTTCTGAAAAATGATGAATGTTAAGGATTTTCTTCTACTTATGAAGCTACCCAATTTTCCTCTTATTGATAGGTGCATTAGAAGAACATCTTTGATGTACGAGTCATTACATTAGTGGGGACATTAGACCTTAGTCCATCCCGTGCTTTGCTGCACATTGGGCTACCCACATTTGCCATCCTTGCCTGTCAACTGTCCTTGTCTCCAAACCTTCCCATTTCATGTTGCGGTGCTTGGTGTCATTCAGATCTGTTCGTTTCCATGTTATTTGCGATCTTCCTCTCTTTCTTCTTGCGTTTTCTGGCTTCCATTCAAGGGTGGTATTTGATAAGCGTTCTTTTTCCATTCTCAGCACATGTCCCAGCCACTGATGTCTTCTTTTGTAGATTATTTGTGAGAGGGTGCCTTGTGCAGTCATTATTCTGACTTCTTCATTTGTCTTCCTATCTCTATATGTTATTCCCAAAATTCTTCTCAGACATTTGTGATGAAATGCATCCAGTGTTCGCGTATCTTTCTTAGTAAGTTGCATGTCTCACTGCTATATGTTGTGATGGCGATAACAATTGCTTTGTACATGTTCAGTTTTGTCTTGAGGGAGATGTTTTTGAGTTGCTAGATTTTTTGTCTCTTCCAAATGCAGCGTTTACCTTCCCGATTCTCCTTCTTATTTCCTCAGAACTAGTGCCATCTTGGCTGATGGTACTTCCAAGATACGTAAAATTGTCCACCTTCTCCAGTTACTCTTCTTCAATTTTGATTTCTGTCCCTACAGTCCCCATTTAACATGACTTTACATTTCTTTGCATTGTATCTCAAACCTTTTTCTCCATTACTTCTTTTACTTGGTTTGTGCATTTTTGTACTCCTGGGGGACATTAGTAAGGGAATATTAATATCCAATCACCCTCTTCCCCATCATCACTGATGGAGGAAGAGGTTATTTGGTCACTCTAAAGGAAACCGGTTTGGAAGGACACAAGTGGAAAACGTTGTGATTATGTGGAATTACACATGGCAAATGCTCTAAATTTCTCCTGGCAGGTATGGCATAGTACTTATTATGAAGTTCCTATCTGAGACCAGAGGTTCCCCCAACTTCCCTGGTGGCATAGGGACCGATCCATTGAAGGCATAGGAATGACTTCTATTATGGGCCATGCTAGGATCAGACCCATGGTGGGCATTTGTCGGTTCACGGTTTTAGTAAGAGTACTTGCTGTAGAAAGTTATGTTGATGATTTACTAGGTGATGCTGTTCCATCTGAAGCAGGACTTGACATCACCTACTGGAGATGAGAGAGTTTTAGCATCTGCAATGGGAATTCCAAATCCTTTCCTTTTATATCAACTTATACCTTATATCAATTTTAAGAATATAAAAAGAGATGCCACATACATGCATTGCATACATATAGGTGTGCACGGATGCACACCCATGTATGCACACATTAATTTGACTTCTGATATCTCTGAGGGCACAGTCCCACAGCCCTGTTTTACAAGAGTAATTGTCGTAGACAGCCTCTTTGAAATCCAGATGGTCAATTATCTCAGATTCTGATTTGGGAGATTTACTTACTTTTTTAAGAGTGGGGGTGGTTAATTCTAGCATATTGCACAGTAAGGAAACTTCTGCCACACAGCTTTCCAATGATTTATTTTAGATGTTTAGCCAAGGATTTAAATGGGTTACTAGACTAGCACTTTCACCAAAGTTGCTCTTTATTGAAGGAGCCGGTCATGGAGCTCTCAAACCGTTGTGTCAAAGACCTAGCAAAAATTAATGGCTCAGAACTGATGGCAAGCTTTCGAGAATGCTGCTCTGATTTATTGAGTGGTGCTAGGCTCCAGCCTCATTGTGTGGAGAGCACTTGTCTTCATGTAACAGGGCTAATATTACTTCAAGCTGTTGTCAGTTGACTTGGTAAGATTGCTTAGATGCACTTCCAGGGTAGTTAGCCGGTGATGATTGCCCTTAAGTATTCAAAGAGCAGAAACCCTGGGGAAACGCTGATTAGCTACCCATGAGGATGATGTTTCCAGCCATGTAAACAAACTCCGGTGAAGTCTCCTGGCTATAATGAAGACCAGGCCCCAGTGACAAAGCCCACTCTGCACTGTGCCGCTGCATAGAGGTTCAGCAATTTGCAGGGGGGAAGTGATTGGAGTCAGTCTTTGTGATGCACGTAATCCACTAATCACTACTCAGAGACTTCTGGTGCTCAGAAACAGCAGGAGGGAATTGGCTTTTATGAGCTGAAGGAGACACTGGCATATGTTGTTGAGGAGGGGGGAAGGAGGGACTACTTAAATATTTATAGATTAAGGGTATGCTAGGATCCCTTCCGTCTCTTGTATGTCTAGTTCCCTCATTTCGGCTTGGGGATAATCAGAAATAGAGAACTGCAGCCTAGCTGGCTAGTAACCTCAATATAACCTGTTTTTAACCTCTACTCTCCCTTTGACACAAACCACTGATGGGCTAAAAGAAAATCAAAGAGGGCATCATAGAATGTATGTAGGGGCATCATGGGCTATCATTTGATGGGGATTTCAGAGTCTTGATCACAATACGTGGCCAATACAACATGCCAGGGCTTTGCTGCATAGAACTTTCCAAAATGTCAGGTTCTTACTGCCTAACTACCAAACACCACAGATATTTGAACCACTGCCAATTAGACAAGGTTCCAAAGGAAAGATACTGTGATGGGTTTTCCCCAGGGTGCCACTTGGAACTGGGGTACCACTGACCCACCAGCCTGGTCGCCCTCTCACACTGTGCTGCTGTGACAAGCTGCAAAGCCCTCCAAGCTTACACTTTCACCAGCATTTACACAGGTAGGGACACACCCAGCTGCAGGTACATGCAGGCTCTCTGACCACCAGCTTCCCAGCCTAGGACCCTAGAGCAGTACTGTCCTGCCCTGGTCAAATCTGGCCAGTAGATGGGTTTAATACCCAGTCCACCTCTCCCTCAATGTGAAGAGGACCATGCACACTTGTGATAACCAAGCAAAGATTTTCCCCAGACACTAAATGCACACTGGTTTGGATTAAAACATAAAACAAGTGTATTAACTACAAAAGATAGTTTTTAAGTGATTATAAGGGATAGCAAACAGATCAAAGCAGATTACCTAGTAAATAAACAAAAATGCAAACTGAGCTTAACATACTAGATAGGTAGGATATGAATTAGCAAATTCTCACCCTGAGTGATAAACAGGATGGCAGATTCTTAAGGCACAAGCTGCCATGGCTTGGCAGCGTGGGTTTTCCAGATTTTCATTCACAAGTTAGAAATCCCTCTAGACTGGAACCATCACTTCCCACCGTTCAATCTTTATTTCTCAGGTGTTTCCAGGTGTGTGGTTGTAGGGAGAGTGAGGTACCCTCATGATGTCATTTTCCCCCTTTTATATCTTCTTCCCACTTGCTGGAAAGCTCTTTTGCTGTGACCTGGGTCAAACATTTCCCATTGTGTAGTGCTATCTCTGAGAGGATTCTGTTGTACATAGTTCCTGGGGTAATCCTTGTGCTTGTATGCATTTCCTCAGTAAGCCATTAACATTGTTTGGCCTTTTTACTCTTGTACCTGAAAAGGCTGCTTGTGGGTGTTTTTAACCTCACAACGTGTTTCAGTAACACATAAGTAGCCAAACTTCATAACTTCACATACATCGATAGCACATACCATCCAATGAGATATTAATGTTTAGCAGATCAAGACTTTTAGAATGACCCCTCACAAGGCTTACTTTGTACAAAACATATCCTAATTACATGACAGTGGTGATTAAGGGGGTGTCACGGGTACAAATTAGCAGCTCAGCACCAGAAAACTAGCATGAAACAGTCCAAATTTACTCAGAGTAGGTTTTTTATTAGTTTAGCCTTCATAGCTCCTACCTTCAAGGGTTTTTTTCCTTTTGGTTCAAAGATGATGATTTTTGTTGGACAGCACCTCATCGTGCCCGTCCAGGCTCTGCCAACCGTGTTCCACACACAAATGGAAATACTGTTGTATGTCTGGCACAGGGACTGAGCAATTCCATTCAATGCCCTGTTACACAACGGAGGGAAAAGTCCGTTAGGATGTCTTCTCCCTTCCCTGGCATCAGGGCCGGTGCAAGGAAGTTTCGCACCCTAGGCAGAACTTCCACCTTGCAGTCCCCCCTCCAGCCCTGCGGCAGCTCCCCCCCCCTGCCCTGAGGCCCCCCCCCCCCCGGGAGCCGTGTGGCAGCTCCCCACCCCAGCTCACTTCTGCTCTGTCTCCTCCCCAAGCACACCGCCCCCGCTCTAATTCTCCTCCCCTCCCAGGCTTGCGGCGCCAAACAGCTGATTGGCGCCACAAGCCTGGGAGATGGGAGAAGTGGAGCAGCGACCGTACGCTCGGGGAGGGGGCGTAGCAGAGATGAGCTGGGGTGGGGAGCTGCCGCACGGCTCCCCAGGCTGGGGGAGGGGGAAGCTGCCGCAATGGGGGGGGAGAGCTGCCGCAGGGCTCCCCACCCCAGCTCACCTCTGCTACGCTCCCTCCCCGAGCACGCCGCCCCCGCCGGCAAGGACAATAATTGCATGGAGCGGCTGCTGCACTGGGAGAGGGAGTCTTAGCCGCACGTGTCAGCGCGCCACTGGCAGCCCCGCCCAAGAATGCTGTAAAAGAAAATTGGGGGCACCGCTTTTTGGCGCCCCCAAATCTTGGCGCCCTAGGCAACCGCCTAGTTTGCCTTAATGGTAGCACCGGCCCTGCCTGGCATGTTCTCCATAAGGGCCAGACACTGCCACAGAGGGACAGCTCCATCACTGGTCTTTTGAGGATGCACAGCACGTGAAAGAAGTGGAAAGATGTTGTTGGGAAGTGGATGCAGCCTGTGGATCAGACTGCAGAATGAGAGCGGCATACAGGGAGTGGGGGGAGAGGTTCTAGAGAATGTCTCATTCCTTAACGGGGTGTAGCGGTGGGCAAGCTCCCCATGAAACAGAACGCTTCCCTGAGCTCCTGCCCCGAAAGCTGCAAAAAATGGATTCTGGTATTATATTGCCAAAATAATGTGTCCACCTAATTCAAGATTATGTTGTAATTCAAGACATATGAAACAATAACAAAACAAAAACAAAAAACCACACATCCTGCAGTGACATTTTTCAGTAAGTTTTAGTGAACAATTTTTTTCACCAAAATTCTTAATTTTTTTTAAAAAATGATCACTCTAATATAAAATAATAATACTATTGCCTCACTCTATATAGCACTTTTCATCAGAAGATCTCAAGGGGCATTGCAAAAGAGATCAGTGTCAAAGGATAGCTCCATTTTACAGATGGGGAAACTGAGGCACAGAGCGGTTAAGTGATTTGCCTGAGGCCACCCAGCAAGGCAGCAGCAAAGCCAGGAATTGAATACAGGTCTCCAGAGCCCCAGTGCCTGATCCATGCTGCCATGTTGTCTCCCCTGTAAGCTTGTTGAAAAAACAACAAAGAAAAAGTTGTGAACATTTTTTAGCCAAATTTTTCTTCTAGCTTTCAAAAATTCTAAAATGTTTGCAAAAAAAAATTGTTTTTCAGTGAAATGGCCACAATCCTAAAGCATTTCACCAATTCTAGATGTAATCTGCTAGCCCAAGGGGGTGAGTTCTGCTTTTTTTAATTTGTCTTTAAAATTTACATACCTTCATTTTTGAATGGTTGCCACTGAGACCTCTCCATTTCATACACTTGTTTTGCACGGCATGCTAGAAAGTTCTAACATAGTATCAACATGTTGTGCCAAAGTCCTGCTCTTACTTTTTCAGTAGTGGGTGGACACGACTAAATTCTATCCTGTTCGGGATAACAGCACTTTTAAGAGCTATTAAAAATGGCACTTCTATAAATCACATATTAAATGGTTTAATATTGGATATTAAACTTGCATAAATCAGTTCTAATTGTTTAAAACCGTCGCCATACTGAAATCAGCTCCTCAAATCTAGCACAATCTGACAGTCCTTGAAAGTCACTGCAGTGTCAGTGTGAATGGTTTAGATGCATATTTTGACATTCTGATGGCAGGGAAAAAGGAAAACTAAAATCGCTTTCATTGTCACATTAAATGTTTTTGCACTGCAAAACCTTTGTAGCTGTTAGCATTGTGCATGGCAAAGCATGTAACAATTTGCTAAAATAATACAGATAACACAATCTCCTGTTTTGCTCTGGGTGGAAGACTCTGCTCTTCTAAAGATACTGACTCAACTGCAGTTCACGTTCTGTTTCCTATGATGGTATAGAATGATAATGGTTTTACGTGTATACAACCCCTCTGATCCCATTCAGACCTTTTGTCCCAAAGGAACCCAACAGATCACCAAACTATGGTTGAGGATCACCTCTTCCCCCCCCCACCAAAATTCAGCTACCCATGGGCTGTTTGTCAGGGCACTGCATCACTATCCAACATTTTAGGAAGGGGAACATCTTTTCCAGCTGAGACTGCAGGGGGAATTTTAGGTAGGCAGAGCATCAAAGCTACAATTTGATTAGGATGGGAGGGTGAGGGCATTAAGAGCTCTACAGTACAATCCAAGTTCCTATTAAAGTTAGTGGCAAAACTCAGCAAAACTGGCAAAAGCCAGGCCCCTTTTCTGTCTCAAAGTGTCCCTTAATGGCCACAAGGGCTCAGGATCTCAATTTTTACACCTTATCTGAAAATAATGGTGCAACACAGCCTTCAAACTAGAGACAGTTTCACTGTTGTGTTTACTCCATCAGTCTTTTACCCCAACTAGTATCAAAACTGCAACAATGGAATAAATCTCACGAGCCTCTGTGAAACCAGTAGCCACTGCACTTCTTTTATTTTGCCAATGGTGTCACTGCTGTATCACAAGATTTTGGTTTTCCCCCCTGTAGATGCAGAGAAATAGCAATAAAAGCATTATTTATTATTTTTAGAGGCGGAATAAAATGTGCAAAAATTGTATGTTGCTGTTGCTGCCACTGCGTGCAGGGTCCGAACAGGTGAAGACCAGTTGGTCTATCGGTCCCTTTAGCATTTCCGTGCCCATCTCTGTATGGTCTCTTACAGGAACGATTCTGAAATATTTAGACCTGAGACCAATGGTATAAGCTGTATTCATGCTTAACTTAGGGTATATTTAAAACCATAAGGCCAGATTCTATGGTCTGGCCCTTGATAAGCTGGCCTCAGCACAGAACTGGGGTGGGGGAATATGGCTGTATACCATCTTTACAGCTGCCAGCCCAACTCAGAGTAGCCTCACAATTGCCTGTGGCCAGAAGAAGTCATTGTAGCAACAGAGACTTGATCTCCAGCCACAGCCGTGTCCCCCCTCAGCCGTGTCCCCCACATTAGCAGGTGGAAGGGGGAGTACAGAGTCATTCCCCCTATGCTGGAGAAACCCTTTGGACACTGGCAAAGGTGAATTTGGGGCCCTTTTTTACCATTCTCCACAACAACAAAAATAACATCTACTGAGTCAGCTTGCAGCTCTCCCAGTGCAACCAACATTTAAAAGGAAGCTTATTCAAGGAAGCCCTCAGAGTTTTGAGCCCATGAGTTAATTTTAGAGCCATAGCATTTAAGTGGGTCCAACAAATACTCAGACACGCCCCCCCTCCCCATGCCAAAATGACTTGTGTTAGTTTCTTGCATAGATGGAAGCTGCTTGTCTATTTTTTTTTTTAATTCAGAGATACTGTATTTCTCCTGACAAAGAACTGACAGTGTGTTTATCAGCAGCAGATGTGCGTGCTTTGGCTGAATTGCCAACAGATGCACTTAATCCTTTTTACAAGTGTCAGACTATAGTTTCACCAATAGGGTAGCACCCAATTGAGAGATCTAAACTGAGGGAAAATACATGTCCACTTTGTTGTTTGGAGAGGGTGGGGGGCAGCAAGGGGAAATCCTGCAAACTAATTAGCGTTGCCAACCTAAGATGTCATTTCTGATCAAGCCACTTATAGCTGCTTTCAAGAAAAGATCAGATGGCTTGTATTAAACGTTGTGCAGTCAGAGAGAGCTTGCTAAAGCACAGGTTCTGTGGGAATACCCATTATAGACAGAAGGAAATCACTCTGCCTATTATTCATAGGCCTGTTTAGAGCCAATCTAGGTCTGTCGACAAGCACAGCAAAGGGCATTTCCAGGGAACTAATGGCTAACTGGGGTAGAGGACCCCTAGGAAATGCTGTAGGCCTCAGCTGCTATGGTTTAAGACACTGGCTGCACTTTGATGCTCATTTAGAGCCCTGTGGATGTCAATGGGACTCCACACAGGTGTAAGGAGTTTGCCCCTATGATCTCAGTGTGTAGGATCAATTATACCTTGAGTAATACTAGTTTCCTGGATTTCCAGTCCCCTCATCATAGTGAGTATAGTGGAGATGGGCCAAAATGGAGATTAGCTTCACCAGTGGGTACATTCAGGTATCTCTCGATGTCCTTGACTTCTGGACTGGTAAGGTTGCTTGCTGATGCCTGGGTGTTAGAACTTGGTCTGTACTGAAGTGGGGAAGAGAGGTGTGTTTAATTTCCTTTATTTAATCACCTATATTTTGCACTTTTGCCGCCCGTTATCAGTTTTTACTGGATGAAGACTTAAAACAGAAGGGAAAAAACCAAACGTGATGAGGAAATCAGGCAGCGAGAAGGAAAAAGGGAAGGTACTTCCCAGCTGTTCTGTGGTTCCTTTTCTAGGCAAGACAGACCTTTTAACTTTACTGATGGCATGTATTGCTGCAGTGTCAGCACTGGCACCTTCTTACAACTTCATGTTGCGTGCAAGGATGTTGCTTGCTACTGTTTTCCAGATCTATAGACGCAGCTAGCTGTGTTTGTTGGTGACAGTTATCGGGGAGTTATAAGGAATCACTCATTGGTTGTTTTGTCACAGGAGTGATAAAGAGAAGGTCCATAGATAGAGTCACTACTTTAGCAGGGGTCGCTACGCCTGCTTTCTAGAAGTGGAAAGTTCTAAAAAGTGCAGAATATGGACTAAACTCTTCCCTGACTTACAGTCCATATAACCCAACTGAAATGAAGTAAATCAACCCAGAATTTGACCCAGCCATTGGCACCTGGTCTAACTTGTACCTGAGCTTCCCAGAAGCAGATGGCCATCTGCCTGGGAAATGGCATCGTCCCATCAATTCCTTCCAGACGGTGAGACGTCTATGAACAGCCCAGTGCTGGCTACCTATTGACTCACTGCTGGCATGTATTCATGGTCTCGCATTAGCACATACCAGAATCCAAGAAAAAACAGAGGGGCAAATTCAGCTTTCTTTCTATAAGACTGCATAAAAAAGACAAAACGGAGTGACTATTATCAGAGGGGTAGCCGTGTTAGTCTGAATCTGTAAAAAGTAACAGAGGGTCCTGTGGCACCTTTTAGACTAACAGAAGTATTGGGAGCATAAGCTTTCGTGGGTAAGAACCTCACTTCTTCAGATGCAAAACATCTGCATCTGAAGAAGTGAAGTTCTTACCCACGAAAGCTTATGCTCGGAGTGACTATATAGCTGTAGACATGCAGTGTGTACTTGTACTGCCTCTTAATAGCAAATGCTCTTGAATTACCACCAAAGCTGGAAATGTAGCTATACCTGCATTTAATTTAGCTATACTACGAGTTATTTAATGAGGAAAACTAGTTGATTTAAAAACAAACATTAAACAACTGTTCAGGGCCAGATATTCCACTGGTGTAGCTCCATTGACTTCATAACCATGCAATAGTTATGAACGGTGGGGTGTCTATCAATAGGTTAGCTCATGATGTGTCAGCATAAATAATAAAATCAGTGAGGATGATCCTTTACCTTCCCAGGGGAGGAGTAGGGGGCACATTAAAGGGCAAATCCTCTTCCTCTTACCTGTGCGTTGTTTTATTCAGGTTAATGGGACTAGATGAGTTAAATTAGGTAGCTGATAATAAATGCTTATCTCTATTGTACGTATTGGGCTAGGTCCCAGCTGATGTGATTCTGTCTGGATCTATTGATGTTACTGGAGCTAGGCCAATTTACACCAGCTGAGGATTTGGCCCACTGTATTATAAGTATCCACACTTTTCCTGATTTAATCAACAAATCTCCATGCTGCTTTCATTGTTTAAGGTGTGATGGGGTGGGAGTGGGAGTGGTGGCTGTGGTTAGAATGTGAAAATAACGTTCTACCTGCATTCAATGTATTGGGCTAGTTCCTTAGCTGCTGTAAATTGATTTCAGTGGAGCTCTGGTGGTTCACACCAGCTGAGGACCTGATTTGTGTCACTAAATATCATGCATCACTCCTTTTAATTCATCAGAAATTATGAAACAGCTGAGAAGCGCCAGTCAAAACTGGGCACTAGAAACTATAGCATTTGATGGCGTGTATGGGAATATACAGACAGGGGACCTCCCATCACCGACAGCCCACAAGAACTAACCTCTGGCAATTACTGGACAGTGTTTTCTCTCTAAAAAATTTTTAGGAGGTTTGCATCTCAGGATTTTAGCAGCCAAGCATAATAGAGTAAGAAAGGTGTCAGGATGCATTTTATCTAATACAACAGGACGCTATAGGCAAAACTGTTTGAAATTTGTTGAGAAGCAGGTGACAGCCACCCAAGTAAAGAGTCTCACTTCTGTGAAGTGTGTTATGCTGTGCTGTTGGTATTAATTTCACAAGCCCTGCTTGCGAGCGGGGAAGTGAGTGAGTGACGCAGTGCTGCTGCACTAAGCCTTTTTGGCTTAAGAAGTTCTTAGGCTATTTAAACATGTTGGGTGTAATCCACTTAATTGTATGTGTAAGCTTGTCAGGAGAACTTCCAGCAACAGCAAATCAATAGTGCATTCAGAGACGTGGCGGAAAAAACTGGTGATGCAGTGCTCAGTCTTCCTGAGTCCAGAGGCTGATTTGATTCCGAGTCTTGATGGCTAGGTCAATAATTAGAACAACAGCTTCTTGATCTTCATGTACAGTAAGTCAGGTGTGCATAGTGTGTAAGGCTGACAGCAGGTGTAGCGGAGAGTGTTAGTCTGGATTTACAAACCCTACGGTACCGCAATACTCCAGTTAATGCAGTCCTGGAGGTGCCTGATTTCACCCTCAGAAGCTGATGGGCCCAAGTCTGGGGAAACACGTTGCCGTTTTCCATGTTTAGAGCCCAATCCTGCAAAAGTTTACTCCTGCCTGTAATCTTGGTGACTTGTATAGGAATAAGCATACAAACAGGAGTCAGCGTTTTGCAGTTTAGGGGGCTTGGTTCTAGGAATTGTGTGGAGACTATAGAAACCAAAAGTTGAAATTTTTATTTTTTGTGGGTTTTACAACAAAGTCACCTTTTGAGTCATAACCCAGAGTTATAAGAAACAAGTGGATGAAGTATAGTTCGTCAGCCAGGAAACAGCGATTTCTTTTGCCTTTTCTATGCTGAGAAGTAAATCCAGGCATATTTATTATGCCACTTAAGCCCTGATCCTGCAAAGATTAGTGCGTTAAGTAACTCACATGCATTTGCGTTGTCCAGTTGAGTTCATCACCTTAACGGTGTATCACATTCCTCTCTTTGCAATAATAACCTGTGGGTGAAAAGAGAAAAATACCTTGTGGTATTTTAATCATTCCAGGGCTAAGTCCTAGAACTCCTGTAACTGCAAGCGAGCTTGACAACTCCAGCCTTAATCATTTGTAAAAGGAGTCGAACAGAGTTAGGCACCTGATTCCCATTGAATGTCTATGGGATTTGAGCACCTAATTCCATCCCTCTTAAAATACCCTGCTTAAATATTGCAAATTTTCCCCCCCATTTCACTCAAAAGCTATTTTTGCAAAAACAGCTGGGGATGAGCCTCTGTTAAGATGTTGGGGGAAACTCCCTTTTTTATTAATAAGGTTTTTATTCAAATGCATGACAGACGTAAGCATATTATGCAGGCTGAAGTAAGTACAACAGTTACAACTGGTGAAGGGCATGTAACTGTTACTGTATTTTATCTTGCTTTCCTGTACTGTCTTACAATTCAGAGTTAACAGCACTGGACTGGATTCTGCAGCAGTAGAAAGTGAACGTGGACAGAGCCTCACTGTTGTCAGTCAGCGAAGCTTCACTGATTTACAGTTGCTGAGGATCTGGCCCCGTGGGTGTAACTCCTAGATGAATATTATGAAGTCATTCCTCTTGTTGCAGGTGGAAAACGCTCATTATTTTTAATTGAATTACATAGATGCATATTGAGAGGAAAACATACCAGTGTATCATATTATGACCATTTAATTTGGGGGAGGTGGGGAAAGCTGTGAAAGAAGCACAGTGAGTCCTCTCTGTCAGTGGGTAGATCACAAATGGTGATTTTTTTTCTAAGAAAAGTATTTTCTGTGGCTTAGAATTCTCAATGAAAAATATAGTTGGGACCAAATCCTGAAATTCCTCTTTCAGCTTCCAGGCAAACCTGCCACGGATGTTAATTAGAGTTTACTGATTCTGCTTGAGTAATGACCGATTCTGCGATCACACATGCCACTTTTACACAGGGTATAATGGCAATTTGGCCTAGAGGGTAGGGTACTTGACTGAGAATCAAGGCATCTAGGTTCTGTTTTTGGCTTTGTCCTGACCAGCTGTATGATTCCCGCCCAGATCCCGAAGGCACATGGGTGTGTAGACCCCAGACTCAAGCACCTAAGGGCTCGTCTACACAGTCGGGTAATGCAGACTACAGGGATGTTATTTCTAAAATGCGCTAGCATGCTACACGTTAATTAGTCTGTGTAGACCCTGCTGGTGCGCACTAAAGCATCCCTGGTGTGCTTTAATATAGTCCTGTAATGTAGTTTCAAACAGTCTTTCCTTTAGCCCCCGAACCATGAACAAGTTCTTAGTCTCTAATAATGCAAAGCAATATTTTGCCCCAATGGATGGATCAATGGACTTCTCCATTTCTCTCTATTCCCTGCCTAATAGTAACAAGCACAAACCCAGGCCTACGTACATGCAGACCGGCAGCCTCCAAGCTCTGCAGGAGTGAAACGCAGCTGTCACTCTCCAGGGTGAGTAACAGGAAATGTAATTTGTTGGGTGGAAAGAGTTAAATGAACTTTAACTGAAAAGCTCGCTCTCTCCCTCTCAGGGTAGAAAATAGCCAAGGGCAACAGCGGATGACTAATGTGTAGAATATTGCAATTAGTATAGCAAGGTACTTACAGGGATCAAATTAAAAAATTCATTAACGTACGCACTTAATTAAGAAACACTTTTCGGTTTACATGATAAATTATGACACCTATTAAATCTTCTAGTACAAGCTGTAATGGCTTCTTTGCTCCTGGGCAGAGAACTATTGCCTTTGAGGTCCTTTGAACCTCCCCAAGGACCAGCAGCATTAGTTACAAGTGTATTAAAAACAATGCTGCTTTTCCTGAGAGGTACAAGTTCTGCTTTATTGGAAACTAATTTAAAGTTAAGAAACCAGCCCTGGGATTAGGAGGCTATTGTACCACAAACACGACACGGATGGGTGAATAAATAAAAAGTGACCTTGAGAATTAAAAAAAAAAAAGGGGGGGGGGGAATAAACCAGTGATAACCATATCACAATGGTGATTTACAAAGGCAGGCCCTGATCAGGCGATGTGATGCATGCAGGCAGACTGTGTTTGCACAGAGCCCCATTGCCTCCAGCTGGACTCTGCCCAAGCTCAGGGATCCATTTCAAGAGCGTTATATTGCAGCCTATGGGCTTAGAGTTAGATTTCTCATGCCACCAAATAGCCACTGGCTGTTGCTGCTTTTCTCTCGCTCCTTTATTTATGTGGGGTTTTTTTTTAAGAAAGAAGGAATTAAAAAAAAAAATAAAAGGAAGAAGAGAATTAAAATAAGCTGGAAACGACTCTCAAACTATGCTTGACTATTGTCAAGATTTAAAAAAAAAATAGCCCATTGTTATTAATTTATTGTATCTAGATGTCCCTGTGGAGATTAGGGCCCCACTGTGCTGGGCATTGTGCAAACATGTTGGAACAGATGAAGTCCTTCCCCCAAATACTGTACAATCTAAACAAGCAAGAAAGGCAGAGGGTAGGTGCAAGGAAGTATTATTATCCGCATTTGTCAAATGCAGAACAGAGGCACGGCGAGATCAAGGGCCAGATTTTAAAAAATATTTAGGCACCTAAAGATGCAGGTGGACACTTAGTGGAATTTTCAAATGGGAGTCAGGTGACTAGGTGCTTTTTGAAAGTTCATCTACGTGCCTAAATAGCTTTAAAAATCTGGTGCAAAGTGACTTACACAAGGTCACTCAGAAAATCTGTGGCAGAGTCAAACCTCCTGAATCTCACTTCAATGCCTTCACCATAATTCCATCCATCCTTTCTGTAGACTTGAACAGGGAGGAATATTCTCACTGACACTAGACAGTATCTACCCCTTCTGCATGAAAAGCAGTCAGAAGAGCAAATGCAAACCTTATTGCTGCAAAGAGCCACTCCGTGCTCTCCTCTCTGAGGCAGGGTTGCTAATGGTACAGTATGGCCTCAGAACCTTGCACCGACTGGAAATCTGCCAGAAATTCTATCAGAACCTCAGTGGTAGAGCTGTGCAGGAACCAGGAACCGGGGGTGGGGTTTGTGACTTTCATTCTCCACTGCACTGCACCTCATGTAGTTTAGTTACTTCTGCGCAAACAGTCCCAGATCCGAATGGTAGAGTTCAGGGCCGGCTCCAGACACCAGCCGACCAAGCACGTGCTTGGGCGGCATCTTGGGGCAGGGTGGCGCTCGGGTTTTTATTTATTTATTTATTTATTTATTGGTTCATCGGGGCAGTGCTGGAGGGGTTTTTTTTGTTTCCGCGTTGCGGCGCTCGGGGTGGTGGGGCTTCGGGCGGCACAGCGCTGGGGGGGCGGGGGCTTGGCGCTCAGAGGGGGTCTGGGGGCTGGCGCGGCGCTCAGAGGAGGTCGGGGGCTTGGCACGGCACTGGGGGGCAGGGGCTTTGGACGGCACGGCCCTTGGAGGGGGCGGGGCTTCGGGCGGCTCGGCGCTCGGGGAGCGGGGCTTCGGGCGGCGCGGTGCTTGGAGGGGGGGATTTCGGCGGCGCTGGGGCGGGGATATGGCGGCGTGGCGCTCGCGGGGGTGGGCAGTCCCCTCTTTTTTGCCTGGAGCGGCAAAAAAGTTAGAGCCGGCCCTGGTAGAGTTCTATGTTCACTTTGCACAAGTGTAAGTGACTACCCAAGGCAATGGGAATTCAAGCCCCTAGAGGGCAAAGAGAGACTTGAAGTGGACATACAGTATGGGATCCTAATGTGAAAGAGCATTTCCTCTCCATGTTCGCCCCCAAATCTTGCCTCTGTGATTTCAGCCTGTCTGCAGCCTTCTGCGCCACATAAGAGAAGGACGCTATGATATGTTTCTATCTGTGGGATCTGAAGTTTTTTTCAAAAAGAGCTAATTTAGGTGCCTAAATGATGTGGCCAGATTTTGTTTTGAGCTGGATCTGTTGGGTGCTGAGATCTCTTTAAAATCTGGCCACTTCAGATAGGTACCTAAATGAGAGCCTGAGCTCTTCTGAAAATCTGGCCCCAAATGTGGTGGCTAAGCACGTCTGACAATCTGGACCTATTTAACACTCCCAGCGCATTTTCTAAAGTTAAATCCAATTTTTTTCTTCATATTGTACCGTATGGAATTCTTTTAATGAATGAAATTTTAAGTTAACCTCATAAAGTGCATATGATTTAATAAACTATGCAAGTTGTAAGTAGCCAAAACATTTGTTGTTAATTAAAGATTATTGGAACAAACAAGCGAATAACACTTCAGTGAGAGACAGGCATGATGTTTGCTCGGTAGAAGATATATAAATATAGTTCAAAGTTTAGCAAATCTTTCTCCTCTCCAATTTACCTTAACCTCGCAGCAAACTAGAAGTTTTTCCAAGTATTAGTTTCCAAATACCAGTATTCTCCACCTTCTATGTATAGGTATATACACTGTAAATTGTTGTCTTGGAAATGTTTTACAGAACCTCTTGGGGGGGGGGGAGGGGGCGGGGGCCTGATCCACAGTCTATTGAAGTCATTGGAACGTCTTGCCATTGACTTTGGAGTCCTTTAAAAGTTTTTTTCCCCTCAAGACTTAACACTGAGATCTTAATACTTTTTTTTTTATCAGAGCTGTAGGTCAGATGCTAAGCAAATAGCTACACTGATATGCACCCACTCAGGATCTGTTTTTGTGCATTACATCATTTAAGAACCTCCATTGTTATGATCTGGGTGTGACATTCCCCAGGATACAATCTGGACCAATGAATTGCTGTCTCCTCAGTTCTCCTTCCAGGGGTGCCTTTTACACTGCTTCACTGTGAGAGCTACCACCCCTGGTCTACTTTCCCACAGCCTCCAGCATGTAGGTTACTCCTAGTTACATTGTCAGACTGCTGTAGCCAGCCACTCATGCAATACACAGCAGAACAACACCAGCAAATTCCTACTCCCAGACTTTCCCCAGAAATGTGCGTCTTGTACTGCCCAGCTCTCACATGGACAACACACGCTCATATAAAGTCCATCATTTTATTAACAGAAAATGATATGCACAAATCCTGTTATCCCAAATGGCGCTTCCCAAACACTTCAATCCAAACACACTGGTTTATATAAAACAGCAAAGCAAGTTTATTAACCAGAGAAGGCTAGATTTTAAGTGACTACAAGTAATGAGACATAAAAGTCAGAACTGGTTAAAAAAAAAAAAAAGAAGTAAAACGCAGCTAATGCCTAACGTAACAAGCTAAGTGAATTCAAAGCAAAGGTCTCTCTCACCACATGTTCCAGCAGTCTTACTGGCTGAATTTCTTTCAGTCAGGATCCCTCCTCCAGTCCAGTGCTGCTTTCTTTGTTCAAGTGTTGTCGATGCCATGGGTAGAGAGAAAGGGAGAGATCATTTGGGGTATCAGCTTTCCCTTCGTATAGTTCTTTCCCTTCTTTGAGAATCATCTCCAGGTGAAATTCAGGAGACAGAAAGTCTGTGTGGATGGGAACCCCAAGCTGTTTCTTTGTCAAGAAGTATATTTTTCATCCACGCCCTCTTTCCTGCTGAAGAGCAGCCATGTAACCAGATGATGGTCTATTTGATTTCCTTGACACTTGGCTGAGGTGTCAGCTTCCCTTTTGTCTCTGAGGAGCTGGTTTGTGTCTGCTCTCCAGACTTGGAATATGTATTAGTAACACCATACAGAGGCATCTTATAACTTTACATGTAATGTTGCCACACATACTTTACCAGGACCATAATGATCAGCAAATTATGAGTTTTCAAACTATACCTCACAACACAGGTGCTGACTTTATTTTTCTCTGCCCCTTCTCCCAAGGTCCTGCCCTCACTCTGCATCTTCCTGCCCCTGCTCCACCCCTCCCCCAAGTTCCCCCGCTGCTCACTGCTCTCTGCCCTCCCCCAAGCACATCCTGTCAGTCTCCAAACAGCTGTGGCTGGTGGGTGCTGAGTACCCCCTGTTTTTTCCTGTGGGTGCTTGAGGCCCGGTGCACCCATGGAGTCAGCGCCAATGCCTCACAAGGCATACTTCGTACAAAATTTATCATAGTATGGTTAAAGGGGTGAACATAGGGGTACAGACTGTCACACTGGGATATAATTACCAGATATGGGCCAGAATAAAATGCTGGATCAAAACACCATGAAACTGTGGGAAAGAGTAGATCTAAACTTTACAACTGAATCCCATTTCTAATGATTATTTAAGCATGGATCTGCTATCCTCAGGAGGAACATTAGTTTTATCCTCCCTATGACCCATCCGGGTAATAATTCTGCTTACCGCTTCCACAAAGGTCTAGCCTTTGACTTAATTATATGGAAATGCAAGTAATATCTAGCATACATAGTATTTAATAGACACTGACAGGGCTATATACTTTTTTTTACTTTATACAATGAAATATCTTGTTCCCTTTTTAATAGATCAATGACAGGAAATGCCACTAGAAAAACTTTTTAAAAACAATGTTTTTAGGTACAGTGGAAGGTATTAGATTGTCTTCATTGATTTTTCTTTACTAACTGTGTATTGTGAAATAAAGTGCCTTGATGTTTTCCCCCCAAAAGCCTGTAATGACATAGCTGGGGTACAGTCCAGGCTAGTGGGGGCTGTCACCCCTGCCCTGTAACCTGGGATGCCCTTGACAATGCCTTGCTACTGAAACCTCCAGGATGTAAGTCACTCCCAGCTATGTCTCTGTGTGTGCTACAGCTAGCCAGCTACACTTGGCTCTTAGCAGCGTTGGTTATGCTGCAGGGTGACCCCAACATACCCCCAGTCTCAGATCTTCCCCCAGAAATCTATGTCCTCTATCTCCCCAGCCCTCTCCTGGACAGTACAAATATATTAAGTCTGTTATTCCTTTAAGGGAATAATATGACAGCTTATTATTTTAAATAGAATACTCAGACACTTCAATTTAAACACACTGGATTAGATAAAACAGTAAAACAAGTTTATTAACTACAGAGAGATTTTAAGTGACTATAATTTATGAGGAATAAAAGTCAGAAATGGTTGCAAGAAAAAATAAGGCTAAAAATAGTTTCTTAAGTAGATACTAGTAAACATCTTTGGTGCAAAGCAAACTTTCTCACCACATGCGCCAGCAGATTATTGACCCAAACTCTCAGGTCAGGAACCACCCTTGCAACCCCTGAGTCCAACAGCTGTTTTTCTTTGTCATCTTCGGTGCAATGCCAGAGACAGATGGGGGGGGAGGGGGAGGAGGGGTGTCTTGGGGTGTCTGCCCCTTCTTTTTATAGTCCTATTTCACACACACGCACCCTTTGAGAAGCATTTCCAGCTGGGAGCAAGGCTGTCTGGTGAAGAAAGATAACTCTATGCTGTTTCTTTGCTAAAATGTCCCTTCCTTGCCAAAGAATGGCCACTTAGCAGGTAGTTGTTGACACTTGGCTGAGATGTCTGCTTGCCCTTTGTCTCTGAGGAACAGGTTTAGCCACTCCCCAGACTTACCTGGGAAGCATACTTCAGTCATGATTTCAGCTTATGTTCGTGATATTACATATAAGGTTGCTGTGCGTTTCACCATGATATTATGGATCAGCAAGTCAAGTTTTTAAATGATCCCTCACAAGGCATACCTTGTACAAAAATTGTTGTAGGGTGTGAATACGGGTATATTCTGTCACAATTGCTAACCACTGTTTTTTGTCAGAGCTCATAGCTTTGATATATCTTTCCTGAAATACACGAGGAGTCTAAACTTTTTCAAGAACTAATACTAAAAATCACTGCCAAATAAATTTTTCAATTCCTTTTCAGCTAAATGGATACTTCTGTTTATAACAGAGGAGGGTAGTTGTCCTGACTTGGGAAGAAGCATCTCCCTGAAAGCCAATGAAAACTTTTTTTTTTAAAATGGATTCTTTATTCCAGGCATCGTTGTTGGGCTGTCTGCAGTACAGAGTGTTTGTGTCACTCTGTTTTTTTTCCCCTTCCCCTAAGACACACATCCTAGTGACGAGCTGCAAAGATTCCGAAGGAATTTGTCTCTCTCTCCAGAGGGTGTTCTTTGAATACTTCACCCCTGTTTCTGGTGTTGATAATTTGTGGTGGTTCAGATACACTCATTCAAACTATTCACAGAAAGCATAAAGGAAAGGGGAGGTTTGTTGTAGTAATAAATACTTGACACTACGATGCTGTTGCAAAAAAAGCAAATGCAATTTTTGGTAGCATTCACAGAGGCATAGCATGCGAGTCCCATGAGGTGATAGTACCGCTCTACTCGGCGTTGGTTAGGCCTCAGCTAGGCCTCAGCTGGAGTACTATGTCCAATTTTGCTCATCACTGTATAGAAATGATGTAGAGAAACTGGAAAGGACCCAGAGGCAAGCGACAAAGATGATCAAAAGGGATGGCGCCATATGAGCAAAGGCTGAAGGAACTGGGTATGTTACATTTGGAACAGAGGAGATTAAGGGAGGACATGATAGTGGACTTCAAATCCTTAAAAGGCTGCCATAAAAAAATGGAGGAAAAATTGTTCTCTCTTGCCACATAGGGCAGGACAAGAGTGAATGAGTTCAAACTACAGCATAGCAGATTTAGATTGAAATCTCAGGAAAAGCTTTCTAACCGTAAGAACAGTAGGACAATGGAACAGACTGCCTAGGGAAGTTGTGGAATCTCCGTCACTAGAGATTTTCAAAAAGAGGCTGGATAGCCATTTGTTTGGGATGGTTTAAATCCAACGGAGCCTGCGTCTTGGTAGGGGGTTAGACTAGATGACCCTTGTGGTTCCTTCTGACCCTATGGTTCTATGATTCTATGGCACACTGCATTGTGTATCAATGGCTTATTTTAAATCCCCTGTAGCTGAAAGGCGGGGATATTGTAGCCAAAGGTTTAGGTGAAAAAACTACTGTTTGTATTTGTAAAGAATCAGTTGTATTTTTGGGTGCAGCCAATAATTGCAACCACGGGGTCTGATCCAAAACCTATTGAAATAATTGTGAGTCTTTCCATTAACTTCAATGTGCTTTGGATCAGTAACTTTTCTCTCTGTGTGTTTCTCTCTGTCTCCTTTATGGATTCATTAGTGGTCCCTGCAGCATGTAAGATAATAAGCTGGGGCTATGTAGGTGGCTGTCTGTTTACAGATTTTGTTTACTACACCACCTAGTTACTAACGAAATCTCGTCATTACAGATGTTCCCAGCACACTCCAGCATCTAAAAAAATCCCTAAACATAACTGAGAAGGCAGTGCCAGTTCAACTGGGAACTACAAGGATTTATTTACTCGTCAGTGTGCCTGGTCCTAAAACGTCAGTGCACATTTAAAAAATGTCATTCAGCAAATGTGCACATTCAAGGCCTCGTTTTCAGAAGGGCTGAATTTTTCCATATCTAACCCGAGATGACTCAAAGGATCCTGATTTTCAGCAAGTGCTAAGCACATGCCTGGTGAAAATCAAACTCCTTTTAAGTGTTTGAGGGGGGAACCTCAGAACTGAGGCACTCAAAATCCTTAGTCACTTTTTTGAAAATCTTGGCCTGCATGTACAAGTGTGAATTTTTTTTTCTCACTTTCCGTAACTAGGGTGACCAGATGTCCCAATATTAGGGGCTTTGTCTTACACAGGCAACTATACACCCTCTCCCCTCCCTCCCCACATAAAGTATCCTGATTTTTCACACTTGCTATCTGGTTACCCTATCTATAACCCACCCTAAAAATCTTCCTGATACTTCCAACAAATACGAAGGATCTTCTCTTTCATTTCTCCATTGATACAATTCAGGCCCCAGATCGAAAAGCATGACAGATACAATAACTGCTTTGTGTGTATTGCTGGTATGATGGTCTATCTGCAGGTCATACCCACACATGCCAGTTCTGTAGCTGAATGTGGATGCAAACAAGAAAGAGAAGGCTCCACTGTAAAATTCAGAAACATTTTCCCTTGTCTGCCTTCATGTTGTCTAATCTCTCTCTCTCTCTCTCTCTCTCACCTTTCCAGGGATTTTTTTCCCTTCTTCATCCTGTTGGAAGTGGCACTGAATACTGATGAGAAAATATTTGGTCAAAAGCCAGTCAGTCACTTTTGGTTAATTCATTGGAATGGTGATTGGCAAAAAACCCAGCCCAAATTTTTGTAGGTAATTTATGACCTAGGTAATCGTTTACTCGTGGATAATTTTCTGTACCTGGAAGCAGCAAAAGGTAATGAGTAATGTGATTCAGATGCATCCTTAACAACCCCTAGGAGTTGCTAGGAGGTTGCAGTTACTTAATAAATTATCTGTTTAATTATATAGGACCAGATTATTACTCAAACTGCACATGCAGGGGCATAAGGGAAAGTAACCCCCCACACTTTCACTGGTTCCCTGGATTTGCATAAGCAGCAGTAAGCGGGTGCTATATTCTATTTACTCCCACTGGAGTAAATAGGGCAGGGAGGACAGAGGCAATGTACCATCCTAGTGTGCTAGCCAGCGCAGCTGAGTTGTAGTTGTGGGGTGCCCTAATACACGGCTGGTGTAGGGCAGCAGTAAATTATTACTGCCTTGGAGCAAGGGGTGGGGGGCAGGGGAGGGATTGTGTCTCAGAGAGGAGTCTCTGAAACAGAGTGTCACCTAGGGGCTCCTTTTGCAGTTTACAAACTCCCCCTGGCAATATCTAGCCCATAGTATGATGTATTTGGGCCCTGTAGTGCACTAGCTTGCAGCCTCAGGAAAGCTATCTTACTGCCCTGGAAGGGTCTGATTGGCAGATTGCTATAGCAGAGAGGGGTACCGGTGGGATAGTCCTTTGAGAATCCCATCTGTTATCCAAATGCAGGGGGGCACAGAGGATGGAAGTGTAGTCAGGGCAAGGGGCAGCTTGCTCCAGGCCGCCGCCTCATTTGAGAGGGCCTCTAAACCTGTGGAATTTGAATGAGCGGTGGTGCGATCTGGCATGCAGGGCTGCAGCACCACTCAAATTTGGCCCAGCCACCCTTCTGTCATGGCCTCTTTCATCTCCACAGCAATTTTTTTTTTTTAAAGTGAATTGAGGTCAGTGTCACTCAGTTTCAGATTTTGCCTCTGGCTCCCAAAAACCTTTGCGCTGCCCTGTCCAAAGGCCAAACTGAAGAGCGTTCCAGCCAATTCTTCGGCCAGCCAAGTCATTCCTTAATCTGGATACTATTACCATTGCCTCTATCTTTAGTTTCAGTTCTATACGTGGGTGGGCCAGGAGTGATGTTGACTACCAGGGTTTTGCTTTTCACTGGTGGCCCAGGCATGTATAGAATTGAAGCTAAAGATAGTGGCAATTCTAATGAAGATGGAAAGATCTAAAAGCCTGTTAAATACCAGTAGATGGAGGAGAAGAGAGAAAGCAAGAGAAAAGTGGAGCACAGATGGGGACATCCAGAGGGATGGGGAGGAGAGAGAGAGAGAGACTGAGATCTGGGGATATCATGAAGAAAAAGAGGTAGAAAAGAGGCAGGAATTGAAATGTTCTCGTAGAACTGCCAGGTGTCATAGCTGGACTGTGATAGTAGATAACAAAATATTGAGGCTTGGATTGTTTCTATAAACGCACTTATTATGCTGCTGTTGTCATTGAGGAAAGAAGCAAAATGGTGTGCATTTTAACTGGGAATCCAAATACTTTGGGTGTCTTTGATAATCTCAACCAGAATGGATACCACATTGAAATGGTACTAATTTTCCAAAGCTGCATGTCTCCTTGTCCTGCTTAGAAGCTAGTTGGAATGGGCCAAGAATAGTGATACAGCAGATGCCAGGTGTGCACTACAGACTTTTGCTGGCATTGCTATGTTAGTCAGGTGTGTGATGGTTTGATCTGTGACTGACATAGCTGTGCTGGCAAACGCCCCTAGTGTAGATGTGTTCGCACTGGCAAAACTGTACTGTTGCTGGTATAGCTTATTTCATTGGGATGGTTGTGACATTCCGGGATGCAATCCAGACTTGTGAGGGTCTTTGTCATCTCTGCCCGGCAACCTTGGGTGCCTTACAATGCTTTGCTGCTGTAGTTCCCAACCTGGGTGTTCACAGATAGCCACCAGCATGCGGGTGTCCTGAGTGTCTGTGTGTAACTGCAGCCTGCCAGCCACACTCTGGTCACACATTGGCTCTTGCCAGCCTGGGTTACTACTGCAGCGTGACCCCAACACACTCCCAATACCATATTTTCCCTTAAAAATGTATGTTCTGTCCAGCAATTTCCTGGACCGTCCAGAGATATTAGGCCTATTTTCCCTGTAAGAGAACCATACATGATAACTTGCTACCTGAAATGGAGTTAGCCAGCCATTATAAACTTGACAAACTAGACTTGGTTCTAGATAAAGTTCTTCACATGCTTCCAAAAGCATTACTGACCAAACTCTTCAGGTCAGAATCTCTTCCACAAAGTCCAACGGCTGTTTCTGTTGTCATCTTTGGTGCAAAGAGAGAGACAGGGAGAGCCACTTGTGGTGTTTACCCCGCACTTTTATAGTTCATTTCCCCCTTTGAAATGCAAGGTCTTGAAAGTGACTCCTAGGTAGACATCCTTTCCAGCTTAGAGCCAGGCAGCATGGCGTCTCCTGCTGAAAGAAATCCCGTGCTGTTTGTCCTTGCCCCTGTTTGCTGACATGTAGATGTCCTTTGTATCCTGCCTTCCCCCTTTTGTTATCTGAGGACTGTTTTACGGTTTATATGTAAATTTGAAGTAAACAGACCTCCCTTAAGACCTGGTTGGCCCCGTTTGCCTTAATTAGTGCGATGTTAGTTTGAGCAGGTGCCTTTAACATTATACAGGTCAATTTCATAACTACACACAATGCTGCTACACACATTTCACCATGATATTATTGACCAGTGAGTTATTATTTTTCAAATGATACCTCACAAGGAATATTTTGTACAAATAATGTTGCAGTAGCATGCAGGGGCTGAATAAAGGGATGCATTTGGTCATGGGGGGTGGGAGGCTGGAATATTTTATACAAACAAAGCCACAGTTGTGCTGGTATAAGGTCTATACGCTCTAGGAGCACCATGCTGCTATAGCTACCTGGCCAGAGTCTGAAGTGTTGCTCTCTACTAGCAAAAATGCAATATCATGAAGTCCAGAAGGGGAACCAACTTCAAGCATGAATCCTGCCCCTCGTTTGTGAGTGTGCGGATTTGACTGGCAGCAGAACCTGGGAAGAGACTGGACAGAATTGGGGGTGGGAGCATGGCCATAAGTACCTTGTGTGTAATGCAGAGCCTACAGAACGGGCATGTTAGGACTTCCAGCCACCCTTTGGCCTAGGGAAGGAGGATCCGGGCTGTACACTATGTGCAAGAACTTGGGCTTTAATGCATTATATTCATTCCCACAAAAACTCACTCCCGTTGCTGTTAGCATTGTGTTCTCGAACAAGTGGAATGTACACAGGAAAATAACCGGTGGGAGGAGGCCTTGCTTCAGACTTCAAGTTTTTACTTGGGAGGGGAGAAGCTGACATCGGGAGCTCTTCCCGAATCAGGACTTAATGTGGATTTGTAGGGCCAAATTCTCCATTGCCTTGCACTGTGTGAAGTCATTGACAGCTGTGCAAAGTAAATATAAACTGGAAATGTTCTTATTGGATCAGGCCCCGGGACAGGGTATTCTGATGCAGACTAGAGAGTGCTACATTAGGTTTTGTCCCATCCCTGTGTTCTCTTCAGTAAATGACCTCCCATAGACCCAGCTCAGAATTCTTTTTGCATTTTCCTGTACCATAATTAACTGCATCACGAAATGAAGTCAACAGTTAAATAGGTAACTACAAGTCTGTAGGTGTATTTCTCACTTGTTACAAAAAGCAAGCATGCAAACACAACATATGTAAACACCAACCTTTCAATTACTCAGTTCCTCACTAGCCCACAACACTGCTGCCTATTAGCTAGATTTCTGTGCTTCAATATTATCTTGTGTTACTTCATCAGCAGTGTTACTGCAGGTTGCAGCTAGAAGCAGAAAGCAAGTTAAATGATTCATACCAAGGGACTTCAGTTCAGTCTGGACTAGGATACCTGTCTGCTTTGCACTGTAGTAAATATGCAAGTCCTGCAAAGTAAAAGTCACAAAAGTGGTAGTTCGTAATTGATTACGAACAAACAACGGTATTCTCCATATAACCCTTCTGTTTGCCTACCACCCACTGCAAGTGACCCTTATCTAGAGAGCAGGTGGATGGTACACTGGTTGGAGTTCAGAATGCAATTCCAGAGAACTGGGTTCTATTACCATCTTTTGGTGTGGCCTTGAGCACATCATTGAACCTTGCTATGCCTCTGTTTCCCCATCTCTCACATAGGGCGAATACATTTTATCTACCGCAGTGGTGTGTTTTGAGGATTAATTAGTTGACTCTGAAAGCCAAGGCTGTCCCCAGGGGCCTGCAGGGCCTGGGAAAAATCAGCCCCCGCTGGGTTGGAGGCCCCACTATACATCAGTGGCTGGGCCGGCGGGACGGATCTGGCCTGGTGCTGGGCTGCCTGCTGCTGCCGGCAGTTGCCGGTGCCTACCGCGAGGCTATTGTTGGTTATAGTGCCATGGTGGCTCAGGGCTCCGGACAGGGCAGGGGACTCACTGCACCAAAACGCGGACAGCCAAGCTTGTTGCTGTCTTCCTGAAGCAGGATGGCAGCCAGGAACCCAGGAGTGTTGCAGCACCCCCAGTTCCCGTGCCTATGTCTTCCAGGATTGACCATGCCGGCCAATCACACCGGCCTGTGGGGCCCCCCAAAGCATGGGGCCCAGAGCGGTCGCCCCGATTTGCCCTATCCAACGGATGGCTCTGATGAAGGCCCCATTTTTACATAGCCACTTTTCAGGGTTTCACCTTGATTTAAGCACGTTACATCGCTATGCATTTGCCATCCGTTGCAATGTGCTTTGCAATCTCCAGATGAGAAGCTGGGTATTGTTGTTACTGCATGCAGACTGAAAGGTGTCTGTCTGACTAATCTGTCCTTAGCCTCAGTCTTAAAACAAACAAGCAGGAGAATGCTAATGACCTCACTGACCTCAATGACTGGTGTCCAGTTGACTAGGATGTATCAGTTGTCTAGGCATCAGAAGTGTAACCCGCAGTTTTAATGCTCCGCCATGCTACAAGGATAACTCAGAATTTCAGTTTATAATCGGTCCTGCTAGGGAGTGGGGAAAAAGTCCTAATTATGTGGGATAAATTGAGAATATGAATAAGAGCTAAAACGGGAAGAATGACAGGAAGATGTTAGTGTGTGTGTGTTGGAGGGTGGGGGAAAGCAGAGGGGGGGGAGCAGAACTTCACTTCTTCACGATAGGGATCACACTCTGCCCCCTTTGTGAGATAGTGCTGGTATCAGTGACTGAGGGAGATGGACAGCCCTAGCTGGGAAGAACAGCACACAAGTCGCAAAGGGGTACAGCAGGCAGATGGCACCCTGGCAAAGTGGAGGTTACCACCAGTCTCCTATTTGAGAGGCCTGGAGCCCCTTTGATAAGTACCAGGCAGTGCTGCATCTAGATGACCATATATATCTTAGGTTCCATCACCCCTTTGGAGTGTGATATCCACCCTGCCCCCATGTGTGTATGGAGGGATACAGTTGTCTCTGAACGTTGCATGGGATGCACTCTTCCTCTCTCACCCTCCCTTCCTTTCTCTTTCTCAGGATTTAAAAATTAAAATGGAAATCCTCCATTTGAGTCTCTCTAGACCCAAAATAATAGTATACATTTCCCTTCCGGTAGTTACGCCAGTGCACAATCGGAGAAACTGAGGCCTGGTCTGCAGGGGGGGGGGATCGATCTAAGATACGTGAATAGCATAGCTGAAGTCGATGTATCTTAGATCGACTTAGAATCACTTACTTTGTGTCCTTGCAGCGCAGGATTGATGGCCTCCGCTCCCCCCGTCGACTCCGCTTCCGCCTCTCGCCTTGGTGGAGCTCTGGAGTCGATGGCAGAGCGATCGGGGATCGATTGGTCGCGTCTACACTAGACGCGATCAATCGATCCCCAATAGATTGATCACTACCCGCTGATCCGGCAGGTAGTGTAGACATACCCACAGACTAAGGCCCCAACGGTTTAAAGTTACAGCAATTCAAGGCTAAGCCCAACACGCAGCAACTGGAGCAGCCTAGTAGAACTGGCTCGCAGGGAAGCACATCAGTATCTATGCTGCCTGGCGAGCACTGATCCGTGTTAATGTGTATGCTGTGCCCTTGCTGATGCTGTCCTGGTCTCCCATGCTCACTCTCCTGCATATGCTATATCTCTTTCCCCACCCCATGTCTGTTATTAATTATTTCTTTAGCACTTCAAAATGAGTGGAGCACCTCAGAGATGGATATAAAAAAGATGGGGCCAGATGTTCCTCTGGTATAGGCCAACATAGCTACATTGAAGTCAACGGAGCTACCCTGTTTTACATCACCAGCTAAAGATCTGACCCATCATCCTACCTTGAGGAGTTTAGAGTCTGATTTTTGACAAACTAATGAGAGGTGTACAATATTATCAACAGCCTGATCGTGTGGCCAGACAGCAAGAATAAAGTACAGAGCTTTTTAAGAGATGCTTCCAATTTTGGGGGGAGAGTTTACTCTTTTACTTTAAAACAAGAATAGTGAGAGTCTTGAACCTTCGCTCCTTGTCTTCTTCATGAGGCCCTGAGAGCAGCAAAGCTACACCTTCCTGCCACTGAATGACTGGAGAAAGACTGCAGAATGGCTGAGACAGAGAACATAAGAATGGTCATACTGGGTCAGACCAATGGTCCATCTAGCCCAGTATCCTGCCTTCTGGCAGTGGGCAATGCCAGGTGCTTCAGAAGGAATGAACAGAACAGGCAATCATCAAGTGATCCGCCCCCGTCATCCATTCTGGCAAATATTCTGGCAAACAGAGGCTAGGGACATGTCAGAGCATGGTTTTGCATCACTGCCCATCCTGGTTTATAGTCATTGATGGACCTATCCTCCACGAACTTACCTAGGTTTTATTTTTTAACCCTGTTATAGCCTTGGCCTTCTCAGCATCCTCTGGCAAAGAGTTCCACAGGTTCACTGTGCGTTGTGTGAAGAAATGCTTCTTTATGTTTGTTTTAAACCTGCTGCCTATTAATTTTATTAGGTGATCCCTAGTTCTTATGCTATGTGAAGAAGTAAATAACACTTTTTTGCCATACCAGTTATTTTATAGATTTTAATCATATCCCCTTTAAATTGTTTCTTTTCCAAACTGAAAAGTTCAATTTTTTTTTCTCTTCTCATATGGAAGCTCTTCCATACCCTTAACCATTTTGTTGGCCTTCTCTGTATCTTTTCCAGTTCTAATATATTCTTTTTTGAGATGGGCTGAACAGAACTGCAGCAGTATTCAAGGTACCAGATGTAAGCAGAGTCAGGATGAGCTCCACCCTGACATCTGGTGGTGAATTAGGGCGAGTGTGGAAAAGAACTCCAGGGGCTGATCTTGTTTGCATAGGCACACCCACCCGCCTGGCATGAAACAACAGCAACTGAAAGTGGTTACTTTGGCTGGTGTGGGATCCCCAGTTTCTCTGTTATTGGGGCAGGAAGAATAAAGTTTTGTTACCCTGATTCTGTGAATCAAGGCCAGTGGAACTGTTGTATGACAGAAGGACTCACCATTACCTAAGTAGCACTTGCTTGACAAGGGGCGTGGGTTACAAAACCTAGTGAATTGAGAGAGGTTGGGGGCAGGTATTTCTACCTGGTGGTGTGGGCCCCTTTTGTGATCCTGAAACACCAATTGCACCTCCTCCTCTCTCCACTATTGAATGTCAGAGCTAACTTTGATTCCATTAGAAGTCTAGTTACAGGCTGTTGAGCTGAAATCACTTTGGGCCAATAGTGCACCAGCACTGGGGCTCCCCTACTACTAGCTGAAATCACTAAGAGCTGAGAACACGGAGGCTGTGTTAACTAGTGGGGGAGCCTGAAGCTATATTGCTAAGCGGCTGGCGGAGCAGTTTGCGGGGATGGCTGGAGGTGCAGCTAGCAGAGCGGAGCCTTGTGGGGATGGTTGGAGCGGCCCAAAGGATGGTTGGAGCGGAGCAGAGCGGAGCCGAGCGGCTCACAGGTCGGTGAGCGGAGCGGAGCAGTTCGTGGGACAGCAGGAGTGGCTCATGGGATGGCTGGTGGAGTGGAGCGGCTCGTGGTGAAGGCTGTGGCGGAACCCCACGGAGAGGTGCCCGGTCGGCCTCGGATCACATAAGGTGCCCCTTAACACCCTGCGCCCCCCCCCCTTTGAACTCTGGGGCTGCACTGACCAGGGTTCAGAGACTTTGAGGGTTTTGGACTTTTGGGACTTTGGTGATTCTTGGGTTGCTGGACCCAAGAGACTTTGGGGTTGTTGGACTTTTGGGACTTTGGTGATTCTTGGGTTGCTGGTTTCAAGAACCAACGGGAAAGGACACGCCCAATTTGCTGGGGTGGGTCTTCGCTCATGGTTTTGTCTATGAACTCTAGTTGTGGTGTTTTCCCAATTTAATGCTATGTCGTTTACCTCATGTTATTAAACATTTTCTGCTACACCGAGGCTCTGTGCTTGCAAGAGGGGAAGTATTGCCTCTTCGAGGCTCCCAGGGGTGTGTGTAAGATTTTCCCAGGTCACTGGGTGGGGGCTTGAGCTGGTTTTGTGTCACGCTGTTGGGACGGGACCCCTATGTACTGAACCCGGCCCTTGCTGCTATCAACTTGGCCTGGCAGAAGGGTTACACATAAATTTATATAATGGCAGTATGATATTTTCTGTCTTATTATCTATCCCTTTCTAATGGTTTCTAACAGTCTGTTAACTTTTTTTTTTTTTTTTTTGGCTGCTGCTGCACATTGAGCAGTTGTTTTCAGAGAACCATCCACAATGACTCCAAGATCTCTTTCTTGAGTGGTAACAGCCAATTTAGGCCCATATTATTTTATATGCATAGTTAGGATTATGTTTTCCAGTGTGCATTACTTCACATTTATCAACATTGAATTTTATCTGCCCTTTTGTTGCCCACACATCCAGTTTTGTGAGATCTCTTTGTAATTCTTCGCAGACTGCTTTGGACTTAACTATCTTGTGAAATTTTGTATTATCTGCAAATTTTGCTACCTAACTGTTTGCCCCTTTTTCCAGATGATTTATGAATATGTTGAATAGCACAGGTCCCATTATAGACCCTGGGGGACACCATTATTTACCTTTCTCCATTCTGAAAACTGACCATTTATTCCTACCCTTTGTTTCCTATCTTTTAACCAGTTACTGATCCAGGAAAGGACCCTCCATCTTATCCCATGACTGCTTACTTTGCTTAAGAGCCTTTGGTGAGGGGTCTTGTCAAAGGCTTTCTTAAAGTCCGAGTACACTATATCCAGTGGATCACGCTTGTCCACATGTTTGTTGACCCCCCTCAAAGAATTCTAATAGATTGGTGAGGCATGATTTCCCTTTACAAAAGCCATGTTGATTCTCTCAAATCATGTTAATCGATGTGTCTGAAATTCTGTTCTTTACTATAGTTCAACCAGTTTGCTTGGTACTGAAGTTAGGCTTACTGGCCTGTGATTGCCAGGTTCGCCTCTGGAACCTTTTTTAAAAAAAATGAGTGTCACATTAGCTACTCTCCAGTCATCTGGTACGGAAGCTGATTTAATGATAGGTTACATACCATAGGCTGCATGACTGAGTTTAACTCTTGTTTCTGAAAAAAGCAACAGAGGGTCCTGTGGCACCTATAAGACTAACAGAAGTATTGGGAGCATAAGCTTTCGTGGGTCAGAACCTCACTTCTTCAGATGCAAGTCAGGTGCCACAGGACCCTCTGTTGCTTTTTACAGATTCAGACTAACACGGCTACCCTCTGATTCTTGTTTCTGAGGCTCTGGAGTGCTCTCATGAGAGTTGGAAGTCTCCCTGAGTTCTACCATGCCACTAACCTTATTAACTGGCCTGCACACTCCTAAATTGTCACCTGAATTCAGATCTCTTATCTGTACCTCCAGCTCTCTCATATAGGACTATCAATATTGTCAACACCAAATACTGAAAAATGGAGTCAGGATCTAAAAAATCATGACATTGGTTTAAAAATCATAAGGTTACAAACATGATAATTTGGGGGATTATTTTATTTGTCTTCTGGTTTTTGAGCCATTAAAGTTCACATTTGCAAGTTTTTTCCACAGGTATGAGAGCTTAAAAAAGTGTTTAGTTTTAATGAAAGCTGAGATCTGAGATTCTAATCTAATCACAGAACTCCAGGAGCTGAGACTTTCGGAAAAACACCAAATATTGCAAAACTCATAAAATCATGAGAATTGGCAATACTTTAAAATGCAATCTCTAAAAGTGATGAAGTAAGGAAAATAAGAAGGGTAATTTTTCCAGGACTACTGTGCGTACAGTTTAAGTAACCAAACAGGTGCATTAGAAATGCCATAATTATTCTAATATCCAGGTCAGAGGTCAGACCCAAAACTTTTTTAAGGATCAAAGGGAAGGGAGATTTTCAGCAAAATACAGATTCCAGAAATACAGCGTTACCAATTTACCTGTAAAGAGTATACCTAATGCACATGTAGTCCTGGTGGATTAACACAGAGGAGACATCAGCTATACTGAGAAAAATCTGACACAATTCCACTGTAGTCAATGGAGTCACATTGGTATAAATCTGGAGTAATCAAGGGCAGAATTTATCTATAGTAATCATACTGTAAGAAGAGATCAAGGGTGATCATTTAGAATGACAAAGTTATTGGAACATTAATGTTTTAGGTCACACCAGACTCCTTGATCCTGATGATACACTGCCTTGTACTTTGTGTGGTCATTGTCATCAGTGTAAAAATATTGTAAACATCATTACTCTGATTCCCACTTTGCACTGGGGTGAATGGCAGCACAGGTCCCCTTTTGTAAACTAGGGAAATACATTAGGGTGACCAGACAGCAAGTGTGAAAAATCGGGACAGGGGTGGGGGATAATAGGTGTCTATATAAGAGAGAGAGACCCAAATATCAGGACTGTCCCTATAAAATCGGGACATCTGGTCACTCTAAAATACATGTTTCTGACACCAACGCCAAATTGTCTAGGAGAAATTCCTGTCAGCTTGGTCATGAATTCAAATTCCCATTTTATATGGTTAAAGTACAACAGGAGAGCTTTGAATAAAAGAAATGATGGATCATGATCTGTGTTCAACACCCGTAAAACTGACAGATATATGATGGGAAGACCAAAAAACTGATGGGCTTCTAGGCAGCAGTTCCTTTCCCTTCTTAAAGGACCAAAGCTCTTTTTTCCCAGTTCTTCTAATGCTGTTTATTTCCCACAAGTCTGTCTCCTCCTGTTTAACTATTTCTCCCAGTATATAGATAAAAAAGTCCTAATCCCTTGAAGAAAGGGAGGTACCACTTAAAAACAAAAGCCAACAAACCCTGATTGCCTAGCAACAGGATACAGCTCTCCTTTCCTACTAGATACTCTCCTGAACCAGTAGATACTCACTTTCCTGTTGGCTTTTTTGGCATGTTAACTGTTTGGGCTCTGCTCTCTTTATACGAATAGTTGATAGGATTCAGGCTGGATCCTCCAGTGCAAATGTGGCTGCTTTGTGCTACATTGCTGACTTATTCTATCTGTAAAGCTCATTTAACTGCCCCAGGGAGGATCACGCACGTTCAAGGCTTGATCCTCCAGTGGGCAGGAAAGCCGACATTGGGGCTCTTATACCACTCACCCACCCTGCTGCCAAGTTTGCACAGCCCTGTGTCATGTTTATCCTCAGCTCTGTTTTCACCCCATTCTGCCAGGGCCATAGAAGGCTAAGTTAGGTTTCAGCACAGAAAAGGGGAAGTTCCCTGCACAAATTGGCCTGAAATTAGTGCTGTTGCCATTATAGTAATGAAGCATTAGACTTTGGAATTCCAAATCTGATTTATATATTTAAAAAACACACAGAAAATTAAATAAAATACCAACTTTTTTTTATAGGGGATTGGGTATGGCCCAGGAGAGGCAAGGAAAAGGAAACCTATATTTGCTGCCCACAGACACTGCAGAAACGAGTGAGTGTGAGTTACGAACATGTACTTTGCATAATATTGTCAATGAGATGCAGCAGATGGGGGTGTAATGTATTGTTTAAATCATGGAATCTCTGAACACTGTAAGGGATTCCACAATGATAAGCATGGTTAACTTTAAAGGTAAAGTTGCTAAATTATTGCCCACTTCCCTTATCAGCTGTGAAAGAACATTGGCGTTACAAAATTAGTGCGTGGTTTTACTCGGGACAGGGCCTCTGTGAAAATGGTTTAATGGGCTCCTCTGCTTGTTGTGTCTCACTGATTCCAAATTGCACTTGTTCAGCTTGCAGTTGAAATGGTTTGCGTGTGTGGGGGGTCCTCCCACCCGATCCCACCTGCCAGCCCTGCAAACTAGCTGGGCTCTGAGAGTTCCTTCCTTCTCACCAGTCATCAGCATCAATAAAGAGGTTGAATACCAATTTTGTCCGCCCTTCCATATGTGCAGCTATCTGGCTATCTTAGGGCTTGTCTGCATGGGGAAGTTAGTGCAGAGTGAGCTAGGGTGTGAATTTAAAGTGCATTACGCACTCCACCCTAACTCCCCAAGGGGATGTTCTTGCTCCGCACAGCAAATGCCTTTGTGGGCTTTGGCTTAATACAATTCCAAAGTGTGGAGTAAGTGTGTCCCCGATTAGAGCCGACTAGCTAGTGCGCACTAGGTACTCAGCATTAGCTGCTGTAATCTAGGCTTCTTCCCCGCATAGACAAGCCCTTTGGGATTTATACGGCTGCCCTTCACCATGGTATCTGAATGCTTTCCATACAACCGCATGTTTGGAACTCCACTAGCCTTTAGTAGTGTTGCACAGGTACATTTGGCCTGCTGAATCTTTGACAAAGGCTGCACTGGAAACTGCTCAGACATATTTACCATGTGCCTTATTGGTATGCTGTCCAACCCAGTCCTGGAGCGCTTATTATATTTGAGCCTTGATTGTGGATGTTCTCAACACACACACAACTGGAAGACAAAACCACTCATGCAATAAAGGAAATCCCCTTTCTGAAGCTTTGTACGTCTTACGTAAGTGCATCAATGTAAAGCTAAAGTTAACCAACCTCAAGCTCCTAATTCTGTAGTCCATCCCTATTCAGCAACGCACTTGAAATCTTTGCTGAATTGGCACCTTAGTGACCATTCCAGGGGCTTCCCCTAAATCAATCGCTTAAAAGAAATGATCTAATACATGTGAGATAGAAGGGACTTGGTCCAGTTGGTAATATTTTTGCGCAGGGATGCTTTTGGGGTACTTGCGAAAGAAGGTTGCCTAATGAAAACTTTAATTGAACCTGTATAACATTTTTCAGAGTAACAGCCGTGTTAGTCTGTATCCGCAAAAAGAACAGGAGTACTTGTGTATAACATTGTGGTTCCTCATGGATGTACAGTACGTGGATGATTTAGTAAAATGCATTGGAATGAAAACAATCCTACAGAGGCACTTAGGCATCATGCATTTCACACACTGCACTGCCATCATGACAAGGGTAAGCACATAGTTGATCAACTGAGAAACAACCCATATGAATTAGGTGCATATATAACATATTGGCTCACATATGTTTGTGGATATAATTTTTCATTCGTAAATGCTTAAGGGAAAAATTAGGGGTGTCTCTGAGACTCGATGCTTCCCCTTGGCAGCGCACTACCCTTACTTGAGGGGTGTGCTTTAGTTTTGAACTCACACCAGTTTAAATCAGGATTAACACCAATGAAGTCAAGCATGTACGTTAGAGGAGAATCAGGCCTGCATGCTAGCCCTCCACAATGTGCTATAAATATCCTTTTTAGCTAGAAGTCTGTAAGAATTTCCACTGGGAGGCTCTGTGTGAATAACTTATTGTATTTCTACCTCTGCTGAAATGAAAGTTGGCACATGTATAGTCTTTGCTTGGATTTTTTGTTATTATAAACTTTGCCAAAATTTGGTTTGGCTATTTTCATCTTATGCAAGTGTGAACCATGTTATCTGTTTAAGTTGCTTCTTTGCACTTCCATGAATAAAAAATGGTTTAATTAAATTAAAGAAGAGCTCTGACAAGTGATTTGTCTATAATATGTACTTATGGTTTGTGGCATTTTCAAGAATAAATAACCAAGATGTTGAGGTTTAAACATTGGCTGCTGCACATGGGCTGTCATTTCCTTCATCAAGAGAGAAACACTTCTTGGCATGTAGGCTTGGGTCCTGGTCTTGCATTCCTTGTACGCCTGGATCTCCCATTGACCCAAAAAGGAGTTTGGGATGCACAAGGAAGACAATTTGTCTGCCACTGTCTAGAATGTCTTTAGAGCAGACAGTGCAGGTTATTACTAAGGATTAGACTGTGACTTGGACTGTTCATCCAGAAAAGAGAATAAGACAGAGTGAGATCCACCCTGAGTCCAGGTGCAGAGATATAAATAAATAAGTTGGAGCAGATGGGCAAAGAGGGGGTGGAACCTTTCCTCCAGCCCCACAATGTACCAGCCTTTGCAGTTGAGCTAGCAGGGATAGTAATTTACATCTGGTGTAGGTCAGCTGCAAATTACTATCCCAGAGCAGGGAAGCGCAGGGAAGGAATTGTCAACCATAGGGGTAGCTGTGAAGCGCAATGCTTGGTGGTGCTCGTGCTGGTGCAACTTGCACTTCACCTTGTTCAGGGCTAAAGATAATTGAAACCCCTGTTTTTGTGGGGAAATTCCGACGTTTGGAAGTCATTTTCATTTTGTGGTGTTCAAAACAGACCCTGTTCATGATGTTGAAAATTTTTCATGACCCCTCCTCCCAAATCTTTTTCAAAAACGTTACTGAAAAGGATATCACATTTTTTGTGTACTGAAAGATCTATTTTGCTTGTAAAGAAAAAGTATTGATAACTATTTTGTTAATGTTTTGATTTAAAAGAGTCAGAGGGAAAAAAACTGATATTTTTTTATTGCCAAAAATGAAAAAAGAAATTTAGTTAGTTAAAAAAGCCGAAATGGATCTTGGAGAACTATTATCAATAACTACTTAAGGTGAGTGAATGCTGCAGCAAATCTTCCAGCAAATACCAGCCTGAACTTTTAAATGGCTTCACCTCTGTAGAGTTTGTGCCTCTCCTTTTATTATCCCATGAATAATCATATGGGCAGGACATTTAAAAACAGCTAAAGTCAAGTGAACATTAGAGACTATTTGTAAAATAGACCATGAGTTTTGTGTGTAAAAATGCAAATGTTCCCTCCAGAAATGAGTCTAAGAATAATATTCATCCAGTCGAAGATTAACACAGGACCTACATGTCCAATCAAAACTAACCAACATAGTTTGCATTTGAAATATTAAATAACCATGAGGAATGGTCACATACACAGGGTGAAATCGGGGCCCCATTAAAGTCAGTAAGAATTTTCCAATTGACTTCAGTGGGGGCAAGATTTCACCCTAAGAAATTATTCACCAAGGGTCCAATGTGTGGTGGGAAGAACACAGGAATCCTTCTCCCACATCGCGGTGCCCATATATAAGCCAGGTAGAATTGCATCCAGGGGTGCACAGTGCCCCAAAGGGGGCAAGGAGAGATAAGGAGGAGGCGGGGTCATGGCCAAACCCATTCTCATACTAGCCAGAGGACCCAGACTGGTGTACTGAAGGGTGTAGTACAAGGTGGTCCCGCTGTGTAGTGGGGAGTTCCTGGGGAGATTCAGCTAAGTACCACCCCTGCTATTAGCTGTGCCTACGGGGCATAGTCTAGTGCTGCATTATTAAGTGAACTGTTGTAAGTAATGGGAGCTAGACAGTGCCATTTTGGCGTCGTGTTGGAGGAATAGTATTGAGCCACTGGGGGAGCGGGGAGGTAGCATCTTGAGGAATGCAGCTGGTTAGCATTGCTGCCTGTCAGATGTGGGACTGGAGCTGTGACTCCTCCTTGCCCCCCATTGGGGTGCTTTGCACCTACCCGGGAGAAGTCAGGGAGTAATCCCTGAGCTGTGAGTTCTGCCTGGCCCTTACATGGGTTGCACAGATTGGAGAAGTGCCTCATTTCCTCCCTTTTCCCCAAATCATCCCCACTGGGCACCTGCAGAATGGCCAGCTGGAATCTAGCTGTGAATATGTTAAAAAAAAAATCATAAGCAAGTCGTGGCCAATTCATGAGCGGAGTGGAAAATGTATGAGAGGACTTGTGCAATATTCAGTCAGCTAATGTAATTGTTACATGTATCTAAGACTATATAGCTATGCACTTGCATAGGTAAATGGAAACAGGGGAGTATAGATATATATATCCATATACAGCTATGTAAGATCATGGACCTGATTCTGGAACTGGTACTATTCTGAGTAGTAGTTCTCCATATGAATGGTCCCATTGAAATCAATGGCCCTGATTCTGCCTCTTTCTTTACCCTGTGAACAGTACTGTTGGTGTAAATAACAAGCCAATATTTACTTCTTTTGAGGTTAACATCAATATTTGTTGCTGTGGAAATGTAAATATTGACTGAGATGTAGCCAAAGTTAATACTTACCTCATGGGGCAATAAACCTTGATGTGCATTGAAAAATAACGTTAATATAGGCCCAACTACGCAACCCTTCAATGGGATGCTCACATGAGCACATAATTAATGTGACTAAGGGTTGCATGGTTTAGCCCTGTCTAGGTATTGTCATCCATTCCAAATGTTTTCCTCTGCCGTGTCTGGAATCTCTCTCATTCTGGCTACGATCCATTTCTGAAGTGTCCTGTGTTTTTGTTTAAAATGGAGATCTGATATGTTCAGATTGAAATGAGGCCTGCCAATGGGCTGACCCTCCCTCCTCTCACGGGCACTGGGGTAATTGGAGGAGCAATGCCACTGAAGACAGTGGGGTTATAAGGCCAGAAAAACTGGTGTGAGATCAAAATCTGGACCAATGGCTTCAAAATAAGCAATTAAATAAGCGTTTCACTTGCTGCCCTGTAGAGCCGTAGCTGTAAAGCAGGGTCTGAGAAAGAAGAGGAGGTCAGAGATCATGTCATGACCAAGAAAAGTGGCTGAGTTAAGAGCCTAGTCTACATATAGTATAGCTATACCAATACATTTATTCCAGCAAACCCTCCTAGTATCAATGCCACGTACACTGTCCAAAACAGTGCGCTTCCCAGTATGATTTATACCAGTCCTCTGAATGAAATAAATAATACCAGCAGAAGTACTTTTTTGCCACTAGACCCATGTCTGTGCTCGGGCTTTTGTGGATATAGAAATGTTGCAAAAAAGTCACATCCCTGACTGACAGTCTACCAGGAACGTTTGCTATCATAGTTGAGCTGGCCTAGATCAGGCTTCATTAGCTAAACCAAACTGAAACTCACCTTTTTCCTACTCCAGACACGACCATCGTGGTTCCTCTTTCTAGACCTTGTCTAGATTAGGAAAGGGTGTTTTTGTTTTGTCTTAAGTGTTCATTAAACCACTAGCTAAGTGCTGTTTAAAAACATGGGAGCACCGACTGCAAACAGATCTCGACAAACTTCAGAACTGGTTAGCTGCCCCTGACGAAGCCTACTCTAGAAAAGGGCTTGTGTGGTGTGAGGGGGGATTAAAAGGATTAGGGGGCAGTGGCTGGCAGTTTCCTCACAAGTGTGGAGAGGGTACAGCCAGTAGATTCCTCATGCCTAGCAGAGGAGACAGTTGGGACCTCATTGTGGGTATCAAGAAGAGAACCCCTCATCTTTGACAGCAATGACATGGACACCCATTGGGTCGATCCCATTGCATAGAACAAAGCAGCAGTAATAGCTTTCCTTCTAACCTATCTTGAACCCTAGGGCACTTCCGATGGAAAATGTGAATTATACTGAAAACAATGAACCTTTACAGTATAATAAGAATAAAGCCCAGAACACTGGTGCTCTCCTAGCCTAAGATGACTGATAAGGATAGTTAAGTGCCCAAGAACCATTTAACTGTCTAATAGTCACTAGAGGGAGCGCCATATTGCTTGCTATAACTGATACATAGTATGTATTATTTGTATTCCAGTAGTGCCCAGATCAGGATTGTGTCGTACTAAGCGCTATACAAACATATAAGACGTTCCCTTTCCCAAAGAGTTTATAATCTACAGTCCCTATATAGAGAGCTGAATTTGTTGGGGAATGTGATGGGTACACACTCCCTGCACTAGGTAGGAACAGGTTATTGAAAGCCTGTGGGCTTAATTAGCCCCGTTCCACTTCACCTGTGAAAGTGCCAAGCCTGGAAGGAGGGGATTAAAAAAGACAAAATCCCATCTCAGTAGTGGGTTGACTGGAAAGAGGAGAGGACCTCTTGTGCTACCCCCGAAAGAGGGCCTGGTGGGGACCAGGGCCTATACCAGATCTCCCTGAAGGAAGATGGGCTGAAAAATAACCAGACACTGCTAGTCACCAGAGCCACCCTAGGGGGAGGTAGGCCCATCAAGGGACTCTTGTACGTACTTTGTTCCTCGGGACTATAGTTTTTTCCTTTTGGGATCTGGGGAGGAGTGCACTCAGGAAGGGGCTTTTGGAAAGGCCTAGAGCCAGGCTGGGCTAGGAAGTGGCCTAGGGATGAAGCCAAGAGGCCAACTGGGCAGAAGAGTAGCGGTAAGGCCTGGTTTTCCCTACCGGTCCAATGACAAAGGTAGTGCAGAGGCCCCTGGAGGTAAGGGCTGCAAAGGACTGAAGTCTGTAGCTGGGTGGAAGACCCAGCATGGAGTTCCTGGGCAATAGACATATAGGATTCAGTTTACTGCAAAAGTGGGGGATGGGGACCGTATGTGACCTGGCCAGACGCTAGAGTCATAGGAAGGCAGACCACCTCAGGGTCAGGGCGGCGATTGGCCGGGAGCACTGGAGGAGGAAAGACACAAAATGGTGCCAGTGGTGAGTTGACTCTCTGTAAGAGTACCTGTCATTGTCCTGAAATACCAAGCACTGAAATGCTCTTTTGTTTTGTACTTGTACGGCCCACATTGCATGGCAAAGATCACTTCAACTGGTGCCCTATCTGTAAATATACTTCTCCAATGCAGAAACGCCTATTTACTGGGCAAAGGATTCACTTGCAGAGAACTGTTCACAAGCAATCCAGAGGCTGACATTTATTTTAATGTAAATGGCCAAATTAAACAAAGCCCAGAGTCAAGTCGTCTCTTCTACAGGTCAATTACATGGGCTTGTGCCATCTTAGGAGAGGCACAAAAAGCTATGAAGGTTATTTGGGATCAGTGCTAGCTGCACCCAGGTACCAACAGCCAACCTTCCAGTGTAGGGCAGGATGGCTCAGGAAAGGGATGTGTGCTGGGGTTCACGCTGCTATATTAAAGAGAGCAATCTATACTCCCATCCTGCAAGTACTGCTCCCTCCAGCTTCCACTCTGGAGGTTGGAGGTCAGACCCATAGGTGCTGACTTATTTTTTCCCAGTGGTGCTCCGCCCCTTCCCCGAGGCCCCACCCTTGCTCCGCCTCTTCCTGCTCCCTCGAGGGCTCCTGCTGCTCATTGCTCTCCGCCCTTGCTGGAGTACCTCCTGACAGCTGCCAAACAGCTGATCAGCAGCCCCATAGCTGGTGGGTGCTCAGCACCCACTATTTTTTTCCCCGTGGGTGCTTGGGCCCCGGACTACCCACAGAGTGGGCGCCTACGGCCAGACCACACCCCTTGGGGGCCATGCAGCATCAATGGGCGACTGCCAAAACGAAACTGACATGCTAGGTTGGCATCCCACCCTGAGGCTGCACAGATTCGGTGTGTGTGCGTATTGGGAGGAGAGGAGCTGTTGGCATCCTCCCACTGCAGTGCATACGGCCACTACGTGATTGGATCTGGTCCCTAATGTTTAAAGCCTCAGTTCAGCAAAGCATTTTGAGGGATTGACCTTGATGGGCTTTGGACCATGTCCGGAAGCATGAACGTTAAGCATGTGAGTAGTCCCACTGAAGATACATGCTTTTGCTGAGTTTGGGGTCTAATTCAGTGTAAGGATTTTGTCTGAAACCAAAATCAACAAGCTGCCATGAAACAACAAAGAATTAATGTCTTGACGTATGGCTGTTCCTCTCAGCCTGGCGCTTTCCGTTTATAAGTTTTCAACCCAGGCATCTTCTTCATAGCTATTTAATGTGCCTTCCTGTCATTGTAAAAGCCCCCTGCAAATGACAAGCTGTGGATTGAGAGGCAGGTGACACTGACATTAGCGTGTAAAACCACGCTTCAGAAGAACAGAGACAGTGCCTAGAGCAGGTTCAGAGTTGACCAATCACCTCTGCTGTTTAGTGGGGTGAATCTTCCATGTAGTTTGCTTTGAAACTGTCCATGCTTCATTTTGCTTGTAAGCAGCATTCTGTCTTGTGCCATGCAGCCTACCTCGCTCCCCCCCCCCCCCTCCCGTGACTTCTTGACACCCACCACCTCCCTGCCAGTCTGGTGTGGCCGCTCAAGCTGTTCAAACAACTGGAAGACATCAGAAGTTAAACACTCATTATTTTAATTTGATGCTAATCATGTGTTAATGAGACTAATCCTTGCAATGATTCAGGTAATTTGCTTAATGGCTGCCCAGAGTACAGATTACAGCAATCAGTCACGTCTGATAAGACGTCTGTTATGGAGGAGTCTTTCAGGTGAATGGGGAGGGAAAAAACTAGGGGGTCTGATCTCATGTAAGTCCTTGGCTTAGAAGGGAAGGGAGAAGCCCTGCTTAGGAGCCTTGCTCTTTTTGGAGCCTTGCTCTTTTTAGAAAAAAGAACGAGGAGTACTTGTGGCATCTTAGAGACTAACAAATTTATTTGGGCATAAGCTTTCGTGGGCTAGAACCCACTTCATCGGATGAATGCAGTGGAAAATACAGTAGGAAGATAACGAATACAGAAGGAACTCTTTGTAGAGTTCAGGTTAAAGAGAGTTCAAACTCTGATTCTTACAGGCTGTTTTTTGTCTTAAAGGGACACACTTGGTTCGGGCGGCGTAACAACCTGAGAGATACTTGCATGGAAATCATAGTGGGATAAATTCTTTCCTCCGGCCAGTGGAATCATGGCAGGGATGAATGTAACCAATTGGGTCTTAAGGCACTAAAGGAATGCTGGATCCAATACAGTGGTAATGGTAATAGTGCTTCAGCTCCTCAGAGGTGTGAAGTGACATCGCTCCATTGATGTCAATGAAGCTTCACTGATTTACACAAGATGAAGGTCCAGACAATCATTGCCTGTGAATATAAAAAATCATGAAACAAACAAACAAAAAAACAACCAGCTACCCACTCCTTACTGCCCTGCCCTACTCCCTTATCCCACCCTCCCAAATACCTACTGACATTAGTCATTTGAGATGCAAGGAAACCAATGGTGACATCCATGGTGAAGGCCATCGTGTTGGAGAGGTTGATGGTGGTCCATATATAGTCATGTATAAGTACCATATGGTATGTTCTGCCACATAGGATGTGTCTACTCTGCAGTCAGAGGTGTGTGGACGTGTCTGAGCTAGTTTTGATCTAACTAACTCGAATAACAATAGCAGTGACGCCGTGGTAGCATGGTCTAGCTGTTCGGGTACGTACCCAAGGCCTTAGGCAGCCGTGTACAGCCCATGCTGCCAGAGCTTCACTGCTACTGTTGTTCAAGCGAGCTAGATCAAAGCTAGCTTTGTTGTATCTCTGTGTGCTGCAGGCATACCTCTGATTGTAGTGTGGACACGACAGTGTGGTGTGTTGTATTACGTTAAGTCCTTTATTTTGCGTATTGTCTTTTGTACAAGCTGTATCCCATTTTGTACATATATACTTGTCCGTAAATTGCCTGATATTGCTTCTGCTTGTCTGTGTGTCCTTCATTTATAAACCCTTCAAAGCAAGGACTGTCCTTAAAAATTTGGAAAGTGCGGAGCATATGGTGGATACTACTGTAATTAAATAGTAGCAATAAAATGGAATACAGAGTTAAATAATAGGAGAGGGTGAGGAAAGTCCAGAGGAGGAGGTGATAGACAAATATAATTTGTTGTTGCTCTTGTCCTGTTCAGTCTCAACAATCTAAACATTATGCTGGCATAGGGTTTTTTGTGTCTGTATGAATGCCCTTCACCAGAATCGCAGTAAGGACTCAGGTTTCAGAGTGGTAGCCGTGTTAGTCTGTATCAGCAAAAATAACAAGGAGTCCTTGTGACGCCTTAGAGACTAACAAATTTATTTGGGCATAAGCTTTTGTGGGCTAGAACCCACTTCATCAGACTCTGAAAGTTGGAAAAGGCGCATCATCAATATTTATTTGTTTTACACTAGCACCTAGAAAACTCAACTGAGATCAGGACTCCAGGGTGCTAGGCACTGTACAAACATAATCAGAGACAGTCACTGCCCCAGAGTGGCAAGGTAGCACACTGGATAGAGCTCTAGACATAGATACTCTACTCCGTGCTGATTGGGCCTCAACAGAAGTATTGTGTCCAATTCTGGGCACCACATTTCAGGAATTATGTGGACAAATTGGAGAAAGTCCAGAGAAGAGCAACAAAAATGATTAAAGGTCTAGAAAACATGACCTATGAGGGAAGATTGAAAAAAAATGGGTTTGTTTAGTCTGGAAAAGAGAAGACTGAGAAGGGATGTGATAACAGTTTTCAAGTACATAAAAGGTTGTTACAAGGAGGAGGGAGAAGAATTGTTCTTCTTAACCTCTGAGGATAGGACAAGAAGCAATGGGCTTAAATTGCAGCAAGGGTGGTTTAGGTTGGACATTAGGAAAAACTTCCTAACTAGGTGGAGATGGGAGGTGGTGGAATCTGCACCTGTCAGGGATTGTCTAGATAATACTTAGTCCTGCAATGAGTGCAGGGAACTGGACTAGATGACGTCTCGAGGTCCCTTCCAGTCCTATGATTCTATGATAGCAAAGGACCTGGCTTCTATTCCTGTCTCTGGAATCGTCACTTCACTTCTCTCTGTCTTTGTGTCCTCTCCAATTCTTTTACACCATGTCTATTTAGATTGTAAGCTCTTCAGACTGTCTCTTACTAGATGGGTACGCTACACTAGATCTGAAAGGGATGTAAATTCCAGCTTGAGGAGACAACCTGTGCTAGCTCTAAAGTTACACCTTCCAACTCCAGTGTAGACATACTCTTAGTGTTTGGAGACTACCTAGCACAATGGGGCCAAGATCTTGGTACAACAGTAATACAAATCATTAAAGATCTCTCTGTCTTATCATTGGGAGCAATAATACTCCTTTCCTCCTACTTTTTATCCCCCTTTTACAGATGAGGACCTGAGGTACAGAGAGATTAAGGCAATGTCTACACTGCACACCTTACAACCGTGCAGCTGTTCCAACTCAGCCACACCATTGTAAGGTGTGCAGCACAGCCACTCTTTGTCACTTCTCCTGCCGACAAAATAAAACCACCCCCAATGAGGAGCGGAGCTTTGTTTCTGGGAGAGCACCTCCCACTGACAAAGCGCTGTCCATACTGGTGATCTTTGTCATTAAGACTTTTCTCGTTCAGGGGGGTGTTTTTTTCAGTGCAGTGAAAATACAGTGCCTAAGTTGCACAGGGAGTCTGTGGTAGAGTCAGGAGATGAACCCAACTCTTCTGAATCCAGTGTCTTAATCACAAGACCATGTTTTCTCCTATCTTTCCTCATTACTATCTCTACGTGACACACAATGAATTGGAAACGTAGGCTATTGCTGTCACAATTTAATGTTCTGGAACTCTAGATGTTTCTCTTGACCTGGTCAACCAGCAGTATGTGCAAGAAATCACAGCGCAGAGGGGCTCATATACAAAGGAATATATATTCCAAAAAGAAAGCATTTCTCTCTCTCTCTCTCTCTCTCTCTCTCTTTTTTTTTTTTTTTCTATTTTATTGGGCCATGGAATAATCTCCCAAGGGAGTCCTGGAAGATCTCTCTTGGGCCATTCAAAATTAACAAAGAACTTTTAAAAAATATACTGTTGGGGTGAATGCTGCAGTGGAAGAGGAATTGACAAGAGACCAACAAGCATTGTTATTGCATCCGATGATGCTGTAATACCAGTTTAACTGGCCAGTTAAATTGCCAGAGTGACACAGCCTCCAGCACATACCGGTGGATGTGGTCTTAAGTCCCCCTTTGTTTTATACAGAGCCAAGCATGCTATCAGCACCTGGATAATTACCAATAATACTGAAAAGTTATCTGCAGACTAATGTGATAGAGAAATCTGCTTAGTTTGTAAGATCTTTGCGGTAGGAAACATCTTTCTGTTCCATGTCTGTACAGCACCTAGCACATGTGAAAGTGGAATGAATTATATTAAAGAAATAGAATGAATTAAAGAATGCTGTATGTACCTTTAAGTAGAAATGAGAAATGCTGCAAGCCAGGGGGGCAGGAAAGCAGACATTAACTGCTTAACTTGCCACTTAAGGGCAATTGGTGAAGCATTAGCCTTAGATCGATAAGAGTTAATAAGGAAGCAGGATATGCATATTGTGCCCTATGCAAATTTTACAATTTTGCTCTCTCTGTCCCTTTGTTTAGTTCGCACCCTTTTATCTGTATAAATAAGACTGTTTGAATCTTGCAGGGGGGCTCACATTATCTGAATGTATTAGCAGAGCGCTGTGCTAATAAAACAGAGTGGTCTGACAAACTATGAGTCCTGAGTCTAACTTTGACACACAATAGGGCCCTGCTACATGACTGTGGCTCCCAGCTACTATAGTAATAAGAAGGCGCATGGGCCCCGGATCCTCAAAGATATTTTGACTTCCATGTGAGCTAAGTGCCTAAATAAATTTGAGGATCTGGGCCATCGATACTAGGGTGATGCCTTATTAAATCTTGAGTAGAGAAACAGAGAGACTCTGATACTATAAGAAAGCCCAGAAAAGAGAGGACCTCTCCAGTTCATTAAAATATAGCACCTGACAGCATAAAGTAGTTTCCGTTTGTTTTAATGGTAATTTGACTCAAGGTTTTGCGTGCTGCGAAATATGCTTGGTTGTAAACTTTAATTCCCATCTCAGTTTGAGGCCTAAAACTGTTGTAAGCTTAAAAGGTTGACTCCGTCCTAAAGCTCTTGTTTAATGATTTAGAGTAAACAGATGGTTTATTTTCCTGGTTAGAACCTTTTAGCTTGTCTCTAGTTATATACAGATATTAATTATACCTCTCACTTGGATTAAAATGTACTGTATTAATGTCTAGCTCTGTCATGCTTGAATTCCGTTGTTATTTCTCTCTCTATTAAGTACTGTCACTTTAAAATCCTGTGTACGAAAGGTAATATACAGCTCCATTTTTCTTAGCATTATCAGATATAGAACACAAGTCAACTTTTGCCTTGACAAGGTTAGAAAATAGATGCACATTCTTTAATCCCTGCTGTTAAAGAAGTCTGCCAAATTTTACTTACTTGAACATGTGACTGTTCCTTCCCATGTTCCCAATTAGATGTCATAATATATGCCTAAACCACTTTGTTTTCAGTTTAAACTGATTTTTACCGAAAAAAATCCCAGGTTTTACAAAAGTTATTATTTGGGGTTTTTTTTCTGATTTTCGCCCTACTTTTGTATCATTCAAATATATATAATATAACATGAGATATATGTATTCTTCTGCGAGTGATTGCTCATATCGTTTCCAATTAGGTGTGCACACGCTACATGCACAGTCGTTGGAAAATTTTCCCTCTAGCAGCACCCGTCGGGTCGGCTGTGGAGCCCCCTGGAGTGGCCCCTACATGGCACTCAATATATGACCCTGCTGACCCAGCACGTCCTAAGTTCCTTCTTATCACCAGTGACGGTCGTTGGAACTGTGGCGTCTTGTTTCGCAAGCTCTCCATGTTTTCCGTAGCTTCTACTGTTTGTATTCCATAGTTGATTAGTTTATAGTTAGTTCATAGATAGTGTTGTTCTAGTTCGTTAGTTTGCTGTTGGGTTGGGGGGTTTACCCTCCACCCCAACTGCATTTTCCCTGGGGGACTTACATGCCTAAGTCCCAAGGGTTGAAGCTCTGCAATGAGCCCATGCCAACAGACGACCCCCATGACTCTTGCTTAAAGTGTCTGGGGGAAGCACATCAGTCTGAAAAGTGCAGGATTTGTAAGGGCTTTCACCCCCAAACCAAGAAGGAGCAGGACTTTAGATTGAAGCAGCTCCTTATGGAGGCGGCACTCAGACCGCAACCCACATTGGGACAGGACCTGGCGCCGAGTTCCTCGGTGCGCTGTGCCCCAACGGCAGTGGCGGAGGTGGCACCGCAAAAGGACTGTGATAGAGACCTGCGGCACTGCTGCTCCCTGGCACCGAAGCCGGCAGGAATGGCCCGGTACAGATCCCACTTGCCGGAGCAGAAGCGGCACCAGAAGCAGGGGAGGACTGGTTCCCCGACTTCGGGACCCACCCCCTCAGAGCCAGCCAATGGGGCGCGTCCCAGGGAGGACTGCCAAAAACTTTGGAGACTGCACTGTTGACTTCGGCCCCGCGAGGGGGACCCTTGAGTTCGGTGCAGTTGGACTCCCCGTGTCAGGTGGTGGAGGAGGTAGATCTGCCTTCCACCCCGGACACCTTTGAGGCTAAGAGAGACCTCATTGCCGTGACGACACCAAGATCCCTGACCCTCCATGCTAAGCCTCTGATACCGCAATGGTGGCACCGTCCCGAGGAAAGCTGGCGATGTTCCGCCCCTTGACTCAGACTGCAGAAGTGAGGCACCACTCAGAGTCTCAGCACCAATCGGACTCGCAGCGCCAGTCTGACTCATGGCACCGCTCCAGGTCCCGCCAGCACTCACGCTCACAGTGCCGATCACCTTCATGCAGTAGGTCCCATTCTTGGCACCGTTTGTATCGGCACTGATCTGGCTCTCTGTGCAGACCCCACTCACGGGACCGCTCATCGATGGGGCTGCTCGCATATTTAAAGTTAAGCAGAGGCTTAAATGCTTTACCAGGCTGGGACCTTTGTGCCACTCCCCTGCCTTTTGATCAAGAGCATGGACTGAGTATTAGAAGACGTCAGCTTTCTTAGATAAGAAAGTAATGGATCCTTTCAGAAGAGAATGTGAAGGTTGATGTTTCCCACTGATATCAATGTAATCAAATTCAAGGTGAAGTTTCTGCTAAATGTGCAATGACTACAAAAGTTCATAGAAGGCAGAATCCATAGAAGCCAATGACAACGTTTCCTTTTACTTTAATGGTGCAGGATCAGGGGCTCTAATCTCTATCTTCTCTTTCGGAGGAGACAGTCTCATGAGGCCTGGATTCTTGTTTGCACTAAGGTCAGTTTACATTGCTCAGGCAGTGTAAAAGGGCCTTACAGTGAGTGCACGCTTGTATTAATAGCAGAGCGGTGGAAAGTGGCCGTACTGTAAATGAAAATGAAGCCCTATGAAACAAAGCAGAACACAAATCAGGCCGCTAAACCAAACGTAAAAAGACAAACAAACAGGTGAGGATGTAAATGTTTTCATGAGTTAATAACAAAATGTAGGAGAGTGAGCTGTCTGTGGAAGGCTTAAGGGTGGACTTGAGGAAAAGCCGACACATTAAAAATGAGCGGTGTGTCCGAAGAAGTAGATTGTTTTGTTTTGTTTTCAAGTGTTAAATGAAATGTGCATTCTCAGCAGAAGAAACCTCACAGCCAAATTCTTTAAAAAGCCACGATGAGCTTATTATTTATTTGTACTACAGTAGCACCTGACCAAGACTAGGATCTCATCACATTAGGTAGCGTGCCAAACAGTTATTAAGGCACAGGCCCTGCCCTATTTATAGTCTAAGTAGAGACAAAGGAAGTGTTATCGTCTCCATTTTATGAATGGGAAACTGAGGCACAGACAGATTTAAATGACTTGCTCAGGTTCAGACATTCAAATCTGTGGCAGAGACAAGAATTGAACATGGATTTCCAAGCCAGCCCCTTTACCATAAATCCATTCTTCTTCTCTTCTGTCTGTGCTTCAGAAGGGACCATCAGCCCTTTGAGTCCCACATTTCGTCACCGGTGAGGGCACCGATGTGCCCTGCAAGGACAGCAACAACAAAACAATATGGTTTCTTTACAGCTGGTGATAAAATGATTGGTGGTCCCAGCTTATCTGTGTCATTTACCCTGGTGCTTTAGTCTGATGTTTTAGCCACTGGGTGATCACTATGCTCATCATTTTTTACAATTATTTGTGGGCACTTTAGGTTTATCAATTACTTTTCCAAGTTGTAAATTACCTGTTTTGAGAGCATAATTTGTTTGCAATGTATGTTTTAACAGCATGATTTGTTTCATGTTTGTAATTAATTCTGAGCTTTGAAACTAAAGTTGCATGACAAATCATTATGGAGAAAGCCATTACCTTGGTTGTTACTGCTAAGGATTGTAATATACTGTAACTTAACTTTGGCTCTTTCTATTATTGGCATGTTTTAGTGGCCTGTGTTGCAGATGGGAGGTCCTCTCTATAGCAAGGAAACTTGCACTGGTGTAATAAGTACATCAGTGTAGTTACACGGTTGCAAACCCGTAATGCAAATGCACTGCATTAGTGCCTAGTGAAGTTTACAACAGAAGAGCTTAATCTGTAGTATGCCTAAATCTGTGGAACTGGGGTAAACCTCATCATGCATGTCTATTGCACTGCTGAAGTTACACAGAGCCTGAGGTTAGACAACATAGGTGGGCACCGTTCAACTTTCTGTACTTACACCAATGCATTTTGAGCTAGGCCCTACATAAAATTGGGGAGAGGATGCAGAGAAGAGCGACAAAGATGATTCGCGGGGTGGAGAAATTGTCTTACTGTGAGAGAAAAAGGAGCTCAGTCTGTTTAGCTTATCAAAAAGAATACCGAGAGGTGGCTTGATTATGGTGTAGGAGTACCTTCACAAGGAGAAAATACCAGGTAGTAGAGGGCTCTTTAACCTAGTGGGGAAAGGCAGAACAAGAACTAGTGACTGGAAGTGAAAGCCAAACTAATTCCACTTAGAAATAAGGCACAGTTTTTAAGTGTGTGGCTAATTAACCACTGGAACAAACTGCTAAGGGAAGTGATGGATTGGGCTCAGGGAAGGTGCACCTGGTCTGTGTTATACAGGAAGTCAGACGAGATGATCTAATGGTTCTTTTTGCCCCTAAAATTGCTAAATGTGACCCTGGAAAGCTGCGAGGGGGGAGCAACTCAGGCAAGGTTGAGCAATTCCCGTGGTGTGGCCTTGTGCAAGTGAGTCATTGAATTGTAACTCCCTTCCTGGACAATGGCCGTTGATGGTTGTTCAACACCTGCCCAGGAGTTGGTTAGCTCCCTTGTTCTTGTCTCTGGGGATCTAATAGCTGGGCAGTTCCCTAACTCACAGTATATTTTAGTGACAGCCATACAACACAATCTCATAACTTCATATGCACCAGTGATAGACATATTTAGATAGAACAATGGTTTTCAGCAGATCATAACCTTTCCCGTGATACCTCACATAGCATGCTTTATCTGAAATATCCCAATTATATATAAATGATGAATACGGGGTTTACATGGTGCTCCCCTGAGGTAGAGAGTGTCACAGTGGTGGTAACTAATTTCAAAGCCATCATTACGTGTGTGTAGTTAAGATTTATGTTTTCCAATGTGCATTACTTTGCATTTATCAACACTGAATTTCATCTGCCATTTTGTTGCCCTGTCATGCAGTTTTATGAGATTCTCTGTAAGTCCTCACAGTCTGCTTTGGACTTCTCTTGAATAATTGTATATCATCTGTAAACTTTGCCACTTCACTGTTCACCCCCTTTTCCAGATCATTAATGAATATGTTGAACAGCACAGGTCCCAGTAAAGATCCTTGATCCCCGGGACCCTTCTGTTCACCTTTATCCCTTGTGGAAAACTGATCATTTATTCCTATCCTTTGTTTCCTATTTTTCAACCAGTTATTGAGCCATGACACGATCTTGCCTCTTATCCCATGGCTACTTAATTTCCTTAAGAGCCTTTGGTGAGGTACCTTGTCAAAGGCTTTCTGAAGATCCAAGTACACTATATTGACTAGATCATCCTTATCCATATGCTTTTTGACTCCCTCAAAGAAGTCTAATGGATTGGTGAGTCTAGTACCAGAATGTAATGATTACAGTCATGTTTTGCAGTCGGATCCTCATAGCTGGACCTTTACCCATTCAGGGTATATCTATACTGCATCTGGGAGCAAGTCTCCCAGCCTGGATAGAGAGAGACATGCTAGTGGGGTTCGAGCTAGCGTGTTAAAAGTAGCAGTGTGGACGTTGTGGGTTGGACAGGAGGTCGGGCTCTCAAGCCTATGGGGTAGGGTGGGCTTGAGAATGAAAATTGTAAAACTCTATGTGGAATTCCAATAGGCTGTTGTAAAGTTATCTAATAGTTTACCAGCAACTTTTTAATAAACCATAGCACAAGCTTATAAAATCTAGTGGAATGATCTAGACCATGTACAAATGAAGCAAATAACTAATATTAATCCAGATCCCCAACACAGAATTTAAAGATCAGACTGATTAAATCATACACCAAAACTTTCCTGCCCAGTAGGTGGAATCCACTTGAGAATCAGAAATGAATTGTTCTTCATGACAAATGTTATTATTTCATAACTGGTTTAATGGATTGCACAGCCACGCACCTCAGACTATACAGAAAATCTGGAAACAAGAATTGAATATTCTGTACACAGGAAAGGCCTGGAAGAATACAGAATGAAATCCGGGCCCTACTGAAGTCAGCGGGGCAAAGATTTCAGCCATAGGTGAAACCCAGAAGTGAAGTAGAAAAAACAAAAACTAATGCGCTTAAGGTACTGAGTACAAGGGGTGGTTGTCGATGTTCTATCAAACCTTTTTTCCAATGGAAAATTTGTTTTGTGCATTTGTTTTAACAAACCATGACTTCTGCAAAAATAATTCTGCTTTCCTTTTTTTTTTTTTTTTTTTTTTGGTAGGGGGGAGGGCGGGGTGTGTGTGGGGAAAACCAAAAACCCAATACTTGAAAATTTTTGACTGATGTTTTGGCAGTTTCTGTTTTCCAGGTTTTCAATATGTTGTCATTATTATTATTTACAAAAGTCAAAAATTTCCATAGGAATACCCCCCTCCCCACTTTTTTCCTGAGCAGCTCTTCTGAACACCTATCTTCTTATGTGGCATTTCCATTACTGGAGGTCTACAACTACAGTAATCTATTCTGTATGATCCTCTGCTCGTCTCTTTGTGGGTGAATAATCCTTTTGAACCACCCAGGATAGCACATCCTCCATCCAAGATCACCATCTTTTTCTGCCCATAAGCATGCATAGTCTACTGAATCTTTTAAAATGTGTCCTGCAAATCAAATCTTTCTTTTCATAAGATCTCTGACTAGCATTTTCTGAGTTCCAGTCCTCTCCAATACTTTTCCGTCGGTTATGCGGTCTACTCATGATATTTTCACTTTTTCTATAGCACCATAATTCAAAGGATTGTAATTTTCTTTATTTTGATTGTTTGAATGTTCATGTTTCACAGCTGTCATTTAACACACACCAAATCTAAGCTTTTAAGAGTCAGAATTTAACCTTTGGATTTGTGTTCCTTCTCATCAGATGTTTATTCTTCCAGAATCTCTCTTTTGTTCTTGCTATTCTGGCTCTCACCTTGGTAGCCAATCCTCCATCCTCTGTAATAAGGCTTCCTCAGAAGCAATAATTTCTCACTTGCTCTATGACTGTCATTCACTGGATCCTTGCATACCAGCATAGTTTTTGTCTTGTCCACAGTCAACTCTAGACCATATTTTTTGCCATATTGCTATATAATCTCCATTGACTTCATCAGACCTTCTTCCAAATTAGCCAACCGCACTGTCATCTGTGTAATGAATGTTATTCACCCATTTTCTATTCATCTTAACACCTTATTCTGTTACTTTGATTAATTTAATCAAACACTCACTATAAATGTTGAATATAGTCAGTGACATTATACCATCTTGTCTCACTCCTCTCTTGATCTCTATTAGATTTTTATTATCGTCTCCCATTATAATTGCCTTCTGATTCCAGTATAATTGTTTTATTACTCTGAGTACATATCCATCAGTCTCTACGGATCTTAATATTTTGAGTAATTTGTAGTCATAGATTGTGTCAAATGCTTTTTGAAAATCAAAACATAAGTAGATCTTTTCCCCTTTTCAGTTGGTCTTTCTAATATAAGCTTCCAGTTCATAATAGCATTTATCATGCCCTTCCATGTTTGAAGCTATATTGTTATTCGCTTATCCATCTTCCCTTGTACTTTGTCTTGAACAACTTGCAGAAGTATCTTAGAGACATCTGATATGAGGCTGATTGTTCTGTAGTCCTTACAATCCATAGCATTGATCTTTTTGGGGATTTGAATACACAATAAGGTTGTAAAGTCTTCTGGCAATTCTCCTACCTCAAAGGTATTCTACATTACCTCTAACAGGACTTTCAAGCCTTCATCCCCGGTGCTTTTTAACATTTCAGCCAGTATTCCATTACAATTTAGTGCTTCTCCATTTGGAAATCTTTTTTTGCTGCCATGATTTCTTCACCTGTTATTGGCGGGCTTAGTTGATTAATCTCTAGTTGACGTTTTTTCAGGCCTGTCATCCCCATATAGTTCCTTGATGAACTCTCGCCAACTCTTGTTCTTAAGGACAAAAATGGACAATATTTGGCAGACCATAGACACCTATACCAGATCCCAAGGATACTGCAAAGAACGGAGCTGAAAAGAAATAACCTTTGCTAGCGGTGTACAAAAATCTCTTCAGGACTTCCAAACGTTTTGGTCTTAAATGTTATGTGTGGTATTTGGACAACAATATTTGATAAAAGAAAGATCAGTTTAAAAACAGATGCTTCCATGACCATTTTTGAAGGGGGCCCAGCAACTAAAATAGGTTAATGAAAGAGATTGCAAAAAAATTTTGAATGTTTTTTTTTACTGTTTTATAATATTGAATAATGACCGTACAGATTTTGCTTGAAACGTTAGGGCAAAGGCCAACCAGGAAAAAATTGCAACATTCAGTCCTAGACCAGGAACAGCTTTTGGTCCAATATCTCACAAATCTTCCAATCTTATGGATAAAAATATATTATTTAAACAATTGGAGAGTCAGGAATCTCCCTTTTCAATGAATTAAGACATTTGTTTCTATCCCCAGTCAACTGAGATACTGGCCGAAAAGCATTGCAAAATTTTATATCTAGAAAAGCTATTTTAGATAATTTTTACAGGTTACTGAAACAGAATAATCATTCTTTTGGGGAAGGAATAATGTAAATGGAGGGGAACCAAATATTTTAATGATACAAATTGTTAAAACTCTCTAAATATTCCTAAAGAAGATGTTTGTAAAATATGTGGCATGAACAAAATGCACACTAGTATGTGTGATATAAAGATTATGCTGGCACTCATGTGAAGTGCCCTGTGTAACTTAGTCGTGGTCGCTGCAGATACTTACCAATGAAACCTTTTCCATAACACTCAATCCATATATAGGCTGTCTCTTTCTCTCCCTCTGTGTCTTATAAGAGCTGGTCAAAAGTGTGTGTGGGGATATTGATTCTTAAAATATTGATTCTTTAAAAAAAATTTATAATATTTCATTCAAGAAATGTAGCTAACATTTTGACGAACTCTAAAATCTGGTTGGAAAACATGTAAAGAAAATCACAAAGATGGTTGTGGTTTGTCCCACTTTTTATCAAAACTCGACATTTCCACAAAAACGTGATTTTGAAATTATCCAAATTTTGATTTTATTTCAATGAGCTGTAGTACATAGACTTATGCATACGCTATCTACCCATCCATCTATTCACACAGTATAATGTAATAGCCTACATATAATTAATAAAGTGGGTATGATTATGTACACATAATGTATAATAACATTTGACATATGATCTTAAATAAATGCTCCTTTGGTAACTATAAGCCGGCAACTCCATCTGCATGCTGGACAGCCCGTATATTGTATGCCAAAAACATTCTATACATAGTGTAATTTTACAGAGGGATATGTAATGTACTATTTGACCTCTCTTCTCCCTTGCACTGCTGTAACTCAATTGACTTTAATGTTATGGATATCAGTGAGTAAGAGTTGAATCAAGCTCTGTATATTTAGCAGCTAGGCAAATATTTGCCAAAGATACTGGGGGCCAGATCCTCATGTGATGTAAATTGGTGTAGCTTCATTGACTTCAGCAGAGCAACACCAGTTGAGGATATGGCCCTCTTCCTTTTCCCTCAGCAATTGAAGGCTCACCAGTTGCGAAGCCCTCAAATGAGCAAGGAGACAAATGTTTGTCATAGCTTAAAGAGCTATGGCAGACAAGCTGTGAGGACCTTTAGCTGGCACCCATGTCTAATTCCAAAAAGCCAACCTTGTCACGGCTGCCTTTTTTGCAGATATTTCTCATTGCGTGTATGTGTCTCGTGATACTTTGCAATACAGATTGACAGGAACCAGAAGCCAGGTTCATCAAAGCCACAGATTTCTGATCCAGAATTACAGAGACTGATCTGTGCCAACACAGACCTAGACTGTCCAGATAGACTGAACAGGAGGAAAATGTAATGCCAAAAAGAAAGAAGCTGAAGTCTAATTAATCAGAAACAAATAACTCATCTTAATGGCAGCACTGACGAAGTACAAATGTAATTTGAAAGTACCCTATGTTCCATAAGGATGACATTGTGCAATAATTCTACTGCCAGTTATTGCCATCCAAATTGCTGAATCCTGAAAAACAAATGACTCATTCCTTCTAATAATCTTTATTTTGTGTTTTTACATCCCAAGGTGCTTTAAGATGCATCTCTGCTTCTTAATCTGCTGTTTGTTTTTCCCTGGGGTATATTTGCCACACTGGTTTTCTTTGTAATACCCGTCCTGGCTCTAGGTCCCAGGTAAAATAACTAAACTGGCTAGTATTGCGTGTCAAATGTGCGAGTTGGGTAGAAGGCCTCTGAGAGTGACTGCCTGGGGTTGCCCTATGTTTGATCTCATCACACTCTTAGCATCATTAACTTCAACGGAGTGGAAAATATGCTGGAGATGCGATGGCCTAGGCAACTGTACTGGGAACTGAGAAGGAGAAAGGACCCCTTGCTCCCCCCACTTTGTGTGGCCACATTAAGCTACCTAGATCCCAGCTTTGGGAGCTTGGGGCAGGAGTTGTGTGGCCAAAGCTCCCAACCCCAAGTGGAAGGGAGATGGTGGGGAAGCGTAGGCAGCGTTATGGTTGTTCCCTCTCCCCCCCCCTTTCCCTGCTAGTGGAGCTGGCTGGCTGTATGGGGGTGGATATTCTGCATTCCATCCAAGGGTAACAGAAACTATCTCCTTCTCTCAGTGCAACAGAATTGCTCCAGGAGCAATTGTACCTTCTGACACGCACAGCCTCCTGGTGCTCCCCCTGGGGAAGTGCTCCTTACTTCAGGCTGTGCCTAAATGGTACCGTTTTGCCCCCGGGGGCCCAATGAGCAGAAACAAATAGCTTTGTGTCAGTGTTAAGCAGTACTAATGAAACGGGTGGGAGAGAATCCCCAGAGTTCTAGGTGCTCCTAGCTGCCATCTGAAAGTCTCTCTCTCTCTCTCTCTCTCTCTCTCTCTCTCTCCTTTGCTGACTAACTGAACTGAAAACAACGCAGTGGAACAGACTGCATCCCAAAAAGTGCTTTGCAAATGAAAGGAAGGCTGGTCTTGTGGCAAAGGCACCGGGTAAAGGCCTGGAGATCCGGCTTCTATTCCCAGCTCTGCTACCTGTATGTGACACCGGCAAAGGTACTCAAGTTCCCTCGGTCTCACTTCTCCAGCTGTAAAATAGGGATAATATTCCCTTCCTCATACCATTTGTCAGTCTGATCTATTTAGATTGTAAGTTCCTTTCGGACCAGGGCTGTCCCTTCTTATATGTGTGTTCAGCCTCGAGACCCAGCTGGTCCCTCTAGGGGTAATTGCAGTACAAATCATAATAACAATGAAGTTAAATGATACAGTTACCAAGTGAAGATTTTTTTAACATGTATAGGAAATGGGGAGTGTCAAGGCTGGATCCCCACTTTGAACTTTAGGGTACAAATGTAGGGGCCTGCATGAAAACTTCTAAGCTTAACTACCAGCTTAGCTCTGGTTCGGCTGCCACCATTTCAATGGATTCCATTCCTGGGATACCTTGAAAAACCTTCACCAAATCCCTGGTGAATACAAATCCAAACCCCTTGGATCTTAAAACAAGGAAAAATCAATCAGGTTCTTAAAAAGAAGGCTTTTAATTAAAGAAAAAGGTAAAAATCATCTCTGTAAAATTAGTATGGAAATTAACCTTACAGGGTAATCAAATTTAAAGAGCTCAGAGGACTCCCCTCTAGTCTCAGGTTCAAAGTACAGCAAACAAAGATAAACACTCTGGTAAAAGGTACATTTACAAGTTGAGAAAACAAAGGAAAACTAACACGCCTTGCCTGGCTATTTACTTACAAGTTTGAAATAGGAGAGACTTGTTTAGAAAGATGTGGAGAACCTGGATTGATGTCTGGTCCCTCTCAGTCCCGAGAACGAACACACTCCCAAACAAAGAACACAAACAAAAACCTCCCCCCCCCCCCCCCCCCAAGATTTGAAAGTATCTTGTCCCCTTATTGGTCCTTTGGGTCAGATGCCAGCCAGGTTACCTGAGCTTCTTAACCCTTTACAGGGAAAAGGATTTTGGAGTCTCTGGTCAGAAGGGATTTTATAGTACTGTACACAGGACAGCTATTACCCTTCCCTTTATAGTTATGACGGAGAGAGACTGATAAAGGGCAGTGGTGTAGTGATATGTTCTTAGATAAGCCTTGGAAAGATATAAACTGGCCACCAACAGGTTTAGGCTTGAAATTAGACGAAGCTCTCCAACCATCAGAGGAGAGATGTTCCGGAACAGCCTTTCAGGGGAAGCAGTGGGGTGGGGAAAGACCTACCTGTCTTCAAGACTGAGCTTGATAAGTTTATGGAGGGAGTGGTATAATTGTATGTAGCCAATCTGTGATTGCTAGCAGAAAGTATCTCCAATGGCCAGTGATGGGACACTACCAGGGGAGGGCTCTGAGTTACTATAGGGAATTCTTTCCTAGGTATCTGGCTGGTGGGTCTTGCCCACATGCTCAGGGCCTAACTGATTTGGGGTCGGGAAGGAATTATCCCTCGGGTCAGATTGGCAGAGACCTGAGGGCGAGGGGGCCTTCGCCCTCTTCTACAGCATGAGGCATGGGTCGCTTGCAAGAGGTCAGACTAGATGATCGTGATGGCCCCTTCTGGCCTTATACTCTGTGAAAGAGATGGTGTATCAATGAGGCAGAGAGACATAGAAAAGCAGTTACAGGAGCTGCAGAGGAGAAGGTTCTTATGCCAAGGGTAGTGGCGGTGTGTGAAAGTCAGTGCCAGTTTAACAGAGGGAGCAGAGAACAAGAGAGAGAGGGAGTGTTGTAGGCCACGGTCAGTCTTGTCACGTATTAAAAAAGAAACAGGAGGACAGTTTTGAACTGGAAACATGGGCCACATTCTCAGACGTTGTAGATTAGCATAACTCCACTGAATTCGATAGAGCTATGGTGATTTACCCCGGCTGAGAACCTAGCCCATGTATATTTTGCTATCAGAGCAAAGCAATAAGGGGAAAAATTAATGCAGGAGGGATAGCTCAGTGGTTTGAGCATTGGCCTTCTAAACCCAGAGTTGTGAGTTCAATCCTTGAGGGGGCCATTTAGGGAACCGGGGTAAAAATCTGTCTGGAGAATTGGTCCTACTTTGAGCAGGGGATTGGACTAGATGACCTCCTGAGGTCCCTTCCAACCCTGAGATTCTATGATTCTATGATATCAAAAAAAGTCCAGGACTGAACAGGCCTACAGTCCTCACACATGAAACCCTGAGGTGGAAACACTGGCCCTAGTGAAGTCATTGGGAGTTTTGTCATTGGCATCACTAAGGCCATGATTTCTCCCTTAGGGTCAGATCATCAGGTAACAGAAACGGGTATAGCTGTGCTGAAGTCAATAGAAATCTTCTGTTTCATACTAGCTGAGGATCCAGCCTGACATTATGCAACCAGGGTACCATTGGAAATTATCTCCATGTGCACCACTTTACAGTGCACATATGTAAACCCGGCTTAAAGGGAGAGCTGTTATGAAGTACTAAACTCACTAATATTACTAGGAAGGGAATGCAGTAAAACCTAGAAATGACTGCTCTTCCAGTTTAGATAATGGAAGTGCACTAGCAATTTTGTCTTTGAATCAAATTCTTCTGAGGTATGCACAGGGACTCCCACTGCGAGGCATCATACTAACACATAGTCAGAGATAGTCCCTGCCCTGAAGAGTGTATACTCTAAAGACAAAGGGTGGGAGGGGAATTGTCAGGTGACTTGCCCAAGGTCACACAACAGTTCAGTGGCAGAGCTGGTAATAGAACTCGGGTCTCCTGAGTCCCAGTCCAGTGTCCTGGCTACTGGACCATGTTGCCTCTTAAGACATAATTTGGCTTTACATTTTCTCTACATATGAGTGGATTCAAAACCTCAAGAGCAAATACTATATTTTAGAGAAAGTCCCTTCTGTTTCCTTGGTTACTGAATTACATGAATAAATTATACAAAAATATTGAGTGGTCATTTGTGGCTAGTCTCCTTGGGGTGTTCACACTGGATGGTAAAAGCAGGAGCCAGGCCATGCAGTAAGTGGACAGCTCGCATTCATGAGTAAAGGGCCCAATTCAAAGCCCACGGAAACTAATGGAAGGATTCCCATTGAATTCAGTGATCTTTGAATTGGGCCTTCACTGAGCAGCTGGTAACACAGGCTGTGATTGCTGACACAGGACCAAGAGAGGGGAAGATTCAGTCTTTCAGGTCATGCTGCAACAACAGATTAAACCAAAACCCAGGATCCAAACGCTCCCAAACTTTGGGAAATATTGGATCAGGATCTGAATCCTAAATTTATGGCTTAGCCTCATCTCTAGTTACAACATAACCCCAAGGAAGGTGTAGTAAGTGAGAGCTTGGGGTTGTGGGATCCAAACTCTGCCTGTGTGTGTGATACACACACCCCCCCAGTTATTCAGGGAAGCGGTGTAGAGGATGAACAAAGGTTTGGTGGATCCTGGATTAATGATCTAATTCTAGGGTAAAATTTTCAAAACCTGTGTCCCATTTTCAAAAATGATGTAGGCACTTAAGGCCAGTGTTTCAAAGGTTTTTAGGTGTCTAATGATGCAGATAGGCGCCTAAGGAGATTTTCAAAATCACCTAAGCACCAACAGCTAGGTGCTTTTGAAAATCCCATTAGGTGCCTATCTCCATCGTTAGATACCTAAATACCTTTGAAAAACTGGCCTAAATTCCATTGACTTTGAATGCCCACACAAGGAAGTTATACTAGTATGAGACAGGGTGTGAATTTAAAGTGCTATAGTTATATCGGTATAACTCCCTGTGTGGACACTTACTCTTTTTTCAGTGGAGGAGGGCTTGTCTTCACTAACTGCCCGGATCGGCGGGTAGAAATCGATCTCTCGGGAATCGATTTATCGTGTCTCATCAGGACGCGATAATCAATCCCCGAATCGACGCGCGCACTCCACCAGCCCAGGTAGGAGTAAGCGCTGTCGACGGGGGAGTCGCGGCGGTCGATTTGCCGCTGTCCTTACAGCGGGGTAAGTCGGTTCCGATACGTCGAATTCAGCTACGCTATTCCCGTAGCTGAATTTGCGTATCTGAAATCGATCCCCCCCCCCCGTAGTATAGACGTAGCCTAAGGCTATGTCTACACTACCTGCCTGAATCGGCGGGTAGAAATCGATCTCTTGGGGATCGAGTTATCGCATCTCGTCGGGACGCGACATTCGATCCCCGAATCGACGCTTGTACTCCACCAGCGGAGGTAGGAGTAAACGCCGTTGACAGGGGAGCCGCGGAGGTCGATTTGCCACCGTCCTCACAGCGGGGTAAGTCGGTTCCGATACGTCGAATTCAGCTACGCTATTCGCGTAACTGAATTCGCGTATCTTAAATGGACCCCCCCCCCCCCCGTAGTGAGGACGTAGCCTTAGTTTGGCACTCTGGAAAGGGTTTAAGCTAAACCAGAACAAGCCACACTTAAACCAGAATACATGTCCATATGGGGAGATATACCAAGGTAACTATATCTGGTGTAATGATAAAGGTATAATCGGTAAAACTTTCCCCGTGTAGACAAGCCCTTAGGCTCCTAAATGCCTAAATTTCTTTTGAAAATAGGACTTGGGCTGCTAAGTCACTTAGGTGCTTTTGAAAATGTTTTACCCCTGGTCTTTGGTGGATCCAAGCCCACACTCAGTCCCCTGGTGTGTGAAAGTGTTCTAAAACCCACCTGACTTGTTCCACCACAAGACTATATTTGCTTTATATTCACGCAGAACGCATAGTGTTTTCTCATTCTTGTTAACGGACAGCTATTGTAGTGATACTTTGCCTTTATATAGTGCCTTCCATCTGAGGATTTTGACGCACTTTGCAAGGATTAATGAATTTATCCTCACTGGATACAGAGCCATTGAGAGATTAAGTGATTTGCCTGAGGTCACACACAAAGTCTTGTGGCAAAGCCAGGAATAGAATGCAGGTCTCTTAAGTACCAGTCCTGTACTTTAGTTACAAGATTATCCTTCTTTCCTTATTGCAGTCACCTGGTGAGAGCTACTTCTTAAAAGCTCTAAAATAAAGCCTTAATAGACCAGCTTGTGCAGGAAAAAAACAAAAGAACCATTGTTCAGCCAGTCCCTGCAGACAAAAGGATAATAGAACAATAGTGCAAGAGGCATGACTGTCCGTGAAAAAGCCATTATCAGGTTCACTGTATCTACCTTGCTGTTAAGCTGAATGAGTTGAAATATGGTGAATCTTTTCAACAATCATCTCATAGATATTCACAGGTGTTTATATTTACGGAATCGGGTTTAATGTTACCCAATGTTGTTCAAATAACGTTTTGGGGATGTATCGCCTGTCATACAATGGCAGCGGTGATAATAGTTCAGACTATGGATAAATTCTGTCCTCCGTTATACCTACGGGACCCATGTGACATCATGGGTTAGACCTGAGAGCAGAATTTGTTGTATTTCTTTTCAAGGTGGGATTCTTCTCAGATCTATTGGAAGGTCCTATAACTTATGTGACACCACAGTAAAATGAAGTATGTTGCCCTACAGCAGAGGTGGGCAAACTACAGTCCGCGGGTCACATCCATCCTGTCCAGCCCCTGAGCTCCTGGCCTGGGAGGCTCAACCCCAGCCCCTCCCCTGCTGTCCCCCCTTCCCTGCAGCCTCAGTTCACTGCGCCGCCAGCGCAATGCTCTTGGCGGTGGGGCTGTGAGCTCCTGGGGCAGCGCAGCTGCAGAGCCCGGCCTAACCCAGTCTCTGTGCTGCACAGCGCAGCTGCCTGTCCTGGTGCAGCTGCGCCGCCAGCCACCAGTGCTCCAGGCAGCGCGGTAGGGGGCAGGGAGCAGGGGGGTTGGATAGAGGGCAGGGGAGTCCGGGGGGTGGTCGGGGTCGGCGGTGTGGTTAGGGGTCGGGGCAGTCAGAGGGCGGGGAACAGGGGGGTAGAATGGGAACAGAGGTCCTGGGGGGGCAGTTAGGGGTGGGGTGTCCGGGGGTGGTCAGGGAGAAGGGGTGGTTGGATGGGACAGGAGTCCCGGGGGGGCAGTCAGGAAGGAGAGGGGGGTTGGATGGGGCGGCGGGGGGCAGTTAGGCGTGGGCAGCAGTTAGGGGCAGGAGGTCTGGGGGCAGTTAGGGAGAAGGGGTGGTTGGATGGGGCTGGGGTCCTGGGGGGGCAGGCAGGAAGGAGAGGGGGGTTGGATGGGGTGGGGACCTGGGGGACAGAGAAAAGAGGGGTTGGATGGGGCAGGAGTCCCGGGGGGGGGCCATCAGGAGGCAAGTAGTGGGGGGCGGGGTCGGATAGGGGGCAGGGGCTGGGCCACGCCTGGCTGTTTGGGGAGGCACAGCCTCCGCTAACCGGCCCGCCATACAATTTCAGAAACCTGCTGCGGCCCTCAGGCCAAAAAGTTTGCTGCCCCTGCCCTACAGTAATGGAGAAAGACTGACCTTTCCATAGTGAATGACCTTTTGATAGTTGAATGGCTACTTGGATGAGCTAATGCAAACTCTATGGGGAAAAAAAGGAGATATGATTAAAGCATGACACCACTAGAGACCCTGCTATTGATTTTATGTGAAAGGTGCTGAGATACTGTGGTAATGGACAACAGTTGACAGCCCTTAGATAGATGGTATTGGAATGTGCAGTCACAAAGAAGGAGAACTCAAGTTGCATGGGCAACCTGAGTTCTCCCATTTCCTACCTTTCAAGTGCTTGATTTTGTGACCATAATAACATTCTGTTAACAGAGGTGTGTTTTTCTTTTAATGTACACTGTTTATATGGACGTGCAGCATTTCCAAATATATATTTCAAATATATATATATATATATCTCAGAACCCAATATGTTCACATTGTTCCTTAAAACAAATGGCTATGGGGATTATTTTACTAATTTGTGCCATTTAGAATTCTAATATATGAAAAGTTAAACAGTTTGAAAGACTTATTTTTTTTCCTGGCAGTTACAAGTTCCGAATGCTTTTGTGCATTCCAAGTAGTCCTGCCCAGATTCTACCACCTGTTCCATAATTCTGGGTATATTCAGGGTATAGTTCTTTTCCATATGGGCAGTGTAATTCCATCAAGTAGAAATCCAGCAAAGTTATTTTTTTTTAACATTAAACCTTGGGAGTTAATCATCCATCTGTGTGTAATCATTGATTCCATTAAGCCTTATGGCCTTGTCAGATTATCAAACATTTTAAACAGCACTTTTTTTCTCAACAGAAAAAGCATTTGATAATTAAGGGCATGATTAGATCGAAGTTTTCAAGACTCACTCCAATCCCGTATAGACATTTACGTGAATCTCATATCAAACCTCCTCCCTTTAGATATCCCTGAGTCTGGCTCTTGAGAGTAGATAGTAAGAATTACATCTAAATATAGGTCATCCAGGTGTCTCTTGACAGACAAAGCCAAATAATTTATTAGAATAAAACATTTCAGTCCTGGTGTTCAAGCTATCAGATGCTTACTCAGATTTTCTGGTAGGGCTGGATGAATTAGTTTGCCTAACATTAGAACAGACTCAAACCATAACTGATTGCACACACTGAACCCTTACTGTGGTTATGAAAAGTCAGGGAAACCTGAATGAGATGGAAGTAGAAATGGTTTTGTATAAAATGTAGAACAGAGGAAGGCCTCCTGCACCCTATGTGTTTCAACAATGACTTCAGCAGTAGTTGGATCAGACTTAAGCAAACGTGTGTCCAGTAGCATATATAGGCCTTTATCCCCAGGTTCAAGGAGAAATAGAGCTGGTCACAAAGGAATCAGTGAACGAGGAAGTCAGAGAGAATACCCAGCTGGCAGTTCATAACCGCCAGAGCAAGATGTCACAGCAGCAGTCTACCTGGTTTGAGACAGATGAGGATGGGCAGTCTCTGGCCACCAGAAGGAAGAGAAGCAGGAGGCATTCCATGCAGCTAGAAGTTTCATATTGATATCAGATCCTCAATGTGGAAACTATGGAAGGTTCCTCTCAAGATCCAGCAGGTTCAAGGGAACAGAGAGATGTACACAACACGTGTGGATGACAGCTTGACCCAACCTGTAAGAAAATAAAGCTTACTTGCAAAGGGTTTTCCAACCATCCAAGGAAGACAGATGATCCCTGTTGGACAGGCAGTACTCAGAAGAACCAAAAGTATGTTTTGCAAAGGACAGGTGGACAACAGCTTTCCTGAAGCCAAGACATGAGAGACATCACTCTATGGAGGGTTAGGCTTCTGAAGTTGACTGGCAAGGATCCATTGGTGATGGTTCATATTGACAATAATGACACTGTCTTGCGGGCTATCTCACAGATGATAGTTATCTTTAGGGAATTTGGAATCATGTTGAAGAAGAACGTCCAAGCGATTTTCTCTGAGATCCTGCCTGTTTCAAAGGAACACAGAAGGCAGAAGATTCTGAAAGTGAATTGCTGGCTAGGTAAGGGCTGTAGTTTGAAGGGCTTTGTTTTTGTGGTACATTAGTCCACCATCTATGGGGAGATGGACCTGTATAGTTTGGATGACCTCCACTTCATTAGAAGTGGGGGCAATCTTCTTGGAGAGAGGCTGGCTAGAGTAGTCAGGACAGGGTTAAACTAATAGCAAAAGTGGAGGTTAAAAAGAGAGATATGAGCACTCAGCACAAAATCAAGATATTGAGAGCAAAATTAATCAAGAAGCCAAAAGACACGAAGAGAAGAATTTTTTGAATTGCTATATGCTAATGCTAGGAATCAGAGTAACAAACAAGACAATGGAATTGCTCATTTATGAGCATAAATTCAGTCTAGTTGGTATTACTGCAACCTCCCGGTGGGATGAGTCACATGATTGGAATGTTAAAATAAATGGTTCTACCCTATTTAGGAAGGATCAAGAGGGCAAAAGGAGAGAGGGAGTGGCATTCTACATCAAAAATGGCATCTTTTGTTCCCAAGTCACTGATAACTTGGAAGAAAAAATATCTTGAGTGCTTATGGACCAATGTCCTAACAAATAAAGCACAAAATGGGGTACTAGTTGTGGTCTGTAGCAGACAGCCAGATCACACTGGGGAATGGGATGACTGCCTCCTTACACACCTATCTAAAATGTGTTGGGGTGGGGGGGGGGAGGGAACTGTGAGATCATGGGGAACGTCAATTTGAGTGACATATACTGGAGGTCTCATACTGCCAGTATTAAAACATCTTTGGGATTTCTCAAAACTATAGATGACAATTTCCTCCAACTGAAAAAGTGGTGCCGCCAACATGGGGGAATTCTATATTACATCTTGTCCTAACAGATAAAGAGGAACTGATCACAGAACTAAAAGTGAATAGTAACTTAGATACGAGTGATCATGATTGATCACATTTATAATGACAGGTTTCAGAGTAGCAGCCGTGTTAGTCTGTATCCGCAAAAAGAACAGGAGTACTTGTAACACCTTAGAGACTAACAAATTTATTAGAGCATAAGCTTTCGTGGACTACAGCCCACTTCTTTTGCATCCGGTATGCATCCGAAGAAGTGGGCTGTAGTCCGCGAAAGCTTATGCTCTAATAAATTTGTTAGTCTCTAAGGTGCCACAAGTACTCCTGTTCTTTTTGCACATTTATAATGTGTAAACAGAATGAAGTTCAGACCACCAATATATACACACTTGGTGCTTTAGTAGGACCAATTGCACAAAGCTAAAAACAATTATGAGCCAAATGACCTTCAAGAAAGAATTGAATCAGAAAAATGTGAATGATAATTGAAGAACACTTTATTAGATGATGAAAAAGCCACAATCCCACAACTGAGGAAGACCATGTTGGTTTAAACCAACCTGATTTAGAGGGCAGTGAAGGCAGCTGTAAATATATATATTAAAAATACCCAACAAGGCTAAATTAATAGTAATGAATACAAATCAGAAGTTAGGAATTGTAGAAAATTGATAAGGAAAGCCAAGGGACACAAGGAGAAATCTATGGCCAGCAGAGTTAAAGATGATTAGGAGTTTTTAAAATATATTAGCAACACAAATAATCCTGACAATTGTATTGATCCATACGTAGGTGGAAATGGTAGAATTATGAATAATAATGTAGAAAAGACGGAAGTGTTCAATAAATATTTCTGTTCTATATTTGGAGGGAAAAAGATGATATAGTCTCAAGATAACACTCTTTCCATTTTACTAGTATCTCCGGAGGATGTTAAACAGAAGCTACAAAAATTAGACATTTTTAAATCAGGGGGTCCACATAACTTGCATCCAAGAGTTTTAAAAGAGTTGGCTGATGATTATTAACATTGATTTTTCAATAAGTCTTAGAGCACTAGGGAAGTTCCAGTAGACTAGAAGAAAGCTAATGTTGTGCCAATTTTTAAAAAAGGTAACTGGGATGACACAGGTAATTATAGACCTGTTAGCCTGACATCAATCCCAGGCAAGATAATGGAGCAGCTGATACAGGACTCAATTAATAATAAACTAAAGTAGGGTAAGGTAATTAATACAAAACCACATGGCTTTATGGAAAATAAATCCTGTCAAACTAACCTGATATCTTTTTTGTTATGAGATTACAAGTTTGGTTGATAATAGTATTGATGTAATATACTTAGACTTCTGTTAGGCATTTCACTTGGTACCACATGACATTTTGTTAAAAAAAACTAGAATGATATAAAAAATTATCATGGTACACATTAAATGGATTAAAAACTGGGTGACTGATAGGTCTCAAAATATAACTATAAACAGGGAATCGTCATTTTGTATATTTCCAGTTGAGTCCCAGGGGATCAGTTCTTGGGCCCACATTATTTAACAATTTAATCAATCATCTGAAAGAAAACATAAAATCGTCACTGATAAATTTTGCAGGTGACACAAAAATTGGAGGAGTAGTAAATAACGAAGAGGACAGGTCACTGATTCAGAGTGATTTAGATCACTTGGTAAACTGGGCCCAAGAAAACAGTATGCCTAACTCCACTTGTAAAATAGCTCCCTTCTCTTCATGTGCTAGTATATTTATGCCTCTATCTGTAATTTTCACTCCATGCATCTGAAGAAGTGAGGTTTTTTTCCCCACGAAAACTTATGCCCAAATACATCTGTTAGTCTTTAAGGTGCCACCAGACTCCTCGTTTTTGTGGATACAGACTAACACGGCTACCCCCTGATACTTGGCAATATGCCTACATGTAAATGCATACATCTGGGAATGGAGAATGTAGGCCACACTTACATGGTAGGTGACTATCCTTGGAAGAAGTGACTCTGAAGAGGATTTGGGGGCCTAGTGGTCAGGGTACCTGAGCTCTTTTCCTGAGACTGCCACTGACCTGTTGTATGACCTCACCTCTCTCTGTCTATTTCCCCTTCTACCCTTCCTCTCATCTAGATTACAATGCGATGTAGGGTCTGTCTTTATAGCACCTAGCATAACAGAGTGTCCATCTCAGTTGAGCATTAAATATGCTTCCTCACAATGGCACAGTGAAAGGCATAAAACCCCCAATAATTTTGTGCTACATATTGTTGATAAAAATGCTGATGGTAACTACAGATCAGCTGCAAAGTTCTGATCTGGATTTGAACATTGCACTGGATCTGGGATTTCAGTTTAGTTCCAGATTCAACTGTGAAACAGTCTTATTAATCTCTCCTCATATAGAAGCTGTTCCATACCCCTAATCATTTTTGTTGCCTTTTCCTGAACCTTTTCCAAGTCCAATATGTCTTTTGTGAGTTGGGGCGGCGACATATGCACCAGTATCAAGATGTGGGCGTAGCATGGATTTATATAGAGGCATTATGATATTTTCTGTCTTATTATCTATCCCTATCTTAATGATTCCCAATATTTTGTTCGCTTTTTTGAATGCCGCTGCATATTGAATGGATGTTTTCAAAGAACTATTCACAGACTCCAAGATCTCTTTCTTGAATGGTAACAGCTAATTTAGATAGGGTGACCAGATCACCCAGGTGAAATATCGGGACGCGGGGGGGGGGGGAGGGCGCAAAAAAAAAAAGCCGCTGGAGCTCCACGCCCCGCCCCCCCACCAGCTTGCCTCCGCCTGTCTCGGAGACACTCTGCCACAGCTCAGCCGCCGTGGGCCCGTGCCCGCCCTGCTTGCCCCCCCCAACACACACACACACACACACACACCCCTGCACAGACACCGGTCACCCCGTCCCAGGCACACACCCAGAGCCCTGCACAGCTCCACTAGTCACTAGACCAGCCCCTTTCTCCCCTAACAGCTCTGGTGTCCCCAGACCAAAGCTCCCCAACCCCCGACCACCCCGTGAGGAAAGCCAGTCCTCCTTTCCGGCTCCCCGGGGCCACTGGACTGTCCGGGACTTGCCCCCAGTCCAGATTCGAGTCCAACACACCCAGCAAGCAGTGCCCCGGGCCAACTTCTAGCGGTGGCCGGGCCCGCAGAGCCGGAGGGCGGCGCAGCCCAGCGTGGAAGATGTCTCGGGCTGGGCGGCCCGCGGGGGCAGGTTTGAGAAACCCCTTCCCAGGCTGGGGGCTGCTCCGGCTGCCGGCGTGCAGGAGGGGGCCGGGCAGCGCTGGGCGCGGAGAGTGGCGCTAAGACGCGGCGTTTGCGGGCCTGGGCTGGACTCGGCTGCCGGTGGAGGGGTCCCGGGGCGGCTCGAGAGGCAGGCGAGGTCCCGGGAAGACGCGCGGCCGCGGAGGGGCTGAGCTCCTGCCTCGCCTCGGGAACCCCTGGCGCGGCGGCTGCAAACGCGTCTCGCTCGCCCCAGCCCAGGCCGGGCCCCTCCTGCCGCCGCCGCTCACTACCCAGCCCAGTGCGCCTCATCCCTGCGGCGGGACGGGCAGGGGACCGGCTCCCCCACCCGCTGAGGAAGAGGCTCTGCACGCCAGCAGCCAAGCTCCGGCTTCCGGTCCCTCCTCAGTCACCCGCCCCACACGCTGAGCCAGCTGCGGCCAGGGGAGCAGACCGGGCTGGCTGCAGCGTGCCCAGAGAGTGCTTGGGGAAGAGGCGGGGTCAGGGCAGGGATTTGGGGAGGGATCCAATGGGGGAAGAAGGGGGCGGAGTTGGGGCGGGGGGGGGTGCAAGCACCGGAGCGGAGGGCAAAATTGTTTGTTTGTCCAGTGTCCCGGCCGAACATCAGTCGGGACGCGGGACAAACAAACAGATATCGGGACAGTCCCGATAAAATCGGGACGTCTGGTCACCCTAAATTTAGACCCCATCATTTTATATGTATAGTTGGGATTATGTTTTCCAGTGTGCATTACTGTGCCTTTATCAACATGAATTTCATCTCCTATTTTGTTGCCCAGTCACCCCATTTTGTGAAATCCCTTTGTAACTCTTCATAGCCTGCTTTGAAAACATGAAATTCAAAATGAAGTCTAGAGGGTTGCAGTCCTCTATGAATGGAAACTAACTTTTTCTTTGCACAAACTCCTGCAAAGTAAACCCACAAGTTTGGCATAGCTCTAAAATGCCTGCAAAAAATGCAAGTGTGAATACAATATGCTATCTTGTTTGGCCATAGGCTTGCTCTGAAGCATACTGAATTCAGTAGAAGTCTTTTTATTTACTTCAGGGAACTTTGAGTCCAGTCCCATATGTACAAGTGGGCATATACCATGTAATTCTAAACTGTTTCAGTTCATTCTAACATGAGTTAGATTGCAGTGTGATGAAACTACTTAACAGTATCTTTGGAGAATTTACTCTTGCTTGGAGATTCATGGTGAATTAACATCTGAAAAGTTAGTGTGTAGCTATTTTCTATTATATTTTGATGAAATGTTTCACTGAAACTTTGAATTTCAATTAAAAAAGCAACAACATTTTCACCAGTTGTGGGGAAGAGAGAGGGTTAATCATCTACAGAATTGGTGAAAATGTTTTGATTGTTGAAATATTTTGATGCCATTTCAAAATTTAGAAAAAATTTGAACTTTTGAAAAACTGTCCAAAAGTTTTTTAACCAGTTTTTCAAACATCTGTATTGCTACTAGATCTAAAGAAAAAGGATTTGTTTTGTTCTGATTCTATTTTCTTGCATCTCTGTTAATGAGAATCAGTCACTTTTTTGTGACAAATTATTAAACTGATAACTAGGTCACGGAAAATACTATTTACATGTTGAGACGGGAGCAGAAGAATGACCTCTAATGAATGGAACTGTCACTAAGCAATAGAGAGCTTTGTGATTGGTTTATTGAAATAAATCAAATGATTTCACCTCCATCTAACCCAGAATATCTTAAAATGGATGATAACCTTCTGCTAGAAACATGGTTAAGTTCAGCTGTTAAGTACATTTGAACAAAAACTAGTGTGATTCTTTCATGTGAACGAGCCATTAGATCCAATTTGTTTCATGTGATGCATGAAGGTCACAAAGACTGTAGAATGTATCATACCTATTTTATATGGAGCAGTTTAAAATAACCATATTTCATATTGATAAGGCTTAAGATGATACAATAGTCACTAGTGTTTTAGTCATATGTAATATAGGTTCAATCAAAATAAAGTAGGAGAACATTATGGTTGGGGTATAATTTTGATAAGGATGTAAGGACAGACTGTATTGTGGTTACTCCAATGGACTGAGATCCAGGAGTTCTAGGTTCAGTTCCTAGCTCTGTCACAGATTTCCCATGTGATGTTTGGCAGGTCACTTAATCTCCCTCTGTGTCATCTAATAAAAAAATCATCCTGTGTCTGTTTTGTCTATTTGGAGATTATAAACTCATCAGGGCAGGGTCTCGTTCTTATTCTATGTATATAGTATGCCTAACACAATGGGGCCCTGGTCTTGGGTGGAGATTAGGTGCTAGGTAATCCTAATACAGTACAATCACCATCAGATTGGGTATGCATGGTTTTGGTAAACCTAAAATGGTAGTCTCCCCTTCCAGGGATTTGCAGTCCTAGCAGGGTGGTTGGAATTTCCTATTGATGTGTTCTGGTGTGCAGTGTTCCATCACACAGGTTTATTTTATTAGAAGTGATTTTCATATATAGACTATAGAGAGTATATAGTTTTGAAGTCTGTAAAATGGGGATAATAAGGTTTCCCTTCACTCTGTCTTGCTATTTAGATTGCAAACACTTTTGGGCACGGACTGTCTCTTGCTGTGTGTTTTGTACAGGGCCTTACAAAATGGGACCCTGTTCTCCGCTGGCACCCTTTGGTGCTACTGCAATATTGGCAATTTAATTGGCAACCGAATATTGGTGCTTTTCATAAAGCCTTGCAATTAGGGGGAAATCTCAGATTTCATTTTAAAAAGGATGTAAATTTCTAGCCCTCACAGTTGTGGAGACAAGCTTGATGACAAGGCCCAAGTGCAACCAAAAGGTTCCAAAACAGTTGGGCCTAAAATAGGGCCTAAAAGTCATAATTTAATTTTATATATATATAATTTATGACTTTTAGGCCCAATATATAAATAAAATGTATGACATTTAGGCCCAATCGTGTGTATGTGTGTGTATAATTTTATGACTTTTAGGACCAATCTTATGATGGGGGGGCCAGGGGCTTGAACATTTGAGTTTGGCAGTATGGCTACTGCTCTATGGTCTACAAGCTTCCACCTGTTTTGCAGATGTTTGTCCTATCTCAAGTAGAATGAGTGACCATAGTTCAACCTGGAGGTGATGAAAACATGGCTAAGTCTTCATTTGAGAGAAATGGTCAAAGTCTCTTGGCCCGGGAAATGTGAAAGAAGCCATTTCTCCCTATTGGCAATCTGAGTAATAAGAAATCTAGGAGGATTCCCACTGCCTGGATGATCTGTGGTGTGGTGACCTAGATTTTTGGTGATGTTACCATAATGGCAAGTTGCACAGTGTGTTTCCATTTTCTACCAGCATCACTTCTGTCATTCCTGGTTTGATCTTGGTCCAAAAGGCTGTTCTCTATACATCTCTGGAGTTGTTTTAAGTCAGGCATTGTGTTGATTTGGTGATGACTAGGGCCGTGTCAGGAGAAAGAGAGTTGATTTTTATCCAGATACTGTTAGAATTAGAGCCGGTAAGAAATAGGGAAACATTTTCCTTTTTTGAAATTTTAAAAGGTGAGGTTCTTAAAATTCAAAATGATGGCAAAGAGCTCTGTCAGGGCTGATTCCCCACTCTGGCGCTTCGAGTGCAGAAGGTGGGGCCCCACAAGGGTTCTAAAAATTAATACTGGCCACTCCAGGCTTGTATTAAACTCCCAAAGTTACAGCTTCTCTCTGACCTCGGCTTGGTAAACGCTGCCATCACCCAAGTGAAAAACTGCCTCTTGCAGATCCTGGAAAAACTCACTTGGGAAGTTTTCCCTGAGGCCCCTCAGCTTTTTTACCCCTCCCTCGGGGAAGCCAAGAAAGAAAACAAACAAAAGGGAAACCCAGCTGTTGCCATCAGCTAATTGAAAAACATATGCACAGATCTTCTAAGACACAAAACCAATCAGGTTCTTAAAAAAGGTAAATTTTATTAAAAACAAAAAGAAAGAAAATACATCTGGAACTTAGGCTTTTGCTAGATTTTAAAAGAGCAATTCCAAAAATTAAACACCCAAAATAGCTTTCTTGGGGGTTCAGCTTAAAAGTTACAAGCAACAAAAGCATCTGGGGTTAGCCCAGAGGAGTCCACAAAAATTACAGAAAATAAAATAAATAAACCTGATCGCATCTATCTAAACATTCCCTGTCCCAATGAATCCTTCTAGGTATGGAAGATGATTTTTCATACTTGGTTCAAACGTTACACGGCATTCCTGCTGCCCCTGTCTCTTCAGCCCAGAGAGAACAACAAAGAGACAAAGGGAAAAACTTTTTCCCCATTTTAAAAAGTTCTAGCCTTCCCATTGGCTCTTTTGGTCAGGTGCCCACTCCTTTCCTTTTACCTGTGGCCTTGTTAACCCTTTATAGGTAAAGCAAGCAGAGAACAGCTACCAAAAGGGACTTATAGCTAACTGGCTGGATGGGTGCCCATAAAAGGGAGCCACCCCCCACCTTCATTTATCACAAGCTCTATAATTGGTTGACAAATAGGTGAGAAAATTCATGAACATTTTAAATGAAATGTTCCCAATTCTTTATTTTAATGTCAAAATTTTATTAAAATTTCAAATTAACCCTCCCCAACTTTAATTAGTGTTTGACTTCTAGAGGCCACTCTTGGTTGGAAGTGAGGAACATTGGAGAGATTTGTGGGGAAAATGTTGCACGGCCATTACTCATGCTGCAACTGCTCTATAGATAAATATGATGAATCCTTTTGTCTCTTAGGCTGCCAATTTGGCACCAGACACAAACACTAAAAATTCCAAGATTAAAAAGGTGCCCATCATCTATAGTATCTCAGTAGTTGTCCCATTATCTCTTGCTTAAATCACAGTGCTGCTTTTTGTAGTCTGAACCAGTGCGAAGACCCAATGAGTCCTATTTTAAGCAATTATTGAAGTTGCCTTTCTCCAATCAAAGAGAGGTATTAGTGAAATGAATGGGAGTAATTAGATCTAATTTAGTCATGCAAATGAGTTTAATTAAACGAAATCTACTCTTTAATAACTTCTGGGGAAAATGCTGTTCCTTATGGAGTTTGAAATTTGGTTAAGCTAACAAGAAACAATAGCTGAACTGATGAGACCATGATGTTGTAATCTGCTTATGTAAATAATAACACTTACAGCATTTAGTCAGTGTCTTAGTAGATGCTTATGATGGTAACAAAAATGGACGCTGAAACATTGAGATAAATTAGAGCATGCATATCCTACGTACAGTTGCTATGGAAGGTTGGTTAGTAGCTTCACTTTGTTTTGCTTTGAGGATCCATCTACTTAAGGTAAAGCAACTTTAGGATCTTGGAAAAACCAAGGAAGCATCCTGGCAAGAAAGCTCTTTGATATCTAGGTCATTGGTATACTAAAAATAACATAAAACCTTAGATTAGAGAGAGAGAGATGAATGTAAAAATGGATGGACAGCAGGGCAGATGGATAAGTGAATGGTGGATAGATGGGTGATGGAGAGATAGGTGGAAGATAATAGATACCTAGAGAGATAGATGGATGATAGATTAGACAGCCTTTCCTAACAAAATATTGTTCTCAATTTGCATGCATGGATGCAGTACTTCCTGTTAGCTTTTGTCTCATTTCCTCCTACTGGTCCATTTGTTTCTTGTATCTATGTCTTGTATCTGCCGGTTTTGTCATGTCTTTAGATTGTAAGATCTCTGGGACATGGGGTCTGCATGCTTTGTATCATGCCTTGAATATTTTAGGCTCTAAATAAATAATACACCTGGAAAAGTTGTGCTCTTTTACCCCAAAGCTTGTGCATTATAAATTATGTATTGTATACATAATAAAGTTGTCTAGTTTGAGTGAGATTTTTAAAGGCACAAATGAGAATTAGGTGACTAATTCCCAACAATGTTCAATGGGAGGTAGGCACCAAACTCCCTTCTGTACCTTTGAAAATCTCCCCCTTCTTTTTATTATGCACAAGAATTATGGAGAAGGACAATATCAAAATCTTTCTCTTTCTATAGTAGTTTCTGATACTTTTTCAATTTTCTTTTGTTCTTTGAGTCTATTCACTAATCATAACTTTCAGCAGTTCTATATATTCAAGAAACTCCCTCAACTGTCTTCTGCCTTATTTCTATTGCATTTGGCCATACAATTAAATGAAAATTATTTCAAGATGTATGGCTCAGCCAAAGCTGAGCTCACAATGAAATTCTCTGGTCATCTTACTATTAAGATCCCTTTCTGCGGTACTCCTTCCTAGACAGGCATTTTGTGTGTGTGCAACTGATTGTTCCTTCCTAAGTGGAGTACTCTGCATTTTTCCTTATTGAATTTAATCTTATTTACTTCAGACCCTTTTTCCAGTTTGTCCAGATCGTTTTGAATTTTAATTCTATCCTCCAAAGCACTTGCAACCCCTCCCTGCTTGGTATCATCCGCAAACTTTATAAGTGTACTTTCTATGCAATTATCTAAATCATTGATGAAGATATAAAACAGAACCAGAACTGATCCCTGTGGGATCCCACTCGATATGTTCTTGCAGCTTGACTGTGAACCACTGATAACTACTCTCTGGGAACAGTTTTCCAACCAGTTGTGCACCCATCTTATAATAGCTCCATCTAGATTGTATTTCCCTAGTTTGTTTATGAGAAGGTTATGCAAGACATTATCAAAAGACTTACTAAAGTCAAGATATACCACATCTACCACTTCCCCCCCACATCCACAAAGCTTGTTACCTTGTCAAAGAAAGCTATTAGGTTGGTTTGACATGATTTGTTCTTGACAAATCCATGCTGGCTGTTACTTATCACCTTATTATCTTCTAGGTGTTTGCAAATTGATTGCTTAATTATTTGCTCCATTATCTTTCTGGGTACTGAAGTTAAGCTGACTGGTCTTCTAATCCCTAGGTTGTCCTTATTTCCCTTTATATAGATTGGCACTACATTTGCCCTCTTCCCGTCCTCTGGAATCTCTCTCCCGTCTTCCATGACTTTTCGAAGGTAATCACTAATGGCTCAGATATCTCCTCAGTCAGCTCCTTGAGTATTCTAGGATGTATTTCATCAGGCCCTGGTGACCTGAAGACATATAACTTGTCTAAGTAATTTTTAATTTGTTCTTTCCCTATTTTAGCCTCTGATCCTCCTCATTTTCACTGGCATTCACTAGGTGAGACGTCCAATTGCTACTAACCTTTTTAGTGAAAACTGAAACAAAAAGGTAATTTAGCACTTCTGCCATTTCCAAATTTTCTCTTATTGTTTCCCCCCCCACCCCTCATTGAGTAATGGGTCTACCTGGTCCTTGCTCTTCATCTTGCTTCTAATGTATTTGTAGAATGTTTCTTGTTATCATTTATGTTTCCAGCTAGTTAAATCTTGTTTTGTGCCCTGGTCTTTCTAATTTTGTCCCTACGTACTTGTGTTATTTGTTTATATTCTTCCTTTGTAATTTGATCTAGTTTCCACTTGTTGTAGGACTCTTTTTTGCATTTCAGATAATTGAAGAACTCCTGGTTAAGCCAGGGTGGCCTCTTGCCATACTTCCCATCTCTCCCATGCAGTGGGATAGTTTGCACTTGTGCTGTGAAACAAGAACGGTGAGTTTCAAATGGTTTCATACTATCCATCTGTGAGGTGTAGTATGGGAATAATCCATGTATTTTGACGGCATTATTAATAGACTTTCTATGCTACTGAATGCACGAGGACGAGCTGGCAAAGAACCATTGACACAACTTGCTTCCCTTTCCACAGAGAGAATTGCACAGCTGCGTTAGGAGTGGTGCTGAAAGGTTTAGAGTGGTTAAAGCCTGGATACTCAATGCCATTAGGATCACTTTGAAACTCATTTTGTGGGCTGTGTTGTATCCCATGTGGGAGTCTTAAAGCATGGTCAGATGCACGTAGGGGGCCATACGGGAGGGGCTCAGACACTGATGTTTGACAGAAGACAGAATGAGGAGACACTGCTAAAGAAAGGCTTTCTGGAAGACTGAGTTAGCAGGTAGAGAGCGTATCACTAAAGGCAGGCTTTGCATCTGAGCTGAAAGCACCTTCCGTTTGCTCATTACAATGGGAGAGCCCAGTTTCATCAGCTGTGTGCAGCTAGGGCAACTATATGACACACAACGCCACAGTCACTGCTGGGGTGGGTATAGCTTCATTTAAGTCAGGAGAGTTGCATCCATTGGTGGTGAATGTGGCCCTGTGTGAAGAAGGATGAATAGACTATGGGTCATAGTCCTTTCTGGATTAATACCTATGTCATTCATCTTCATCTTCAGAGGAGTTACACAGGTGCACATCAAAAAGAGACTAGTTATGAGATTGTGCTTCAGTCAGGATAAAGGCAGCCTAAAAGGACTGTCCAAGGTCTGGGCAGGACTATAACAAGTATTGCTGATTCTTTGCTATTTCATTTCTTGTTTTTGTAGGTAGCTTGAGAAAGTGCAGGAAAATCCCTTTAATGGGAAAGAAGGTCCGATGAAAACCTGTTGGCCAAAAGCTATTGGGAGTCTGAAACCCCTAGAATCGTGTCAAGTTTGAAGCATGCTTTCCTCTTACAGAAAAAATCCCAGGAGTGAAAAATCTACTGCAAACATTGTATGAGGTTCATCTCAGTCAGGTGAGCTACAGGTCCTTAGGAGCCTGACTAGCTAGGTAGCTGTGCAAAACCCTTTATAGAGTAGATGAGGGGATTAAATGCAGCTTCTAACAGTGTTAACTCCTCTGCAAATTGTTGATCAGAAATTCCCTGGATGCTTCCAGAAACAAACTACATGGAGTAGCCGCTCCCTGGCTCCTTCACAATCCAACCATACCCCAGCATATGCCCATGGAGCCCAAAGTATGTGGCGTTCACAGGGAGGGTATCAGCATGGCCAAAGGGGGGAGAGAAATACAGACTGGATCCACTGTTTTCTGCTTCGTGTTCCTGGCCCGAATTGAGTGGCAGTTTGTTCCCCTCCATATGTGAGTGGAGGAGAGCATCCATACTCATACTCTGGTAACGCTGTTATCCAATATGTGCATAGTTCTTCGATGACAGCTAGGATCTTGTAGAGCTTATTCTCACTTAGATTAAATGGCTGTTCTCTAATGGTGAAATTCCTCCCCTCCCCTCCTGGAGAAAGCCCTGCTCCCTTTTCACAGGTAACCCCGATGTGGGGGTGGAATCTACAGCTCCTTAACCCAGAGGCTGGGTCAGAAACAGGTCTGGAATGGCTAGTCCAGCCACTTGGTTTTTTGGAGCAGTCTCTGTTTTGGCTGGCTGTGAGAAAGCAACATGCACTACACCTACACTGTAAACAGATAATTCTCAGTGAGTCATTACTTTGGAGCTATAAACATTGTCTGTGTTGTGTTTGCAGTGATAGTAATTAAGAGCCCAAAGGCAATTTAGAAAATAACAAATGAGCTTAAACAAGAGCTAAACTGAAATGTACATGCTGGGGGGAGAGTATTCTATCTGATTCCACAGAACTCCCTGCCTGGAACTTTCCAGCAGGCTACAGAGTGACAACATACTCAAAAATGAAAGATAAGTTAGCAGGGCTACATTACCAAAACAGATTCTCATTGACTGATCACTTCCTAAGGGCATGACCCTCCTTATAATAGTTCAGAAAACTGGCTAGATTAACTCTTTCCTGGGTGTTACACAGCCTGGCCTCTGTTGTCTTTATTTTCATCTCTCAGAGTAAAATGTTAGATGCCAATCTAGCAAAGACTTAAGTACATATTTAACTTTAAGCATGCAACTAGTCCCTTGACTGTAGTGCGACCAACTCCATGTGCTTCAAGCTAAGTGTGTACTTGAGCACTTTTCTGGATCGGGGCCAGCGTGTAACTTCCTGTTGAACAGAAAGATGTTCACAGAAACCTTCCAGTTTGACATTAGGGACATTTTGAGTTTGGATGCAGCATTTCTTTTTTAGAAGAACCATACACAGCATGTCATTTAGCAAAGACAATTCCAATATGGCTTACACCATACATCTCTCTCTGACGTCTCCAGTAGCTAGAGGTCCAGGTGGCAAGAATCCGGCTACTTCTGGGCCAAGACTATTGAAGCTCCTGCTTTTATATACCTATTTCAGAAGCACCATCTGCAATGGTATATAAAAGGGTGTCATAAGGAGGAGGGAGAGAACTTGTTCACCTTAGCCTCTAAGGATAGAACCAGAAACAATGGGTTTAAACTGCAGCAAGGGAGGTCTAGATTGGACATTAGGAAAAAGTTCCTAACTGTCAGGGTGGTTAAACACTGGAACAAATTGCCTAGGGAGGTTGTGGAATCTCCGTCTCTGGAGATATTTAAGAGTAGGTTAGATAAATGTCTATTAGGGATGGTCTAGGCAGTATTTGGTCCTGCCATGCGGGCAGGGGACTGGACTCGATGACCTCTCGAGGTCCCTTCCAGTCCTATAATCTATGAATCTATGAATCTATGAATGCATACAACTCAGTTTTTACCAGAGAATCCCACTGCTGAACATACACATCTTTTAAGCAAGTCAGCAAACGATCCTTGATGTCTTCAATAGATAAGCTTACTAGTTTAGTAATATCAAAAGGAAAATCGTTACACACATGCAACCTGCTCAGCTTCTAGGGGGGTTTATTATGTGTTCGTCTATTTCTCTGCTTTCATGTAAAGCCTCTACCCCAATCAGGGCATAATTTTGGCCCTTAGAGTGAATTGCTCATAAACTCATAGACTTTAAGGCCAGAAAGAACCCTCATTGAACATCTAGTCTGACTTCCTGCACATCACAGGTCACAGAACCTTTCACATCCACTCCTGTAATAGTTCCATATCCTCTGGCTGAATTACTGGGGTCCTCAAATCATGATTTAAAGACTTCAAGTTACAGAGAATCCACCATTTACTCTAGTTTAAACCAGCAAATGACACTTGCCCCATGCTGCAGAGAAAGGTGAAAACCCCGTGTCTCTCTCAATCTGATCTGAGGGAAAATTCCTTCCTGACCCCAAATACGGTGATCAGTTAGACCCTGAGCATGTGGGCAAGACCTAACAGCCAGACACCAGGAAAGAATTCTCTGCAGTAACTCCGAGCCCGCCCCATCTAGTGCCTCATCTGTGTCCATTTGGGGATATTTGTTACTAGCAGTCACAGATTGCCTACAATGGCTTGTGGCCCATCTCCTCCATCCCCTCCATAAACTTATCAAGTTGAGTCTTGAAGCCAGTTAGGTTTTTTGCCCCCACTGCTCCCTTTGGAAGGCTGTTCCAGAACTTCACTCCTCTGATGGTTAGAAACCTTCATCTGATTTCAAGCATAAACTTGTTGATGGCCAATTTATATCTCTTTGTTCTTGGGTCAACATTGGCACTTAACTTAAATAACTCCACTCCCTTCCTGGTGTTTATCCCTTTGATGTATTTATAGAGAGAAATCCTATCTCCCCATAGTCTTTGTTTAGTTATGCTAAACAAGACAAGCTCCTTGAGTATCATCTCATAAGGTAGGTTTCCATTCTTTGGATCATCCTAATAACCCTTCTCTACATCTGTTCCAGTTTAAATTAATCTTTCTTAAACATGGGAGACCAGAACTGCACGCACTATTCCAGATGAAGTCTCGCCAATGCCTTGTATAATGGCAATAACACTTTCCTATCTCTACTGGAAATACCTCACCTGATGCATCCTTGGATTGAATTAGCCTTTTTCACGGGTGCATCACCTTGGCAGCTCATAGTCATCCTGTGATCAACCAATACTTTCTTTCTTTCTTTCTTTCTTCTCCTCTGTCGCTTCCAACTGATAAGTCCCCAGGTTATAGCAAAAATTCAAGTTGTTAATCCCTAATTGTATGATGTTACATTTTACAATATTAAATTTCATCCCATTTCTATTACTCCAGTTTTCAAAGTCCTCCAGATCTTTTTGTATGATATTCTGGTCCTCCTCTGTATGGGCAATACCTCCCAGCTTTGTGTTATCTGTGAATTTTGTTAGCACGCTCCCACTTTTTGAGCCAAGGTCATTAACGAAAATGTTAAATAAGATTGGTCCCAAGACCGATCCCTGAGAAACTCCACTTGTAACCTCCCTCCAGCCTGACAGTTCACCTTTCAGCATGACTTATTGTAGTCTCCCCTTTAACCAGTTTCTTATCTTCTCCAATTTAACTAATACTTTTGCATGTGGAACTGTATCAAATGCCTTATTGAAATCCAGGTGGATTAGATCTACTGCATTTTCTTGGTCTAAAAAATCTCAGAGAATGAGATCAAGTTGGTCTGGCATGCTCTTCCTCTTATAAAACCATGTTGTATTTTATTCCAGTTACTATATACCTCTATATCCTTAACTACTTTCTCTTTCAAAATTTGTTCCCAGACCTTACCTACAATTGAGGTCAAACTAACAGGGTTGTAGTTTTCTAGATCATTTTTTTTCCTTTCTTAAAAATAGGTACTATATTAGCAATTCTCTAGTCATAAGGTATGACCCCCGAATTTACAAATTAATTAAAAATCCCTGCTGTTGGACTTGCAATTTCATGTGCCAGTTCCTTACATATTCTTGGATGGAGATTATCTGGGTCCCTTGATTTGGTCCCATTAAGCTAGTTGAGTTTGACTTCCACCTAAGCTGTGGTAATTTCTACTTCCATATCCTGGTTTCCATTACCCACTGTTCCATTACCCCTAAGCTCCTCATTACTCTTATTAAAAACTGAGGCAAAGTATTAATTTAGATGTTGGGCCATGCCTTGATTATCTTTAATCTGCACCCCATCCTCAGTGCTTCATCCCCCCCCCCCCTTCTTTGGGATGCAGGTTTCAGATACTTTAAGTCAAAGTTGTAGAAGCTAATTCAAAGCCGCCTCCACATTAAGATCCTGAGTTCTTTAGTCCAGACCAGCCCAGTTCACTTCCTTAACTAATTTTTTTAAAATTTGCCCTTTCGAAATCAAGGACCCTAGTTGCAGATGTACTTTTGTTTGTTTCCATGTAGTTTAAATTGAATTCGCTCATGATCATTTGAACCAATGTCCTCTATGAAATCTAAAATGGCATCCCTCTTGTTGGTTTGGTGCCTATTTGGTGAAGAAATCTGTCAGCTATCGCATCCAGGAATTCTGGGCCCTACCACTATTAGCAGCACTTCTCTCCAATTTGTATCTGGGAAATTAAAGTCTCCCATAGTCTCCAAATTCCCAGGAGTATTTATTTCTTTAAAAATATTAGAGCTCTCTATCCATATCCAAATCGAATCCTGGGGAGTCTATAGCAGACCCCAAGCACTATCCCAGTGGACCCTCTGCTGGCTTTGTTCCCCAAGTGATTTTGACCCAATCAGATTCTGTTTTATCCAGATTACTCTCTGTACGTAGAAACATCCAGACTAGTGGTGCTATTGTCATTTCATCCAGAAGGCTGTTGATCTTCCATTTAATGTTGACAATTTAGATTAATATTGTGCACTGTACTGAGGAGTTTTGTGTGTAGAGCAATTTGTATAGCTAGAGAATTTGGTTTGTAGCATTATAGATTTGTGGGCTAGATATCAAAATTGGATCTAGATCCAGGTTTTATGGTCTTCCTGAAAAGTTCTCAGGGTGTTCAGACCTGCAGCTTGGGTCCAGTCCCATCTCAAATCTAAAGATATGGACTTCCTGTCTTTTTAATTAATTAACCAATCAATCAGTCAGTCAATCGGATGTTAATTAAACTGAGACAAAATCCAAGCATGGAGCAGTGGATTTCTGACTCACTCCATTTCTATCATTGTTTTGATGTTCTGTTTGGCTGGCAATTGCTAATTTGAGACTCCCATTGTTTTAGTCCTATTTTCTTTCACTGGGACACCTGATTTTCCCCAAATAACCTCAGAAAACATCTTACCTATTCTTGCCCGCTGGACTTCCCCTCTCTTCTTTCCTCTTGGATTAAGTTCAAACGGTGATGGTGCAAGGTCACATAGAGCCTGGCACCATGTTCATTTTCAGGACTGTGCATGGATGATTTGTTGCCTTGTCAGCCTGCTTGGTGGAGGTTACTGGCTTGTTGAAGAGAGGAGGAATTTTGAAGGGAGCGGTTTGAGCTGCGAAGGATCAACCTCAGGCCTGCTGCAGTGTAACCTGGTGGATGTGACTTGGTGTCATAAACATACAGCTAAGGGTAGCATAAAATCCCTCCTGAGCAGCTGTACTGAATCCTTACCTGTAAGGGGTTAAAAAGCTCAAATAACCTGGTTGGCACCTGACCAAAAGGACCAATAAGGAAAGAAGATATTTTCAAATCTGGGGGAGGAGGGGTTGTTTGTGCTATCTTTGTTGTTCCCTCTCCCGATGGAGAGCAAGACCAGGCAGGAAAAACATCTCCTGAAAACATACCTGAAATTAACATCTAAGATTACAAAAATTGTAAGGAAGGGCAAGGAAATGCGTTAGATTATCTTTTGTTTTAGCTTGTGAATTTTCCCTATGCTAAGAGGGAGGTTTATTCCTGTTTTCTGTATCTTTGAAGCTGAGCATAGAGGAGAATCCTCTATGTTTTAAATCTTTTTATTACCCTGTAAAGTTACCTTCCATCCTGATTTTTTCAGGTATGATTCTTTTACTTTTTCTTTAAAAAAAAGTTCTTCCTTTAAGAACCTGATTAATTTTTCAGTGTCCTAGAGACAAAGGGTCTGGTCAGTACTCACATTATTCTCAAGCCTCCCCAGGAAAGGGGGTGAAGGGGCTTGGGTGAATATTTTGGGGAACAAGGGACTCCAAGTGACCCCTTTCCTGAATTTTTGTCTAAATCACTTGGTGGTGGCAGCAATACCATCCAAGAAAAGGATTTGTGCCTTGGGGAAGCTTTTAACCTAAGCTGCGGGTCCCCACATCTGTACCCCAGAGTTCAGAGTGGGGAGGGAACCTTGACACTTGGAGTAATCATGGGGAGACAGATGTCCCACAGAGCTGTGAGGACAGAAGGAAATGGTAAGTCTTTCTGACTAAAAGCAACCCCTTAGAAAGGAATTCAAAGAGTTGAAATTTTTCAGGTTTTCGTTTGTGTTTCATTTTTCAATAAATGTTTTTTTAAAGTTTTTTATCTCTTCCTAATTTGATTATTGGAAAGCCAGTCTGAACCATATTGAAAATATTTTAGTAAACATATATCCAGAGTCCTGCCACGGGGCAACAATAATTATAAGAGCTCGTTACAAGAGAGCAGTTTGTCAGTTTTTCACTTTTTCAAGTACTGACCTTCCTTAACTAAAAACATTTCAAACAGTCCTGGTAATAATGAGCTGCTCAGGCTTATTGGCTTGAGTCACCTTCCCTGAAATTAAAACAATGCATTTTCTCATATTTTTAAAGATATTTTTGAAGAGTATTCGTTATTACAGTAAAAGCTGTTAAAGCTGTTTCTGCTGAATATGAGTGTCCTCTGCTTTATCTGCCTTTTGTTTTTAATGCATCTAAGACACCATTGTTAATTGTTTCTTTTGGCAGAGAGTCAAACACAAAAATGTATATAAAGTAATTATTTGGATTATGCAGATTCTGGAAACTTTATAACATGTCACTGGGCTTTGTAAGATTGCCCTATGTAAGTAGTCTGGTATCGGGCTTTTAATAGACTAGGGGGCCTGGTGCTTTTTTTTAACAAGCCTTTTACATGCATTGCAACAGTTAGCTTTTGTCCAATTTTCAACCATTCTCCACGCACACAAAAACAGTGTATTTTGTATAGATATATATGGATACACACATCTAAGGTACCTACCTGGCCTCCATCCCATCTGAGTGCTTCACAATCTTTAATGTATTTATTCTCACAACACCTCGGTAAGGTAGAGAAACACTGTCAAGTATCAGAGGGGTAGCTGTGTTAGTCTCAATCTGTAAAAAGCAACAGAGGGTCCTGTGGCACCTTTAAGACTAACAGAAGTATTGGGAGCATAAGCTTTCGTGGGTAAGAACCTCACTTCTTCAGATGCAAGTAATGGAAATCTCCAGATAGACCTGCCTCTGGAGATTTCCATTACTTGCATCTGAAGAAGTGAGGTTCTCACCCACGAAAGCTTATGCTCCCAATACTTCTGTTAGTCTTAAAGGTGCCACAGGACCCTCTGTTGCTTTTTTTTAGAGAAACACTATTATCCCCATTTTACAGATGGGGAAATGAGGCATAGAGGGACTAACTAATTTGCCCAAGGTCACTCAGGAAGTCTTTTGGATCAGGGATTCAAACCCACTAAGGCTACTGCCTTAATCACTGGACCTTTCTTCCGTGTGTCTCTGTGTGTGTGTGTGTGTGTGTGTGTGTGTGAGAGAGAGAGAGAGATATCAAGGTTATCTCTTTCTCTCTCTCTCTTTGCATGTATATACATAGATTTTGCAGAAGATCCCATAAGACTACAAAGCTGCATGGGGAAGTTCTACCAAGGCTTCTATGGTTGGCACTGGGACCAGTGCCCTATCAGCGAATATGGGAAAGGCTATTTTAAAATGCCAGCTGAAGAAACCTGAGCCGTGCATTGCCTGTTCATGGATGTTTCCATGGCAATAGAGCTGGAGTTGTGGTGAAATAGGGATGCCCAGCAAGCCAGCTGTAAAAACCTCTCCACATAGGTAAAGATTATTCTGTCCCAGACCTGCCACGAAAGCAATTCACAGGTGTTAGTCAGTGTTACAGGAGATGTATGCAGCTGCTTTGTAATGTCCTCTGTGAGCATAGACTTGTAACTGAGCAGTGAAGGGAAAAAAATCAGAAAAACTCAGGAGCCCTTAAAAATATAGAAAAGTAAGGATTTTTTTTAATGTCTCCTCTGGGATTTAAAATTTTATTGCACAAAATTGGAGAAGCAGCTCCATAAGCGATAAATACCTGATACAGGCTTTAGTCCCATATCTCCACCCTTCATAGGGTCTGACCAATCAGTCTCCTTCCACAAGACTCAAAATGGAGTCTTAAACATTGCTGCTTCTTAGCACCAAGGTAATTCTACCAACACATTTTCGTCTTCCTCTGCAGCGTGGTGCACGGGTCACTTGCTGGAAGATTCTCTGCACCTTGAAGTCTTTAAACCATGATTTGAGGACTTCAATGGCTCAGACACAGGTTTGACACAGGAGTGGGTGGGTGAGATTCTGTGGCCTGCGTTGTGCAGGAGGTCAGACTAGATGATCATAATGATCCCTTCTGACCTTAAAGTCTATGATTCTAAGGTAAAAACACTCCATTATTTAAGGATATGGTCATTTAGAAGGTGACACCAAACCCGCAGTACCTATTCTGCTGTTTGGGTCATGCCTTTTCATGTCTCCCTAGGGCTCAAAGAATTTTAATACAAACAGACATATATTGCTTTCTCGCAAGCTAACCTTTTGCATTTCCATGTTGTCTGTGAGAGCCTGTTCTGTCACGTCCTCCATGCCTTTTAAAGAGACACACCCCGTGCTACATCTGATGCAACAGCTCAGGTTGCACTGTGCTTAGGGGCACGCTATGAAGTGTTGGCCAGGTATATTTTTTAGATCCAGCCCATCTCCTTTGTGCACAGATTTACACCAGAAGGAAGTGCGCAGAGTCCATATTCTGTAGAATCTTATACAAATTGTGAAATTCACATAAGTAGTATGAAAATAGCGACGTTAAAAGTTTACTGAAGTTTTGTTGAAATTTCTGCCAGTTTTTATGATTTTTTTGCTCTCTCTCTCTCTCACACACATACACGCACACAACCACTAAACCCACCCCTACCTTGGAATCAGTACAAAATTTTGTCATTTTCAAATATTCATCCATATTTCAGATATTTTCACAGCAGGCTGAATCCTGAGACATGCTGTTTAAGGGGCAGGGAGTAGATGGATCTTTGACTCCGTTTCCTGCAAACGAGCTGGCAGAGGGGATTCATTGTTCTTATTAGCACGTGGAGAGCTTGTATTTAACAATTATATTCTTTCTTTATTCAGACATTACCTAACACAGAAACTAGCGCCTGCTGTATGCTGAACTCTTCTTCTGATCAGCCCGTGGCTAGTCCAGAGCCTTCTGAACACAGAGGCTGTGCAGGCAGATCCCACAATAGCAATTGCTCCGCATGAGGGTGCTCCAATTTGCTAGTGGTATAAGGAAGCATCAAGTTCCTGCCCTGTCCCCTCACCCTAAGAAAGGGGGAAGTACAGGAAGAGTCTGACACCGGGGTATCTCTGAGGCACAATTCTTCTGGAGCTAATCCAGGAGAGGTGTAGCTCAGATAGTGACCCTTGCTCAATGCTATGCTTAAAGTGTCACACTCTAGCCCATAATATTTATTATATAATAATGAATGAAAGAGTAATGAATATGTCATTTGAAAATCTTACTGTTAAGAAACATTGTTTTAATATGAGATCAAAAAGAGTGGGCCAGATTCTGCTTTCATTTGTATCTGGTGTACATCAAGAGTAAACCCCCAGGTTACAGTGGGGCTGCTCTGGCTGGACACCGGTGGAAGGGAGATCCGAATCTGACCCTGTACCGTGCATCTTAGATTCCAAACATTGCACTACATTGTACTGTGCCGTATAAATTATACAACACTCTGATCTTTTCTGTTGTTCCCACTGTTTGTCATTTGCGCAACATACTGAAACTCCTGTAGATCTGATGTGCTGTGCTGCAGTTGGGCTCAGTGGAAACTTGAGAGACGCACTGGTTTATTCATAAGTATACAGAGGTGACAACTGTCAAAGACTAATGCTGGAGGATCTTCAGGATGCTTTCAGTGCATAAGGGGAAATGAGTATCCACAGGGACGTGGAGCGTTTTAAGTCAGTTTCTCTGTCTCTCTAAAGGCATTTGACATAGTTATGTAGTAACGCTGGTGATGCATAATTAAGCACTACTATATCTGAGTGTGTTTAGAGTACAAAATACTCATCTGGTATGAAAAGAGAGTGTTTATGTATTAATGCGCTTTTCTTTCATGCATTCTTGATTCCATTAGTAATGGAGGCATTGTGTAATATAATAGAAATGATTAACTTTAATTGCACTTGTTTGTTGGGGAAAGAGACACACAATTAAAAATCTGACATACCTTGTACCATTTTATTTCTTCAACCATTTACTTTTTGGCATCTCTTCGAGGATATTCCATAAGACCACTGTTGTTGTCTCCTGCTGCCAGTATGACCTCTGCTGTGATGCCTGCAAGAAATTAAACAATTTCTGATATCTGGATTGAAGGTCAGATGATGCTAGTTGGCACTTCACCTTTCTATAACAATAGTGGGCGATATTTTCAATATTAGCTAGTGATTTTGGGTGCCCAACCTGGTACACTTTGAAGGAGTCTGAGTTTCAGAAAGTGCTGAGTACAAAGCCACTGCAAATTAGACCCTTTAAAAGATTATCAGAAATTGGGTACCTCAAATCATTAGTGACTTTTGAAAATCTTGGCCAAGATTTTCAATGTAAATTATATGAGTACGTATGAAGGTTATGCATTTGATTTTAAACCACCTCCCTCCGGCCGCCTACCCCCAGGCTCCCACAAATGTATACGTTATTTGTATATGTCTATTTAGTTTGTAAATTCTTCTGGATAAGTACTTTGTTTTCATACATGTTTGTACAGCTGTTAGCACAATAGGGCTCTGGTCTTTACTGGGGCCTCTGTGTGGTATTCTAATAAAAATATTATATGCTAATGATCATAAGAAGAGCTAAAGTACTGAAGTCATGGATTTCAGAAAAAAAGTTTGAAATATTATAGAGCCTTGGAGGAGCACATTTGAGGCCATTTAAAAAGATTTTAGGGTACCTGACACATTTGCACTCCTCGATATTTGAATCCCTTTTGGTTTCCAGCTACTTAGCATCATAGCTTCAGTTTCTTGTCATTTATCATGTAGCCAGAAATTGAGTCTCATTCCTTTATTGTTGTGAATGGCTCTCGGATTGACTTTGAAGAATTTTAAATCTAGACTAAAACGTAAAAGGAAGTTGTATGTAGGACGTTCCCTAGTTTTATTCCCATTAATTTTTCATTTTCTCTGGCAGTGGCTGACAGTGGTTCTGTTGAAATGGAAAACAGGAGTGGGAAAACAGGCAAGCCTGGTGTGTATCTCACCCGAGTGTCAAGAGCTTTGAGGTATAGCTGCTAGCTGGGATCTTCAAAGGTGCCTAAGGGATTTGGATACCCTGTCCCCATTAATTTTGATTAATTGTGTATCCAAATCCCTAAGCCAGCTTTGAAAATCTTAGCCATTAAGTCTAACATGAGCTTCAGGGTTGTCATTCATGGTTTCCTCTTTTAAAAAAGCCTTTCCACCGTAATAATGACACACAACATTGATGCTTTTTCACCCATCAACCCAACCAAAAAAGGGGAATCAATGAATAAAATTAATTCCTACCATGCATCCATCCCAAAAGCCCTACCGCAAGCAAAGTTTTCACTTCAAAAAGGCAGAAATGCCAGAGACTTCTTGATGTCCACTAGAGACTTAGGTGCAGATCCTCAAGTATTCAAGCACCTAATTTCCATTGATTTCAAATTTCCAGTGGTGTGGTAGCCATGTTGGTTCTGGGATATTAGAGAGACAAGGTGGGTGAAATAATATCTTCTATCAGAAGTTGGTCCATAAAAGATATTACCTCACCCATCTTGTCTCATTGATTACAAAGGAAGTTAAGAGCCTAAATACCTTTTGAGAGTCTGGGTCATTGCTATTGGTTTTACATGACCATATAAACCCCAAGATAGATAGGCTGAATCTATTGTCCTAGAGTGGGTCAAAATTTTCTCAATTTTGAGATTTTGACAAAATGTTTAATTGGAAATTGGATTTTTCAGTGGAAAAAAAAATCCAAATATATTTTTTCCCAGCCACCTCTACATTAAATGTATTATATTGGGAAATTTATTTTTCCTAAAACTGAAAATTAAAAAGGACAATTTCCCTGTCAAAAGACCTTTCAGCATCAAGTATTAATAAATTTCTATTCCCCCCCCTTGTTTTTTTTGAATAACAATTAAAACCTTTTAATATGTCTGAAGATCTCTCTCCCTCCTGACCGGGCTGCACAGTTCCCTGCCTACAGTGTGAATTCCTCAGCAAGTCAGACTGCCTGAGTAGGCCTGCTTTGCCTGCCTTCCATAGTGGCTATAAACAGCAGAATTGCCCACAGTTACAAGGTACGACACAGCTCTTTCTATTCTTAAGGTGAAAACATTAAAACAGCAAAAGAACCCACCTGCTAATAAACTCACCAGAGATCATCCCAACTCCACAAAGGCTCTGGCTGGTGTCAGACTTTCGAATCCTTCCCCATGGATTGGGGCCTTCCCTTTGGGTAAAAGGTCCTGTCTGTTTGCTGGATCAGAAATAAGGCCCTGAATCAGTTTAAGCACAGGCAATTTATCCAAAGTCTGTTGGTCCAGTTTGAATCAGTATATGCAAGTCTTCCCAGGAGGTGGAATCTATCTGCAGTGTTACAACGTGAGTGAATTTGGCTAATCACTCCACACCATTTTTAGATCCTGGAGGACTGTAGTTACCCTCCCCCATGGAATTATATACAGTCCTTGGCCATATTCATACATAAATTTAATATAATAAGGTCTCCCAAAGATATTGCACGAAATTGCCATATCTATAACAAGGAGACTTTTAAAAAATGTTTTATAGAATCCCTCTCTACACCTCTCAGAGCTGGGTGCCTTGCCTTTTTAAAGTGGTTGCATAGGATCCTTTATATCTGAAATTTCTGTATGTGATTTAAGATATTCTATTTGTGCTTCATTAAATTTGAAGGAGTTCAGAAATGTTTGTTACTGTTTTCTGAGTCTTGTGGTGCCCCATTGCATACTTTGCTAATATGTAGCAAATGCTTCTACCATTTCTTTGATGTCTTCATGCATTTTAAGTGTTTGAGTGTGGTTTTGTTCCTGCTCTGGATACATGTTGTTTTCATGGTGGCTAGATTGTGCCATATGGAGGAGACAGAGCTGTGCCACCCAGAGCAGCACCCAGTGGTTTTCCAGGGTTCCCTCGCTGCAAACCGTATGAAGAGACAGGGGGAGGGATAGCTCAGTGATTTGAGCATTGGCCTGCTAAACCCAGGGTTATGAGTTCAATCCTTGAGGGGGCCACTTGGGGATCTGGGGCAAAATCAGTACTTGGTCCTGCTAGTGAAGGCAGGGGGCTGGACTTGATGATCTTTCAAGGTCCCTTCCAGTTCTAGGAGATGGGATATCTCCATTAATTTCTAATTCTGTATCGCCCCTTATTGAGATGCAGCACCCTTCTTTCATGCACCCAGTCAGCCCCACTAACTCTGAGGAAAGGGAGAAGTCAAGATGCTACCACCTCACCCTGTGAGGTCCACACAGGAAGGGCACAGAATTACATCCCCTGGTGGTCAGGGGAGCACAGGAGCTACTCCTAAAATGCTCCCTCTATTTCTCATAAGACATTCCCAGGAGCAGGAAGGGAGCAACTCCTGACTACCCCCTGAGTTCTCCTCAGCCTGGAGGCTGTGATTTCATGCTCCATGTTATGCAAAGTTTTCCGAAGCTTGGAGATAACTCTAGAGCTAGTACTTGGTCTTAGACAGCTGCTGAGAATTCTTCCCATATGGTTCAGTTGATATCAGTGGCACTACTTGTGTAATCAGATGCTACTCAACATGAGTAAGAGTGACAGAACGTAACCCTTAGTGAATAGTTAATAGCCATTGCATATAAAATGCTATATTTTAAATCTTTTGTACAACCATCACAGTATATAGCACAAAGAACACATGTACCACGTGTAAACTTTGAAAACTTTTTCCATCCACCTCAAACACATAACTACGAGAGAGTTTTATGTGGATTTTCTTGCTGTATAATTTTTTTTCATAGAAAAAGTGGGAAAAAATTTAAGTATAGACTCTAATTCCTTCCAAACACAATCTCTAAGGTGATTGGGGAGGACGGTTTAATCATTTTGTGTAAATACCAGCTGCCAATGAAAAGAAAACACAGTGAAAAGGACTGAGAGATAAAAAGTGTGTGTCTCATCCCTCTGTAGTGCTGGTCCACACAGAGGCTGACAACGTATTACTACTATCAGTTACAGCATTAGCCCAAGTGGCAGAGGTCTGTCTGATGGATCACAAAGTTCCAGTTAGAGCTGGGAAAACTTTTTTGGCTGAAAATTAATTTTGTCAAAATCAATGCTGATTCAGGCCAATAGAAACATTTTGTGAATTTATGTCAATTTTGCCAAAATTGTGTCAGTAAAAAACAAAAACAAAAAACCAAACCTTCGCCAAATTCTGAAAAAATCAAAATGTTTCATTTTGACATATGAGAAATGATTTTTTTCTATTTGAAACAGCTTTGCATTTAGAATTTTCCTTCAATTTCATTTTTTTATTTTTTTTTTTAAAAGCTCAACATTGAAATGAAGTATTTTCATTCGGATTGATTTTTTTCCCCCCAGCTTTTCAGTTTGCTGAAAAATTCAAAACATTTTTGTTTCTGTTCAACCTGAAATGAATTTTTCTTCAGTTTTTGAGAACTGGCTGTGAACGGAGAACTCAGTTATTTACACAGCTCTAGTTCCAACCCTGCTGCTGAACCATGTGCTTGTCAATATGATGGAATTGCTGTCTTTTCAGTTTGCTTGTTTACAAACCTAGGAAACTTCATACAAAAAAAAAAAAAAAAACTATGTTAAAAGAATGTTGCCTATTCAAGCACTCAAAAGTCAAGAAATGCCAGAATTACGGTTGCCTATGAAACCTTAATTTGGCCCCTGGATGCATATGCATTATGATATAGTCTTTAGTTACATGACGACCTACTATTTTTTTGACAGAACTCCTGCATCATTCAATTTTCACCTGATTTTGGTTTGCTGTATTGTTTTTGCACTACTGGGCTACCAAATTTTTGAGGTGGGCTACCAAAATTTGTTGTTCAATATGTTTAATATAGTGAGTTGGATAAATGTTTGGGAGTAGGAATCCTGGATATTTCACTTATTCTTCCTTTGTGTTCTCTCTTTCACTTCTTTGCTCCTGTATGTTTCTTTGTCTGTGTCTCCGTCTGTCAATTTCTCTGTCTTTGTGTGTTGGCTTCTGCCTTCCTTCCTAATTCTCTCTCCCTGTATCCTCAGTGTGCAGACTCTGAGCTCTTTTCCCTTCTTTCAGGTTCATAGAATAGTGCCGGGCTCTTGCACTGAAGAGTTTTACCCAAAGTTCCTGCTGTGAGTGAAATTGACTAAGTAAGATGGTATGGTCCGGGTCAGTTTCACTCACAGTGGGCACCAAAGATACAGCTTTTCTGTGCAGGGTCATGGCACTGCTTTACCTTTCCAGATGTCTGTGCCAGGTCAGCAAATACTAGAAAAGAAGGATAGCGTGACCCACATGCTGTCAAGGTGCAGCCCAGCTGGATGGGCAGATTTGTAACCTGTTTCAGTGAAGACTGCAGCATCCAATGACCCACTTACACGATCTGGGTCACAATCCCCAGTTTGAGAACCACTGGGCAAGTGCATTAACCTCCTGTACCTCCTATGCTTTGCATTGTAGACTTCATATGCGGGAGTAAATGATGGCAAGGAATGTGGGCCATTGCTTAAAAGTACTCTACCAATCAATGTAGTTCGATTTGTATTTTTAGAGCAGGGCATGGAGCTGCCTGCCTGCCTGCCTCTCCATCTGTTCTGATACCAGTAACACTGTGCAGATTTCACTTATGTATCTGTTCCTTTGATTCTGTAAACTGTAAGGTCAACTCAAGGTCAGCGCATATCTTGTGGCAGATGAAATGTGAGCAAGTGTGATAGGCCTATGTGATATCTTGCCTCTTTGCTCCTTGAATTTTCTCTCCATCAGGGAGGTAACCCTAAAGAGAATATTCCCAGACATATTTCCCTGGGGACTTCAATTCTCCATTCTCAGAGTCAGACTGGTTTTCAAATATTATTTGAGTGAGATAACAACTGCGTTACAGCTGGGTAGATACGGTATGTTGTGTGGGTACTTGAACTCACATGTTATGTAGGTACTTTCCACCTGGCACATGATGTATGAAAAGACCACAATTTGTGGGAGGGGGACACACAAATTATTCATGAAGAAAATTTGAAGTGATGTGGGATCCCACTTCTTTTAGTGTAAATTACTATCTCTGTACTCTCAGAGCTGTAACGGCACCTTTTAGCAGACTCAGTTGAGCATATTTCATATTTTTTTAGAACATCTGTAAGCCTTGTGGCCTGAAGTCCTAGAGAGTAGGGAGCTCACTTTTGACACCTGTTGAGAGCAGGGAGAAGAGCGGCCCAGGATCCATAGGGGAGGGAGGTCTCTACCAGCATCAGTTGGTTGGCGAGGGGAAATGACTGAATACATGTGACCTCATTTGCATTTCAGTTACGTGATAGTGTGGGGCATTTTGGTTAAAATACAGTTAAGTTTTGAGTTTGGGGGGAATAAAGCACTATTATCCCAGTTGGAAAATGAAAGGACAAGAGGACTGCACCGAGTGTGCCTGGGGTGAGGGTCACCCTGACCAAAACTGCAGTCTGGCACAGGTGGGTAAGAGAATCTGGGCAATACTAAAAAGAGAGTAAAGAGATTCTTACGTTCTGCTGAGAGTGCCTCCCTGGTGGTCCTACCTGCCATTGATCCTTTTCTGAGGACTCAGAACAGAGCTAAGGTGGCTTCAAGGCAGTGGACAGTGTAGAGGTGATGGTCAGAACTGAGGCAGGCAAGGACACTGAGGCAGTTTGGGCTGAAGCCACAGAGACCAGTGGCCTCATTGTGGGACTCCAGTAAGGCCCTCCCTTGTCAGCACCAAAGCTGTAATCCCTTCCCTTAGGGGATGGAAATGGATATGCCTGAATTTTGGATTCCACCAACCTTGGACAACAAATTGTGAGTGGGGTGTGGAGGAGGAGGGAAATGGCTGATGTCCCACTGCAGTGCCTCATTAGCCACTCACAGCTGTGAGAGGAGGGCTGAGGTTGAGGCTATTGCCAAGACACTCTGGGGAGCAGCAGTCTTATCTAATAGATACAGGGACGGCTCCAGGCACCAGCTTGGCAAGCAGGTGCTTGGGACGACCACTCCGGAGAGGGGCGGCAGGTCCAGCTATTCGGCAGCAATTCGGTGGACGGTCCCTCACTCCCGCTCCGAGCAAAGGACCTTCCGCCGAATTGCCGCTGCAGATTGCGATCACAGCTTTTTGTTTTTTTGGCTGCTTGGGGTGGCCAAAACCCTGGAGCTGGCCCTGAATAGGTAGTGTTGATTGCTTATTTATTTATTCTTATTGATTTATTCTGTGCCCCGTTTTCCCCCAATAAACTTTGTTTACTTGTACAATGGACTTCATGTTTGCAAGGGGGAAGTATTGTCTGTCGAAGGTGCGCAGGGTGATTAATAGTTTCCCAGGTTTCTGGCAGAGGGCTCGAGCCAGTGTTTGTTACATTTTCAGAAGGAACCCTTAGACATTAGAACTTGGCCTTTTTTGCTGCCCAGGGTATCTGGCACAAGGGTTACATATCAAAGCAAAAGAAATCCAGTAAACTAATAAAAATGTGTGCTAAGGTTTTCAACAATAGGTGTCTAAAGATAGCCTCTGAAGCCTTTTTGTTTGTTTGTTTTTAAAACCTTTTTTTGTTATAATTAACATACATGAAATTTCCATGCAATTAACTATAAACAAATCTTAACTTCTGTTTGTTACCTTTAAAATACCAGTCTGTGTTTGGACAGCCTCTTACCGTTATCTGTATATTTATTTTGTTCCAATTCCCCAAATTACAACCATATATTATAAAATCCATTTAATCCTGATATAAGGCTGTCGTTTTTTCCATTGAAAGGTTTTCCCGTGCTTTATTTCTCCAGGCCACTAATATGGGGGAATCTTTCCTTTTCCAACAATAAAGTTATCCCATGTCTGGCTGCTAGTAGTAATTGGGTTATCAATGGTCCTTCCTTACGGCACCTGAATAAAAGTGGGCTGATTTTCAAAATTGTTGAGTGCTCAGTAACTCCCATTGACTTCTGTGGGAGTTTGCTGAGTGCTGGGAGCTTTTGAAAATGGGCCACCTATTTAGCACCAAAATATGGAACATAACTTTTAGGACTCATTTTGAAAATTTTGGCTGTCATCTACTAGTTTGAATAGAAAGTACTGTTGTGGATACCACAGGAAAAAAATAAACAATGACCAATATTTACACAGCAGGGAAACAATTGTCTCTTAGAAACCGCTGTGTTGTGTTGCATTGGGGCTCTTGCCAAACACTGATCTTTTAACAGTAACTGCCGTAGGTGTATCGCTTGTTTGTTCCCATGTCTCTTAACCTCAGCATAAATGATATTCTAAAGAATCCTAACTTTAGTTTGCATGGTCTTTGTTTATCTTGGCCATTCTTTTCTTTGTCCACTTCCAAATAGACTGTGTTGTTTTCTAGTACTTTTATTGTCATTATTCAAAATATTAATAGAAGTGAAAATCTTCTTCTAAGTTATGAATGTAATCAATTTTGAGTCTTTAATTGTAATTTTTTTTCCATAAAATTCTTTTAATTTAGTCTAATATAATGGCACATCAAGCAGTAATGGGTACATTAAATTGAATCATGATGTTCATATACACATTTTATGACACAATCAAATATCCTCATGCATTAATTCATGTCAATCAGTTAATAAAATCAAATAGGAAGCATTTCTCTACTGCTGTTAACTGCACTTGCCCCATATACTGGACTACAAAATTGTGAGGACATTTGTAGGTTGGCTAGCGGGTCTTTTCTGTCCACGCTGGTGTCAGGGCATTTGGGAATTGCAAGAGAGCAACATTTGTCAGTGATGGACGTCCAGTGAGTAAAATGCAGTTATTCCGAACAGCATGGCATTCCATTATTTCACCCTACGTTAGTTCCACTGGTTCTGTCTTGTCCCTAAAAATACACACAACAGGAAAGTAATATTAACGGTGAACTCTGGAAATAGTTTTCCCACCTCCCTTCTCTGTCTTTCATGATTTGCTCTCCTCGGGTAGTCTCCTTCAAGGGCAAAGGGTTACTGTGAATGTAGCAGGGCTCCTCTCATAGAAGTTAGTAAATTAAATTTAAAACAATTAATAAAATGGTTATATTTTGAGCAGGTTCTTTGTGCTTCTCATCTGCATTACATTATGGTTTATAGCATTTTCCCCTCCTCTTTTACAATGCCTGGATTTTTTGCACCTTTGCTACGTCAGATTGCTTCATTAAATGTTCAACCCTTGATTTTGCAATCCCAATGCAGGACAAACACTAGCTGATGTATTCTGGAAATCACGGAGTGCATTGGGCCCTGAACAGTGAAAAGGCAAAGAGAAATGAAAATGGAAAATACTGCATAAAAGGAAGTGGGCCAGATACACAGCTGGTGTCAGTTGGCATAGCGTCATTGGGGTCAGCAGAGTTACACCAATTTACACCATTTAGGATCTAGCCCAAAATAGTCACATTGGTAGGAAAAATTGGACCAGATCCTGGCGCTCACCCCAATTTCTTTGTGCTGCTCTCGGAAAGGTGGGAAGGCCAGTAGAGGGGGTCTCGTCCCAGCTTCTCCAGCATGGCCTGGAGAAGGGAGGTGTGGCCTCAACCAGGCCCTTTGGCAATCCCTGGTTGCTGGAATGACTTTTACTGGAGAGAGCAGCCAGCATAAAAAAGAAATGGCCTAAGGTATCTCCATTTTGTTTCAGGGACTAGTCTTATGCCCAGCCAGCCCCAGGGACAGAGGTGGGGTATAAGCGAGGTCTAATGATTTAAGCCACCTTTGTAGCTCCCCCCTCTTGAATTGTGCTGAGCGCAGCTCAGAAAAACCAAGAATCTGGGACACCGTATTTGAGACTAAGGAAGAGCTCTGGTCTAAATCTCTAGCTTCAAATGCTCATTCCTCTCTCTTTTCTCTTTTCAAGCAAATTCCAAGCAAAAAAAGTAACCTTAAATGAGAGCGTGGAAGCACTCAGCAATCAGGAAATGGAGAGTGACAGGCTAATCAACCTCCAGTCCGCATCTACTGTCTTAATTCCTCAACTGTAAGTAAACCCTCACCCTTCCTGCTCTCTTCAACCGTCAGGGAGTTTGGGGAGAGGGTGGGGAATGGTAATAAAGGGAAGCTGGAGGGATGGTGGGGAGGGGAAAAGGGTCTGGGGTAATGGACCCATGGGCAAGGGAGTATGGCAGAAGTACGGCGTTGGCATTACAGGCTGTGCCTAGTCCTCTAGCTCCTAGAGTCAATAATGAGAGCAGAATCTCAACTTTCACGGAAGAACAATGTTTCTAGCCCTTGTGGTTGTGAAGAAAAGCTTGAAAATGTCACTTAAGCCTAACCGGTGATTGTTTGAGTCTGCAGATGGCCTGAAACAATAGCTCCCAGCAGTGAACTGCCATATTCATCTTGTCTCTGAATGATGCTGCTCCACCAACAATCCTGCCAGAAGCAGAGTTTGTCCTGCTGCTGGTGAGGTGATGTTGGCAGGGTCTCCTACACAAGTAGTCTAGTTATGGGGTGGAGTTGGTGCTCCCTACCACCAGAACAACAGGTTTTAGAGTGGTTCTGTGCCTGGCTGGGTGGGGGCTGACAGGCCCCAGCCTTCCTGGAGGTGGCAAGGGAAGTAAAAGAACTCGCAACCTTATCATGCCTGCGGTGATACAGTAGTTCCCCATGTGAAGCTTGGACACTTGTATATGAAAAAAGTGTCAGTTCTGACCTCAATAAGCAGAGAATGAAAAAGAAAAATCAAAGCAGCTCAGAGTGCAGGTCCAACGGAGTTCCTCTTCTTTCAGTAAGCGTAGCTGGTCTCTTCATTTTAAGCCCTAATCCTATTGAAGACAGTGGTAAAACTACCATTGACTTTAACAATGACAGAATCAAGCACCTAAATGGATGGTGCATTTGGGGCATGATCAAAAACTTCTTATTGAAGGCAATGGGAGTCTTTCCACTGACCTCAGAATTCTTTGCATCAGTTCCCTTAGGGCATAGAAGATATTCACCACTTCTTGAGAACTGTTGAACATCCTCAGAACTCGTTCAAGTCAGCTGGGTGCTCAGTGCCTTTCAAAATCAGGCCACTTATTTAGTGCCTAACTATGGACTAGAGGGTGGGATTTTTGAAAGCACCTAATTTAAGAGTTTAAGTCCCACCGAAAGTCAATGAGACGTATGCTCCTAAGTCACCTAGGCACCTTTGAAAATCTCAGCCTTAGAAGGATAAACTTAAGGCACCAGTGGTGCTAAGGAATCACTCAGAGCACCCATTTGTGAATATCTTGGCTTTTTTCTTTCTTTATTCTTTTGTAGCCATTAATTGTCTAAATTCTCTCAAATAATTCTAGTAGATCAGAGAGGCACAGTTTTCCTGGGGAAGGAAATGATCAAAGGACAGTGACAAAGGCCACATTGGGTGGTCCTGATCACGCTATGCTAATGAATGCGTTTTATAAACCTATTTTTGACCATTACTTTCAACCAATGTATCTGGTACTGAAGCGTAAGGCTCATTGGCCTTCAGTTCCCGGGATCACCCCAGTCCAATTTAAAAGATAGCTAGAACGTTGGCTGCCCTCCAGTTCTCTTGTATAGTAGCTAATTTTAATGATAAATTGTATATTCTTTGTCAGCAGCTCAGCCACTTCATTCTTAAGTTCCTTCAGAACTCGTGCTGATTACCGTCAGTCTTGGTAACATACTGCTGTTTAAATTATTCATCTGTTCTAACACTTCCCCTTTGGACACCTCAGGCAGTGGCTCATTTTTATTACCTGAAAAGAACAGCTCCTGGAACATCTCCCTAGAAGATATTGGGCATGATCTTGCAAGTACCAATAAAGTCAAAATGGTGAAAATGTTCATCAACCAAAAATCCAGATTTTTTTTTTTGGTTGGGATAATCAAAATGGTTCATTTTTATTTTGATCTTTTTTATGACTTTATATTTTTATGACTTAAATATTTGTACTATAAATTAACTTAATTTTTGAAATAAAAGTAATTTTGCACTGAAAATTGAGCGATTTCATTGTAGAAAGGGTTGAAGTGGGATGTTTTGCAAATCCAAAACTTTTTTTCAATCTTTTGTCAAAAGGGGAAGTTCGTTGGAATCACCCCTTTCCTTTCAGTTTTGATGAAGCGGCATTTTTCCAACAAAAAAAGACATTAGCTGCAAAATTCCTGACCAGCTCTAGGGAGCAATCCCATTCAAATCAGTGACAGACCGTTCAGCTGATTTGAGACCCACTCCAAGCCCAATAAAGTTAGTGGGAATCCTTCCACTGACTTCAGTATGAACTTGATCCATAAATGTAATACTTCTGTCTACCTATTGCTAGTCTTTGAGCACATTCAAAAGTAGGGATGGTAACACTTTGATATTAAAGACCCATTCTTGACTTCAATGGGTAAACATGAGGGTAAACTTACTACTAGGTCTAGTTGAGATATTGGAACATTTTTCACAGAATGAATAAGTAAATAATCATGAAAAATGTGTCCACTTTTTTCAGAAAATTTCAAAATCTGAATTTTTTAACTAGCTGCCCTTCTTACCAACCTATGTAAATCCATGCAGGCCTGGGCCCTTAATATTAAAATGTTACCTATTCCTCTCTTAAAGAGTAAGCATCTTCTCAGATGGAGACCTCTGTGAGCTGACAAGATGAACCAATGTGGAGAGCAGAGGGAATGTGCATATTGTACCCAACATAACTAGGAGGATGGTTTCTGTGGGTACAATTTGCTGAATCTAGAATTTGAGATTATAACAGCAGAGCTGGGTGACAATGAGAAAAAATGCTTTCTTATTGAATTATTTTGTTTTTCATTTTTGGGGTCCTTCCTTTTTTCACCATCATTCCCCCTACCCTTTTTTCCCCTTTCTATTTTGACACTGAGAAGGATTTGTGGGAGAAAGTGAGGGAAAATCAGAAAAGAGAAAAAATGAAAGGCAGAACGGGACACACGATTCCAGCAGTAGTCACACCAGTGCCAAATACAGAAGTAAAATAACTCTCTATTCCTACCCAAATTCCCGTTTGTGCATCCCAAGATCGCATTTGTTCTTTTGGCCACAGCATCACACTCGGAGCTCATGTTCAGCTGATTATCCACCATGACCCCCAAATCTTTTTCAGAGTCACTGTTTCCCAGGATAGATTTCCCCATCCTTTAAGTATGGCCTACATTCTTTGTTCCCAGATGTATACATTTTCATTTAACTGTATTAAAATACATGGTTTGCTTGCACCCAGTTTGCCAACCGATCTAAATGGCTCTGAATTAGTGACCTGTACTCTTCATTAGTTACTATTCTGCCAATTTTGGTGTGATCTTCAAACTTTATCAGTTATGATTTTATATTTTCTTCCACGGCATTGATAAATACATTAAATAGCATAAGACCAAGAACAGATCCATGAGGGACTCCACTGAAAACAGCCCCGCTCAATGATGATTCCCTGTTTACAGTTACATTTTTAGACCCATCAGCCAGTTTTTCCTCCATTTAGTGTGTGCCATGTTAATTTTATACCATTCTAGTTTTTTAATCAAAATGTTGTGCAGTACAAGGTCTAACACCTTACAGAAGGCTAAGGATAGTATGTCAGCACCGTTACCTCTACCACCCAAACTCGGAATGTCATAAAAGAAAAAAGATACCAAGTTAGTTAGACAAGATCTATTTTCTTTAAACCCATGTTGATTTGCATTAATTACGTTACCTTCCTACAGACCTTTATTAATAAAATCCCATATCAGCCGCTCCATTATCTTGCCCAAGATCAATGTCAAGCTGCCAGGCCTATAATTTCCCGGGTTATCCCATTTACTCTTTTTAAAAATTGGCACATTAGCTTTCTTCTAGAGCTTCCCCAGGGCACCAAGCAGGGACGGCTCTATGTTTTTTGCCGCCCCAAGCACGGCAATCAGGCGGCCTTCAGCGGCATGTCTGCTGGCAGTCCGCTGGTCACGCGGATTCGGCGGTGTTTCTGCGGGTGATTTGCCAGTCCCGTGCCTGTGCCTTCGGCGTACCCGCCGCCGAATTGCCGCCAAACCGCAGGACCGGCAGACCTCCTGCAGGCGTGCCGCTGAAGGCTGCCTGTCTGTCGCCCTCACAGCGACCAGCAGGCCTCCCCCCGCGGCTTGCCGCCCCAGGCACGTGCTTGCTGCGATGGTGCCTGGAGCCGCCCCTGGCACCAAGACTTATTGAAAATCAATGTTAACAATCCATTGAGCTTATCAACCTGCTCTTTTAAAACTCTTGCATGCAAGTTATCTGGACCTGTTGATTTTAAAGTGTCTGACTTTAGTAGCTTCTGTTTTACATCCTTCAGAAATACTAATGGAATGGAAAGAGGCTTATCATCATCATATGATGAAACTATACAATCTATTCATTCCCCCAATACAGAACAGAAATATTTATTGAACACTTCTGCTTCTTCTGCATTATTATCAATAATTCTTCCATTTCCATCTAGTGAGGGTATTTATGTCTAGTATGTGTTTACTGAATATTCTACAGAGCAGCATAAAGGTCACATAGTTGACACGACTTCAAGATCATACACACATTTTTCTATTTAAAAAGAAATTATGGCTTATTTTTGCTGGGATGGTATGCAATGAATACTGCTGCACTGATATAGGCCATAATCCTGTAATTAGATCAATGAGGATAGAATCTTGTTAGCAACAGATTTGTCAGCCTGCAAAGGCCCAAATATGGGATGAAATGTGTGACAAAGACCCAAAATGAAGGACGCACAATAATTGAGTATGTAGGAAACACAAAATGCTGCGGGATTCCTTTCTTTAATGGAAATAACTGCCTGTGCTCATATTCTTATGTTTCTTTATTTCTGATGTAAACAATTTTCAAAAATAACACTCAAGAAACACCAAATTTGCGTGGAATATGAGAATTTTGGAATTAAAATGAGTGACATCCTTGCAGGACTAAGGCCACATTTTATGTTTCATTCAAATATAATAATTATAAAGCAAAGTGGAATGTTTTCAGCTGATTTTCCAGTAATCATTTATTCACAAGTAAAAGTTAAAAAGCAAAATCAACACCTGCTTACTGCACACCACTAAATTAGTCTTTATTCTAGTTTTGATGCAGTGGGATTGTTTTTAATAAGCACACAAGGAAATGCACAAAAACAGTCTAGAAAAATCAAACTGATTGAGCATTAAGACTATTTATAATCTTCTTTTCTCCAGTGAGTTTGATCAGCACTATACCCAGTGCTGCTCCAGTATCAATTGTTTTCATCCATGATTGGAGGCGTAATTTTTATGTGAACTAATCATGCTGACAGATGATTGCCCTGTGGTTAGTCAGTGGAAACCTCCATGTTACTCAAAGGTTAAAACCAATAGTAACATCCATTAGCAGCAGGATAAGGGCTAACAGCCATTGATGGACCTATCCTCCATGAACTTCTAGAGCAAAGTTTCTCAATCTTCTCCTAGTACTCATCCCTCACAGTCGACTGTGGAGCTAGTGCTGTAGCCAATCACAGATTGGAAGCCGGAAAGCCAGCAGAGGTAGGAGGGATGTGTTGCAGCTGATTTAGGGAGCTAGAGGACTTACCTTTTCACCTGCAGGATGATAGGTAGCATAACTTTAAAAATCTGAGTGTTTTAGCTGTCTCCCTAGTAGGCAGGATGCCGTATTTCCAAGAAACTCTGTGCCATCTGGTATGGTTAGATCCACTTAATCTGAAAGATATGGAGGAAGCAACGGAAGCCGGGTAGAGGTCACTTACGGACTTCAGTGTGGGTCTTCAGTATTGTCAGTCCTTGTCTCTTTTCTTATTTAGCTCTAACTTCTGACTTCCATGTCTCCTTTCTTTATTTCAGAAGACAAATTCAGGACCCAAAACTTACCAGAAGTCGAAGCGAGAGGCAGAGTCCAAGTTCCGAAGCCCGAGGTCAAAGCAGGAGGCAGAGTCCAAGCCTAAAAGCCAGGGTTCAAGGGGGAAAGCCAGAGGTCCAAGTCAGGGTTGAAGTCCAGGAGTGAGTCAAGGGGCAGGTTAGTCGCTACAGCTGGCTAGGGAATCTATGCAGCTAGGTGAACACTTCCTGGAACTTCTCTTGGGCTTAAACAGGGCACCTAGGCCAATCAGGGACCACAAGGGAAGTGATCAGTCTGGCCTTCCGTATTGATACTTCCTGTGGTGTTTATCTCCACAGGGTCAATGTGATAATGCATATGGCTCTATCATGGCTGTCAGGTAACTCTGTAGAGAGGCTGTCTACCCCTCAGGCCCAGGATCTAGTCCCTACAGAACCTTACACTGATATTCCAGCCTCAACCCCCTGGAGAAACCGTGCACCAGAGGAATTCTCAGCTGGGGAGAGGAGAAGGGGCCTGACCCAGAATCAGAGCCAACACTTTCATCAGTTCACTGAGGCCAAGAACATTCCTTGTGCAATAAAGCGTAGTTATTCCCAGCAGCAAGTAGGGGCAGCATAAATGCCAGCGTATCTGGTGGCAGAATCCACCATAACCAGGATATATTTCTTCCCATTTCTGGAAGGTCTGGGTAGAGGTCCCACAATATCTACAGAAACTCTGGCAAACACTTCCTTGGTGATGGGCAAAGTCTGAAAAGGTGACTTGCAGGGTCCTTTTAACCCCTTATGCTTTGACATAAAACATAGCACTTGCTTAGTTCCTTTGGTTTGGGAATTTATCCCCCTCCTTCCATGTGCAACGTCATCTGATGGGAGGAAAGCAAAACAATAAAAGTCTTTAGTCCTCTTGTTGATGGGTTTTCAATCCAGATGTAGGGAGTTTCCAGTTGTAAGATCCAACCCTAACCCATCTGGTATTGAAGGGTCTCCTCTGTGGGAAGGGGCATAACAATTTCTATAGAAGAGCCACTCTTCACACTAATGCCCCTCTCCTGTATGGTGATTTATACAGTCACAGATATTACAAGTAAGATTAATGCATTGTTGGGGTATCATTAAAAGTAACTATATACCAAGGCCTAAAACACCCAGAGGGCCTAAAATTTTGTAACAGGAAAAGCATTGATAAGATTTGGCTGTACAAATTTTTTTGGACTTTGTGTAAAATAAAAAAATCCCCTGACAACTTTGTGTTTGCAGAAAATAAGAAATGTTAACATTGAAGAATCATAATATGCTCTCTAAAATTCCCTTCCTAATAGACTAAGGGGGACGGTAATATACACAAACTGATCTATAACATTGAAATGAAGGATTGTTAATGACCAGAATTAAAAGCTTCGTTATCTATATTTGTAATGAATTGAGTAAGGTAACAGGCAGGCCCAGGTTTTGCCTGGCATCAGTGTATTTTTGTTAATTTCTTTTTAATATAACTGACTGATTTGTTTAAAATGCTGTTGTTAGCAGGATAACTAATGTGTCATGTTAGAAGAGGAAAGAAATAGATACAAACATGTAATGATCAACAAAATCTTCCTTTTTTCTGGGAAATTTAAAAACTGGATGACCCAGGGCAAAAGGACCCAGAAATTGTAAATTCAGCAGGAAAAGTGTGGGCATTCAGTGATTAATGTTTGTGCATGTGTAATATTCAGGTTATGTAAAATTCAATGGATAATGTGTTCAATGCTGATGGGAGGAAAATTAGGTAGTGGAAAATGTAAAAATGTATAAGTATATGTAAAATGCCCCCCCAAAAACTGGAGAAACCCTGGGTCAAAAACTGAAGAACAAGACTAAAAGACCAGAGCAGGAGCTCAGAGGAGGTGACAAATGTCATGGAGGAAGGATGGACTTCTTGGTGCACTGGAGCCCATTTATCTATTCTGTCTTGTCTGTTATTACGTGTCTGGCATGAATGTATGTGCCAGACACTACAAGTGGTGATAATTCTGGCTGAAATTGTATTAAATAAAGGCAAAACTGATTAAGCCTAAAGTGGGGGAGAGGGGAAGAGACTCGGTTTCCCACTGTCTGCTCCCCAAAACATGCCACAGCTCACAATCATTCAGTAGGTTCCCAACACATTCCTATACCTATTTCATCAATACTAAGCTACCAGTGAGCCAGACACGTTCCAGCTTTGTATCTGGCAGTGTCCAGTTGAGACAGGGGGACCTCGGTATGAGCTGGGCCCTGGCCTGACAGTGTCCCAACGTCTCTGCAGAGACCCCCAAGGCAGCTGATTTGAGCTCACGGTGGGGTGGTTTTGTGATATGGTCACTTGTTCAAAGGGAACTGGCCTAAGATCCCCATACTGCCATCAGGGGATGTGACCTTTTGGCTAGGTGACTTGGGTTGGGTGTGAACCAGTCACCTCAAGAAGGCTCTGTACTTCCTAGCCATCCAGTCCCCCTCCACAGAGAGCTGCTGATGTTTTCAGTTACTTAGAGCAAGAAAGCGAACAGCAAGAGCCCAGCACATTCCGGTCCCCTCTTGTGGCTGTGGGGTCTTCCTGCTGCCTCTTGACCCCTGTTCAGAGAGACACGGGTGGTTATAAGGTGCGAGCTGTGTGGGTACCTGGAGCCTGTGGGTACTGACAGTGCACACACAGCTACCCTGGGAGGCTTGGCTGCTCCCTGACATTCCCTATTTTTCGAGCACTGATCCTTTTTGCCTCCCTGAACCCCAGCTTGGAGCATTCCACTGAGCAGGTGTTTCCAAATGAACTGGAGGAAGGAGGTTCTGCCTAGGCACCATCCTTGATAGGGGCAGTGCTGTCACTTTCATACCAGTGTGGGATGGGAGATGAACCCCCCCACCCCTGTGCACTGAGAGAGGTAGAACTGCATGGGTGCCAAAGTACTTAACTTGCAGTTTGAGCAGCATCTGTGGGTTAAAACCCCTCTTGCCAGCAATCTGCCATGGGGATCTCTGCCTGACTTAAAATACCCATGGAGGGTGGCAGAGCTATGCCACACGTTTGAGAGATGTGGGAGCGAATTGGTTACAGGCTGATCAGTCATGTTACCAGCGCTCCCAACACCCAGTGATGTCTGTGTCCCGCTCTCCTCTGCAACATCTTCCCTTCCCTCACCATGTGGGTTCCCCGCTATGTACCATCTCTGCTGCCCCTGCTGTTGTTCTAGAGGCTGCGAGATTCACAGCATGGACTGTTCCCCGTTTCTGGAAGGGCTGGGGGAGGCACATATCTTGTTGGCTGGTTTGTGCAGGGTGTTAATGACAGCAAGAATGGGGGCTGCCTTTGTGTAGCTTTTGGGGTCTGTCTTGTCTGAATGCTGTGGACAGAAGAAGAGAGAGGGAGACTAGCTAGTCCTCAGGCAGGGGCTGGCTCAGTGCTTAGACTGCTGCTAACAACACCCAAGGTTGTGAGTTTGGCTCCCCGTGCAACCTTGGTGCAGTCCTCAGATTGTAGGTACTGCTTTTCTGCTGACACTCAGGGAGAGGCAGACAAAAAAAGAGGGAGGCAGCCAGCAATGATGACCCCGTGGAGAATGACCCCGTGATGGCTTCTACCTCCTTTACAACATAGTGGTGGGAGGTGGGCTGCTCGTGGCGCTGTTAGCTCAGCTGGTTAAAGTATGGTGCATTTGCCTTCATGATGCCTGGGTGACCCCCAACTACATCCACCCTTGCTCACCATGACCCCATGTGACCTCATTGCCTTGCTACCCAGCCACACTGGTCCCTGTGTGACACACTGACTCCAAACTCACCCTGTGTAACACAACTGGCTCCAGCGTGATCCTCACTGACCCAATTAATGACACCCACTGCCTCCAGACTAATCGTCTGTGATCTCTGTGAAACCCCATTGACGCCAACCTACTCCCTCACTGATGCCTTTGTGACTTGACTGCTTCCAATGTCACCATCATTGACGACTTCACAATACCCAGCTACCCACAAATTTATCCACTAGGACCCAATGTGACCCCAATTGCCTCCAAATTAGTCCTCATAGACCCTGCATAACCCCCACCTTCCGCTCCTAGTCTGCATTGACCCCCTTCATTACCACAATTGTTTCTATATTCAGCTTCAGTGACCCTAGACGATCCCAATGGAAACAAATGTTCCCTGGATGACCCAATGTGAACCCCCCTTTAATTAGAGCCATGTAATCCTTGAGCTCATATGACCTAACTGACATCATTCCTACCCCCATGTACCCCATTTCTTGTCAACTCAGCTTCGGTCACCCTAGATGATCCTAATTGCCACCATATTTTTAACTCATGACTTTGCATAACATTCCCATTAATGAAAGCCTTATACTACTTGTCCTCATATGACCTTATTGACTGCATTCCTACCCACATTGCACTCCCCGCTTTGGAAATTCAGCTTCTATGAACCTACATGACCTAATTGCCTCCATATTTTTCCTTGATGATTCCTAAATAACCCCACATGAATCAGAACCTTATGGTACTTGTCCTCATATGACCTCACTGACATAATTCCAACCCTCACTGACCCCTTCATGACCCCAATTGCTTGTACATTCCGATTCTGTGACCCTAGGTGACCCCAATTGCTTCCAAATTTTTTGCTTGATGACCCCGTATGACCCCCCCTTAATCACAGGCTTATGCTACTTGTCCCCATATGACCTCATGACACCTTCATGACCCATATTGCTTGTAAATTCAGTTTCAGTGACCCAAGATGACCTCAACTGCATTCAAAGTCAGTTGATGACCTCGTATGACCGCCCTTAATCAGAGGCTTATGCTACTTGTCCTCATATGACCTCATGACCATTTCATGACCCCGCTATTGCTTGTAAATTCAGTTTCTGTGACCCTAGATGACCCCAACTGCATTCAAATTTTAACTTGATGACCCCGTATGACCCCTCTTAATCACAGGCTTATGCTACTTGTCCTCATATGCCCTCATGACCCCTTCATGACCCCAATTGCTTGTAACTTCAGTTTCTCTTATCCTAGGTGACCCCAGTTGCTTCCAAAGTTTTTCCTTGATGACCATGTATGACCCCCCCTTGATCACAGGCTTATGCTACTTGTCCTCATATGACCTCATGACCCTTTCATGACCCCCCTATTGCTTGTAAATTCAGTTTCTGTGACCCTAGATGACCCCAACTGCATTCAAATTTTAACTTGATGACCTCGTCTGACCCCCCCTTAATCAGAGGCTCATGCTACTTATCCTCATATGACCTCATTGACATCATTCCAACACTCACTGACCCCTTCATGACCCCAATTGCTTGTACATTTCGATTCTCTGACCCTAGCTGACCCCAATTGCTTCCAAATTTTTGCTTGATGACCCTGTATGACCCCCACTTAATAAGAGGCTTATGTTACTTGTCCTCATATGAACTCATGACCCCTTCATGACCCCAATTGCTTGTAACTTTAATTTCTCTGACCCTAGATGACCCCAACTGACTCCAAATTTTAACTTGATGACCCCGTCTGACCCCCCACTTAATCAGAGGTTTATGCTACTTGTCCTCATATGACCTCATGACCCTTTCATGACCCCCCTATTCCCTGTAAATTCAGTTTCTGTGACCCTAGCTGACCCCAACTGCATTCAAATTTTAACTTGATGACCTCGTGTGACCCCCCTTAATCAGAGGCTTATGTTACTTGTCCTCATATGACCCCATGACCCCTTCATGACCCCAATGGCTGTAATTTTAGTTTCTCTGACCCTAGATGACCCCAACTGACTCCACATTTTTCCTTGATGACCTCGTCTGACCCCCCTTAATCAGAGGCTCATGCTACTTGTCCTCATATGACCTCATTGACATCATTCCAACACTCACTGACCCCTTCATGACCCCAATTGCTTGTACATTTCGATTCTCTGACCCTAGCTGACCCCAATTGCTTCCAAATTTTTGCGTGATAACCCTGTATGACCCCCACTTAATAAGAGGCTTATGCTACTTGTCCTCATATGACCTCATGACCCCTTCATGACCCCAATTGCTTGTAACTTTAGTTTTTCTGACCCTAAATGACCCCAACTGACTCCAAATTTTAACTTGATGACCCCGTCTGACCCCCCACTTAATCAAAGGCTTATGCTACTTGTCCTCATATGACCTCATGACCCTTTCATGACCCCCCCTATTGCTTGTAAATTCAGTTTCTGTGACCCTAGATGACCCCACTGCATTCAAATTTTAACTTGATGACCTCGTGTGACCCCCCTTAATCAGAGGTTTATCTTACTTGTCCTCATATGACCCCATGACACCTTCATGACCCCAATGGCTGTAATTTTAGTTTCTCTGACCCTAGATGACCCCAACTGCATTCAAATTTTTCCTTGATGACCTCGTATGACCCCCCTTAATCAGAGGCTTATGTTACATGTCCTCATATGACCTCACTGACATCATTCCAACACTCACTGACCCCTTCATGACCCCAATTGCTTGTACATTTCGATTCTCTGACCCTAGGTGACCCCAATTGCTTCCAAATTTTTGCTTGATGACCCTGTATGACCCCCACTTAATAAGAGGCCTATGCTACTTGTCCTCATATGACCTCATGACCCCTTCATGACCCCAATTGCTTGTAACTTTACTTTCTCTGACCTTAGATGACCCCAACTGACTCCAAATTTTAACTTGATGACCCCGTCTGACCCCCCACTTAATCAGAGGCTTATGCTACTTGTTCCTCATATGACCTCATGACCCTTTCATGACCCCCCTTTTGCTTGTAAATTCAGTTTCTGTGACGCTTGATGACCCCAACTGCATTCAAATTTTAACTTGATGACCTCGTGTGACCCCCCTTAATCAGAGGTTTATGTTTCTTGTCCTCATATGACCCCATGACCCCTTCATGACCCTAATGGCTGTAATTTTAGTTTCTCTGACCCTAGATGACCCCAACTGACTCCAAATTTTTCCTTGATGACCTCGTATGACCCCTCCTTAATCAGAGGCTTATGTTACATGTCCTCATATGACCTCACTGACATCATTCCAACACTCACTGACCCCTTCATGACCCCAATTGCTTGTACACTCCGATTCTGTGACCCTAGGTGACCCCAATTGCTTCCAAATTTTTGCTTGATGACCCCGTGTGACCCCCCACTTAATCACAGGCTTATGCTATTTGTCCTCATATGACATCATGACCCCTTCATGACCCCAATTGCTTGTAACTTCAGTTTCTCTGACCCTAGGTGACCCCAGTTGCTTCCAAACTTTTGCTTGATGACCCAGTGTGACCCCCTTTAATCACAGGCTTATGTTTCTTGTCCTCATATGACCTCATCACCTCTTGTTGACCCCCCTATTGCTTGTAAATTCAGTTTCTGTGACCCTAGATGACCCCAACTGCATTCAAAGTTAACTTGGTGACCCCGTGTGACCCCCCACTTAATCAGAGGCTTATGCTAGTTGTCCTCATATGACCTCATCACCTCTTGATGACCCCCCTATTACTTGTAAATTCAGTTTCTGTGACCCTAGATGACCCCAACTGCATTCTAAGTTACCTTGATGACCCCATGTGACCCCCCCACTTAATCACAGGCTTATGCTATTTGTCCTCACATGACCTCATGAACCCTTCATGACCCCAATTGCTTGTAACTTCAGTTTCTCTGACCCTAGGTGACCCCATTTGCTTTCAAATTTTTGCTTGATGACCCCGTATGACCCCCCTTAATCACAGGCTTATGTTCCTTGTCCTCATATGACCTCATCACCTCTTGATGACCCCCCTATTGCTTATAAATTCAGTTTCTGTGACCCTGGATGACCCCAACTGCATTCAAATTTTAACTTGATGACCCCATGTGACCCCCCACTTAATCAGAGGCTTATGTTACTTGTCCTCATATGACCCCATGACCCCTTCATGACCCCAATTGGCTGTAATTTTAGTTTCTCTGACCTTAGATGACCCCAACTGACTCCAAATTTTTCCTTGATGACCTCGTCTAACCCCCCCTTAATCAGAGGCTCATGCTACTTCTCCTCATATGACCTCATCACCTCTTGATGACCCCCCTATTGCTTCTAAATTCAGTTTCTGTGACCCTAGATGACCCCTAACCGCATTCAAAATTAACTTGATGACCCCGTGTGACCCCCCACTAAATCAGACGATATGTTATTTGTCCTCATATGACCTCATGACCCCAATTGCTTGTAATTTTAGTTTCTCTGACCCTCGATGACCCTAAGTGACTCCAAATTTTAACTTGATGACCCCGTCTGACCCCCCACTTAATCAGAGGCTTATGCTACTTGTCCTCATATGACCTCACTGACATCATTCCAACCCTCACTGACCCCTTCATGATCCTGCTATTGCTTGTAAATTCAGTTTCTGTGACCCGAGATGACCCCAACTGCATTCAAAGTTAACTTGATGACCCCATGTGACCCCCCACTTAATCAGAGGCTTATGTTACTTGTCCTCATATGAGCCCATGACCCCTTCATGACCCCAATGGCTGTTATTTTAGTTTCTCTGACCCTAGATGACCACAACTGACTCCAAATTTTTCCTTGATGACCCTGTATGACCCCCACTTAATAAGAGGTTTATGCTACTTGTCCTCATATGACCTCATGACCCCTTCATGACCCCAATTGCTTGTAACTTTAGTTTCTCTGACCCTAGATGACCCCAACTGCATTCAAATTTTAACTTGATGACCTCGTGTGACCCCCCTTAATCAGAGGCTTATGCTACATGTCCTCATATGACCTCACTGACATCATTCCAACACTCACTGACCCCTTCATGACCCCAATTGCTTGTACATTCCGATTCTGTGACCCTAGGTGACCCCAATTGCTTCCAAATTTTTGCTTGATGACCCCGTGTGACCCCCCACCTAAACAGAGGCTTATGTTACTTGTCCTCATATGACCTCATGACCCCTTGATGACCCCCCTATTGCTTGTAAATTCAGTTTCTGTGACCCTAGATGACCCCGTGTGACCCCCCACTTAATCAGAGGCTTATGCTAGTTGTCCTCATATGACCTCATTACCCCTTCATGACCACAATTGCTTATAACTTCAGTTTCTCTGACCCTAGATGTCCCCAACTGCATTCAAAATTAACTTGATGACCCCGTGTGACCCCCCACTTAATCAGAGGCTTATGCTAGTTGTCCTCATATGACCTCATCACCTCTTGATGATCCCCCTATTGCTTCTAAATTCAGTTTCTGTAACCCTAGATGACCACCAACCGCATTCAATGTTAACTTGATGACCCCGTGTGACCCCCCACTTAATCAGACGATATGTTACTTGTCCTCATATGACCTCTTGATCCCAATTGCTTGTAATTTTAGTTTCTCTGACCCTCGATGACCCCAACTGACTCCAAATTTTAACTTGATGACCCCGTCTGACCCCCCATTTCATCAGAGGCTTATGCTACTTGTCCTCATATGACCTCATGACCCCTTCATGACCCCAAGACTGTAATTTTAGTTTCTCTGACCCTACATGCCCCAAACTGACTCCAAATTTTGCCTTGATGACCTCGTATGACCCCCCTTAATCAGAGGCTTATGCTACATGTCCTCATATGACCTCACTGACATCATTCCAACACTCACTGACCCCTTCATGACCCCAATTGCTTGTACATTCCGATTCTGTGACCCTAGGTGACCCCAATTGCTTCCAAATTTTTGCTTGATGACCCCGTGTGACCCTCCACCTAATCAGAGGCTTATGTTACTTGTCCTCATATGACCTTATGACCCCATGATGATCCCCCTATTGCTTGTAAATTCAGTTTCTGTGACCCTAGATGACCCCAACTGCATTCAAAGTTAACTTGATGACCCCGTGTGACCCCCCACTTAATCAGAGGCTTATGCTAGTTGTCCTCATATGACCTCTTGATCCCAATTGCTTGTAATTTTAGTTTCTCTGACCCTCGACGACCCCAACTGACTCCAAATTTTAACTTGATGACCCCGTCTGACCCCCCACTTAATCAGAGGCTTATGCTATTTGTCCTCATATGACCTCACTGACATCATTCCAACCCTCACTGACCCCTTCATGATCCTGCTATTGCTTGTAAATTCAGTGTCTGTGACCCGAGATGACCCCAACTGCATTCAAAGTTAACTTGATGACCCCGTGTGACCCCCCACTTAATCAGAGGCTTATGCTAGTTGTCCTCATACGACCTCATGACCCCTTCATGACCCCAAGACTGTAATTTTAGTTTCTCTGACCCTACATGCCCCAAACTGACTCCAAATTTTGCCTTGATGACCTCGTATGACCCCCCTTAATCAGAGGCTTATGCTACATGTCCTCATATGACCTCACTGACATCATTCCAACACTCACTGACCCCTTCATGACCCCAATTGCTTGTACATTCCGATTCTGTGACCCTAGGTGACCCCAATTGCTTCCAAATTTTTGCTTGATTACCCCGTGTGACCCCCCACCTAATCAGAGGCTTATGTTACTTGTCCTCATATGACCTCATGACCCCATGATGACCCCCCTATTGCTTGTAAATTCAGTTTCTGTGACCCTAGATGACCCCAACTGCATTCAAAGTTAACTTGATGACCCCGTGTGACCCCCCACTTAATCAGAGGCTTATGCTAGTTGTCCTCATTTGACCTCATTACCCCTTCATGAGCCCAATTGCTTCTAACTTCAGTTTCTCTGACCCTAGGTGACCCCAGTTGCTTCCAAAGTTTTTCCTTGATGACCCTGTATGACCCCCCCTTAATCACAGGCTTATGCTACTTGTCCTCATATGACCTCATGACCCTTTCATGACCCCCCCTATTGCTTGAAAATTCAGTTTCTGTGACCCTAGATGACCCCAACGGCATTCAAGTTTTAACTTGATGACCTCGTATGACCCCCCTTAATCAGAGGCTCATGCTACTTGTCCTCATATGACCTCATTGACATCATTCCAACACTCACTGACCCCTTCATGATCCCAATTGCTTGTACATTTCAATTCTCTGACCCTAGCTGACCCCAATTGCTTCCAAATTTTTGCTTGATGACCCTGTATGACCCCCACTTAATAAGAGGCTTATGCTACTTGTCCTAATATGACCTCATGACCCCTTCATGACCCCAATTGCTTGTAACTTTAGTTTCTCTGACCCTAGATGACTCCAACTGACTCCAAATTTTAACTTGATGACCCCGTCTGACCCCCCACTTAATCAGAGGCTTATGCTACTTGTCCTCATATGACCTCATGACCCTTTCATGACCCCAATTGCTTGTAACTTTAGTTTCTCTGACCCTAGATGACCCCAACTGACTCCAAATTTTAACTTGATGAGCCCGTCTGAAGCCCCACTTAATCAGAGGCTTATGCTACTTGTCCTCATACGACCTCATGACCCTTTCATGACCCCGCTATTGCTTGTAAATTCAGTTTCTGTGACCCTAGATGACCCCAACTGCATTCAAATTTTAACTTGATGACCTCGTGTGACCCCCCCTTAATCAGAGGCTTATGTTACTTGTCCTCATATGACCCCATGACCCCTTCATGACCCCAATGGCTGTTATTTTAGTTTCTCTGACCCTAGATGACCCCAACTGACTCCAAATTTTTCCTTGATGACCTCGTCTGACCCCCCTTAATTAGAGGCTCATGCTACTTGTCCTCATATGACCTCATTGACATCATTCCAACACTCACTGACCCCTTCATGACCCCAATTGCTTGTACATTTCGATTCTCTGACCCTAGCTGACCCCAATTGCTTCCAAATTTTTGCTTGATGACCCTGTATGACCCCCACTTAATAAGAGGCTTATGCTACTTGTCCTCATATGACCTCATGACCCCTTCATGACCCCAATTGCTTGTAACTTTAGTTTCTCTGACCCTAGATGACCCCAACTGACTCCAAATTTTAACTTGATGAGCCCGTCTGAAGCCCCACTTAATCAGAGGCTTATGCTACTTGTCCTCATATGACCTCATGACCCTTTCATGACCCCGCTATTACTTGTAAATTCAGTTTCTGTGACCCTAGATGACCCCAACTGCATTCAAATTTTAACTTGATGACCTCGTGTGACCCCCCTGAATCAGAGGCTTATGTTACTTGTCCTCATATGACCCCATGACCCCTTCATGACCCCAATGGCTGTAATTTTAGTTTCTCTGACCCTAGATGACCCCAATTGCTTCCAAATTTTTGCTTGATGACCCCGTGTGACCCCCCACCTAATCAGAGGCTTATGTTACTTGTCCTCATATGACCTCATGACCCCTTGATGACCCCCCTATTGCTTGTAAATTCAGTTTCTGTGACCCTAGATGACCCCAACTGCATTCAAAGTTAACTTGATGACCCCGTGTGACCCCCCAATTAATCAGAGGCTTATGCTAGTTGTCCTCATATGACCTCATTACCCCTTCATGACCCCAATTGCTTGTAACTTCAGTTTCTCTGACCCTAGATGACCCCAACTGACTCCAAATTTTTCCTTGATGACCTCGTCTGACCCCCCTTAATTAGAGGCTCATGCTACTTGTCCTCATATGACCTCATTGACATCATTCCAACACTCACTGACCCCTTCATGACCCTAATTGCTTGTACATTTCGATTCTCTGACCCTAGCTGACCCCAATTGCTTCCAAATTTTTGCTTGATGACCCTGTATGACCCCCACTTAATAAGAGGCTTATGCTACTTGTCCTCATATGACCTCATGACCCCTTGATGACCCCCCTATTGCTTGTAAATTCAGTTTCTGTGACCCTAGATGACCCCAACTGCATTCAAAGTTAACTTGATGACCCCGTGTGACCCCCCACTTAATCAGAGGCTTATGCTAGTTGTCCTCATTTGACCTCATTACCCCTTCATGAGCCCAATTGCTTGTAACTTCAGTTTCTCTGACCCTAGGTGACCCCAGTTGCTTCCAAAGTTTTTCCTTGATGACCCTGTATGACCCCCCCTTAATCACAGGCTTATGCTACTTGTCCTCATATGACCTCATGACCCTTTCATGACCCCCCCTATTGCTTGAAAATTCAGTTTCTGTGACCCTAGATGACCCCAACGGCATTCAAGTTTTAACTTGATGACCTCGTATGACCCCCCTTAATCAGAGGCTCATGCTACTTGTCCTCATATGACCTCATTGACATCATTCCAACACTCACTGACCCCTTCATGACCCCAATTGCTTGTACATTTCGATTCTCTGACCCTAGCTGACCCCAATTGCTTCCAAATTTTTGCTTGATGACCCTGTATGACCCCCACTTAATAAGAGGCTTATGCTACTTGTCCTCATATGACCTCATGACCCCTTCATGACCCCAATTGCTTGTAACTTTAGTTTCTCTGACCCTAGATGACTCCAACTGACTCCAAATTTTAACTTGATGACCCCGTCTGACCCCCCACTTAATCAGAGGTTTATGCTACTTGTCCTCATATGACCTCATGACCCTTTCATGACCCCCCTATTCCCTGTAAATTCAGTTTCTGTGACCCTAGCTGACCCCAACTGCATTCAAATTTTAACTTGATGACCTCGTGTGACCCCCCTTAATCAGAGGCTTATGTTACTTGTCCTCATATGACCCCATGACCCCTTCATGACCCCAATGGCTGTAATTTTAGTTTCTCTGACCCTAGATGACCCCAACTGACTCCACATTTTTCCTTGATGACCTCGTCTGACCCCCCTTAATCAGAGGCTCATGCTACTTGTCCTCATATGACCTCATTGACATCATTCCAACACTCACTGACCCCTTCATGACCCCAATTGCTTGTACATTTCGATTCTCTGACCCTAGCTGACCCCAATTGCTTCCAAATTTTTGCGTGATAACCCTGTATGACCCCCACTTAATAAGAGGCTTATGCTACTTGTCCTCATATGACCTCATGACCCCTTCATGACCCCAATTGCTTGTAACTTTAGTTTTTCTGACCCTAAATGACCCCAACTGACTCCAAATTTTAACTTGATGACCCCGTCTGACCCCCCACTTAATCAAAGGCTTATGCTACTTGTCCTCATATGACCTCATGACCCTTTCATGACCCCCCCTATTGCTTGTAAATTCAGTTTCTGTGACCCTAGATGACCCCACTGCATTCAAATTTTAACTTGATGACCTCGTGTGACCCCCCTTAATCAGAGGTTTATCTTACTTGTCCTCATATGACCCCATGACACCTTCATGACCCCAATGGCTGTAATTTTAGTTTCTCTGACCCTAGATGACCCCAACTGCATTCAAATTTTTCCTTGATGACCTCGTATGACCCCCCTTAATCAGAGGCTTATGTTACATGTCCTCATATGACCTCACTGACATCATTCCAACACTCACTGACCCCTTCATGACCCCAATTGCTTGTACATTTCGATTCTCTGACCCTAGGTGACCCCAATTGCTTCCAAATTTTTGCTTGATGACCCTGTATGACCCCCACTTAATAAGAGGCCTATGCTACTTGTCCTCATATGACCTCATGACCCCTTCATGACCCCAATTGCTTGTAACTTTACTTTCTCTGACCTTAGATGACCCCAACTGACTCCAAATTTTAACTTGATGACCCCGTCTGACCCCCCACTTAATCAGAGGCTTATGCTACTTGTTCCTCATATGACCTCATGACCCTTTCATGACCCCCCTTTTGCTTGTAAATTCAGTTTCTGTGACGCTTGATGACCCCAACTGCATTCAAATTTTAACTTGATGACCTCGTGTGACCCCCCTTAATCAGAGGTTTATGTTTCTTGTCCTCATATGACCCCATGACCCCTTCATGACCCTAATGGCTGTAATTTTAGTTTCTCTGACCCTAGATGACCCCAACTGACTCCAAATTTTTCCTTGATGACCTCGTATGACCCCTCCTTAATCAGAGGCTTATGTTACATGTCCTCATATGACCTCACTGACATCATTCCAACACTCACTGACCCCTTCATGACCCCAATTGCTTGTACACTCCGATTCTGTGACCCTAGGTGACCCCAATTGCTTCCAAATTTTTCCTTGATGACCCCGTGTGACCCCCCACTTAATCACAGGCTTATGCTATTTGTCCTCATATGACATCATGACCCCTTCATGACCCCAATTGCTTGTAACTTCAGTTTCTCTGACCCTAGGTGACCCCAGTTGCTTCCAAACTTTTGCTTGATGACCCAGTGTGACCCCCTTTAATCACAGGCTTATGTTTCTTGTCCTCATATGACCTCATCACCTCTTGTTGACCCCCCTATTGCTTGTAAATTCAGTTTCTGTGACCCTAGATGACCCCAACTGCATTCAAAGTTAACTTGGTGACCCCGTGTGACCCCCCACTTAATCAGAGGCTTATGCTAGTTGTCCTCATATGACCTCATCACCTCTTGATGACCCCCCTATTACTTGTAAATTCAGTTTCTGTGACCCTAGATGACCCCAACTGCATTCTAAGTTACCTTGATGACCCCATGTGACCCCCCCACTTAATCACAGGCTTATGCTATTTGTCCTCACATGACCTCATGAACCCTTCATGACCCCAATTGCTTGTAACTTCAGTTTCTCTGACCCTAGGTGACCCCATTTGCTTTCAAATTTTTGCTTGATGACCCCGTATGACCCCCCTTAATCACAGGCTTATGTTCCTTGTCCTCATATGACCTCATCACCTCTTGATGACCCCCCTATTGCTTATAAATTCAGTTTCTGTGACCCTGGATGACCCCAACTGCATTCAAATTTTAACTTGATGACCCCATGTGACCCCCCACTTAATCAGAGGCTTATGTTACTTGTCCTCATATGACCCCATGACCCCTTCATGACCCCAATTGGCTGTAATTTTAGTTTCTCTGACCTTAGATGACCCCAACTGACTCCAAATTTTTCCTTGATGACCTCGTCTAACCCCCCCTTAATCAGAGGCTCATGCTACTTCTCCTCATATGACCTCATCACCTCTTGATGACCCCCCTATTGCTTCTAAATTCAGTTTCTGTGACCCTAGATGACCCCTAACCGCATTCAAAATTAACTTGATGACCCCGTGTGACCCCCCACTAAATCAGACGATATGTTATTTGTCCTCATATGACCTCATGACCCCAATTGCTTGTAATTTTAGTTTCTCTGACCCTCGATGACCCTAAGTGACTCCAAATTTTAACTTGATGACCCCGTCTGACCCCCCACTTAATCAGAGGCTTATGCTACTTGTCCTCATATGACCTCACTGACATCATTCCAACCCTCACTGACCCCTTCATGATCCTGCTATTGCTTGTAAATTCAGTTTCTGTGACCCGAGATGACCCCAACTGCATTCAAAGTTAACTTGATGACCCCATGTGACCCCCCACTTAATCAGAGGCTTATGTTACTTGTCCTCATATGAGCCCATGACCCCTTCATGACCCCAATGGCTGTTATTTTAGTTTCTCTGACCCTAGATGACCACAACTGACTCCAAATTTTTCCTTGATGACCCTGTATGACCCCCACTTAATAAGAGGTTTATGCTACTTGTCCTCATATGACCTCATGACCCCTTCATGACCCCAATTGCTTGTAACTTTAGTTTCTCTGACCCTAGATGACCCCAACTGCATTCAAATTTTAACTTGATGACCTCGTGTGACCCCCCTTAATCAGAGGCTTATGCTACATGTCCTCATATGACCTCACTGACATCATTCCAACACTCACTGACCCCTTCATGACCCCAATTGCTTGTACATTCCGATTCTGTGACCCTAGGTGACCCCAATTGCTTCCAAATTTTTGCTTGATGACCCCGTGTGACCCCCCACCTAAACAGAGGCTTATGTTACTTGTCCTCATATGACCTCATGACCCCTTGATGACCCCCCTATTGCTTGTAAATTCAGTTTCTGTGACCCTAGATGACCCCGTGTGACCCCCCACTTAATCAGAGGCTTATGCTAGTTGTCCTCATATGACCTCATTACCCCTTCATGACCACAATTGCTTATAACTTCAGTTTCTCTGACCCTAGATGTCCCCAACTGCATTCAAAATTAACTTGATGACCCCGTGTGACCCCCCACTTAATCAGAGGCTTATGCTAGTTGTCCTCATATGACCTCATCACCTCTTGATGATCCCCCTATTGCTTCTAAATTCAGTTTCTGTAACCCTAGATGACCACCAACCGCATTCAATGTTAACTTGATGACCCCGTGTGACCCCCCACTTAATCAGACGATATGTTACTTGTCCTCATATGACCTCTTGATCCCAATTGCTTGTAATTTTAGTTTCTCTGACCCTCGATGACCCCAACTGACTCCAAATTTTAACTTGATGACCCCGTCTGACCCCCCATTTCATCAGAGGCTTATGCTACTTGTCCTCATATGACCTCACTGACATCATTCCAACCCTCACTGACCCCTTCATGATCCTGCTATTGCTTGTAAATTCAGTTTCTGTGACCCGAGATGACCCCAACTGCATTCAAAGTTAACTTGATGACCCCGTGTGACCCCCCACTTAATCAGAGGCTTATGCTAGTTGTCCTCATATGACCTCATGACCCCTTCATGACCCCAAGACTGTAATTTTAGTTTCTCTGACCCTACATGCCCCAAACTGACTCCAAATTTTGCCTTGATGACCTCGTATGACCCCCCTTAATCAGAGGCTTATGCTACATGTCCTCATATGACCTCACTGACATCATTCCAACACTCACTGACCCCTTCATGACCCCAATTGCTTGTACATTCCGATTCTGTGACCCTAGGTGACCCCAATTGCTTCCAAATTTTTGCTTGATGACCCCGTGTGACCCTCCACCTAATCAGAGGCTTATGTTACTTGTCCTCATATGACCTTATGACCCCATGATGATCCCCCTATTGCTTGTAAATTCAGTTTCTGTGACCCTAGATGACCCCAACTGCATTCAAAGTTAACTTGATGACCCCGTGTGACCCCCCACTTAATCAGAGGCTTATGCTAGTTGTCCTCATATGACCTCTTGATCCCAATTGCTTGTAATTTTAGTTTCTCTGACCCTCGACGACCCCAACTGACTCCAAATTTTAACTTGATGACCCCGTCTGACCCCCCACTTAATCAGAGGCTTATGCTATTTGTCCTCATATGACCTCACTGACATCATTCCAACCCTCACTGACCCCTTCATGATCCTGCTATTGCTTGTAAATTCAGTGTCTGTGACCCGAGATGACCCCAACTGCATTCAAAGTTAACTTGATGACCCCGTGTGACCCCCCACTTAATCAGAGGCTTATGCTAGTTGTCCTCATACGACCTCATGACCCCTTCATGACCCCAAGACTGTAATTTTAGTTTCTCTGACCCTACATGCCCCAAACTGACTCCAAATTTTGCCTTGATGACCTCGTATGACCCCCCTTAATCAGAGGCTTATGCTACATGTCCTCATATGACCTCACTGACATCATTCCAACACTCACTGACCCCTTCATGACCCCAATTGCTTGTACATTCCGATTCTGTGACCCTAGGTGACCCCAATTGCTTCCAAATTTTTGCTTGATTACCCCGTGTGACCCCCCACCTAATCAGAGGCTTATGTTACTTGTCCTCATATGACCTCATGACCCCATGATGACCCCCCTATTGCTTGTAAATTCAGTTTCTGTGACCCTAGATGACCCCAACTGCATTCAAAGTTAACTTGATGACCCCGTGTGACCCCCCACTTAATCAGAGGCTTATGCTAGTTGTCCTCATTTGACCTCATTACCCCTTCATGAGCCCAATTGCTTCTAACTTCAGTTTCTCTGACCCTAGGTGACCCCAGTTGCTTCCAAAGTTTTTCCTTGATGACCCTGTATGACCCCCCCTTAATCACAGGCTTATGCTACTTGTCCTCATATGACCTCATGACCCTTTCATGACCCCCCCTATTGCTTGAAAATTCAGTTTCTGTGACCCTAGATGACCCCAACGGCATTCAAGTTTTAACTTGATGACCTCGTATGACCCCCCTTAATCAGAGGCTCATGCTACTTGTCCTCATATGACCTCATTGACATCATTCCAACACTCACTGACCCCTTCATGATCCCAATTGCTTGTACATTTCAATTCTCTGACCCTAGCTGACCCCAATTGCTTCCAAATTTTTGCTTGATGACCCTGTATGACCCCCACTTAATAAGAGGCTTATGCTACTTGTCCTAATATGACCTCATGACCCCTTCATGACCCCAATTGCTTGTAACTTTAGTTTCTCTGACCCTAGATGACTCCAACTGACTCCAAATTTTAACTTGATGACCCCGTCTGACCCCCCACTTAATCAGAGGCTTATGCTACTTGTCCTCATATGACCTCATGACCCTTTCATGACCCCAATTGCTTGTAACTTTAGTTTCTCTGACCCTAGATGACCCCAACTGACTCCAAATTTTAACTTGATGAGCCCGTCTGAAGCCCCACTTAATCAGAGGCTTATGCTACTTGTCCTCATACGACCTCATGACCCTTTCATGACCCCGCTATTGCTTGTAAATTCAGTTTCTGTGACCCTAGATGACCCCAACTGCATTCAAATTTTAACTTGATGACCTCGTGTGACCCCCCCTTAATCAGAGGCTTATGTTACTTGTCCTCATATGACCCCATGACCCCTTCATGACCCCAATGGCTGTTATTTTAGTTTCTCTGACCCTAGATGACCCCAACTGACTCCAAATTTTTCCTTGATGACCTCGTCTGACCCCCCTTAATTAGAGGCTCATGCTACTTGTCCTCATATGACCTCATTGACATCATTCCAACACTCACTGACCCCTTCATGACCCCAATTGCTTGTACATTTCGATTCTCTGACCCTAGCTGACCCCAATTGCTTCCAAATTTTTGCTTGATGACCCTGTATGACCCCCACTTAATAAGAGGCTTATGCTACTTGTCCTCATATGACCTCATGACCCCTTCATGACCCCAATTGCTTGTAACTTTAGTTTCTCTGACCCTAGATGACCCCAACTGACTCCAAATTTTAACTTGATGAGCCCGTCTGAAGCCCCACTTAATCAGAGGCTTATGCTACTTGTCCTCATATGACCTCATGACCCTTTCATGACCCCGCTATTACTTGTAAATTCAGTTTCTGTGACCCTAGATGACCCCAACTGCATTCAAATTTTAACTTGATGACCTCGTGTGACCCCCCTGAATCAGAGGCTTATGTTACTTGTCCTCATATGACCCCATGACCCCTTCATGACCCCAATGGCTGTAATTTTAGTTTCTCTGACCCTAGATGACCCCAATTGCTTCCAAATTTTTGCTTGATGACCCCGTGTGACCCCCCACCTAATCAGAGGCTTATGTTACTTGTCCTCATATGACCTCATGACCCCTTGATGACCCCCCTATTGCTTGTAAATTCAGTTTCTGTGACCCTAGATGACCCCAACTGCATTCAAAGTTAACTTGATGACCCCGTGTGACCCCCCAATTAATCAGAGGCTTATGCTAGTTGTCCTCATATGACCTCATTACCCCTTCATGACCCCAATTGCTTGTAACTTCAGTTTCTCTGACCCTAGATGACCCCAACTGACTCCAAATTTTTCCTTGATGACCTCGTCTGACCCCCCTTAATTAGAGGCTCATGCTACTTGTCCTCATATGACCTCATTGACATCATTCCAACACTCACTGACCCCTTCATGACCCTAATTGCTTGTACATTTCGATTCTCTGACCCTAGCTGACCCCAATTGCTTCCAAATTTTTGCTTGATGACCCTGTATGACCCCCACTTAATAAGAGGCTTATGCTACTTGTCCTCATATGACCTCATGACCCCTTGATGACCCCCCTATTGCTTGTAAATTCAGTTTCTGTGACCCTAGATGACCCCAACTGCATTCAAAGTTAACTTGATGACCCCGTGTGACCCCCCACTTAATCAGAGGCTTATGCTAGTTGTCCTCATTTGACCTCATTACCCCTTCATGAGCCCAATTGCTTGTAACTTCAGTTTCTCTGACCCTAGGTGACCCCAGTTGCTTCCAAAGTTTTTCCTTGATGACCCTGTATGACCCCCCCTTAATCACAGGCTTATGCTACTTGTCCTCATATGACCTCATGACCCTTTCATGACCCCCCCTATTGCTTGAAAATTCAGTTTCTGTGACCCTAGATGACCCCAACGGCATTCAAGTTTTAACTTGATGACCTCGTATGACCCCCCTTAATCAGAGGCTCATGCTACTTGTCCTCATATGACCTCATTGACATCATTCCAACACTCACTGACCCCTTCATGATCCCAATTGCTTGTACATTTCAATTCTCTGACCCTAGCTGACCCCAATTGCTTCCAAATTTTTGCTTGATGACCCTGTATGACCCCCACTTAATAAGAGGCTTATGCTACTTGTCCTCATATGAACTCATGACCCCTTCATGACCCCAATTGCTTGTAACTTTAGTTTCTCTGACCCTAGATGACTCCAACTGACTCCAAATTTTAACTTGATGACCCCGTGTGACCCCCCACTTAATCAGAGGCTTATGCTACTTGTCCTCATATGACCTCATGACCCTTTCATGACCCCAATTGCTTGTAAATTCAGTTTCTGTGACCCTAGATGACCCGAACTGCATTCAAATTTTAACTTGATGACCTCGTGTGACCCCCCCTTAATCAGAGGCTTATGTTATTTGTCCTCATATGACCCCATGACCCCTTCATGACCCCAATGGCTGTTATTTTAGTTTCTCTGACCCTAGATGACCCCAACTGACTCCAAATTTTTCCTTGATGACCTCGTCTGACCCCCCTTAATTAGAGGCTCATGCTACTTGTCCTCATATGACCTCATTGACATCATTCCAACACTCACTGACCCCTTCATGACCCTAATTGCTTGTACATTTCGATTCTCTGACCCTAGATGACCCCAATTGCTTCCAAATTTTTGCTTGATGACCCCGTGTGACCCCCCACCTAATCAGAGGCTTATGTTACTTGTCCTCATATGACCTCATGACCCCTTGATGACCCCCCTATTGCTTGTAAATTCAGTTTCTGTGACCCTAGATGACCCCAACTGCATTCAAAGTTAACTTGATGACCCCGTGTGACCCCCCAATTAATCAGAGGCTTATGCTAGTTGTCCTCATATGACCTCATTACCCCTTCATGACCCCAATTGCTTGTAACTTCAGTTTCTCTGACCCTAGGTGACCCCAGTTGCTTCCAAAGTTTTTCCTTGATGACCCTGTATGACCCCCCCTTAATCAGAGGCTTATGCTACTTGTCCTCATATGACCTCATGACCCTTTCATGACCCCCCCATTGCTTGTAAATTCAGTTTCTGTGACCCTAGATGACCCCAACTGCATTCAAATTTTAACTTGATGACCTCGTGTGACCCCCCAATTAATCAGAGGCTTATGCTAGTTGTCCTCATATGACCTCATTACCCCTTCATGACCCCAATTGCTTGTAACTTCAGTTTCTCTGACCCTAGATGACCCCAACTGACTCCAAATTTTTCCTTGATGACCTCGTCTGACCCCCCTTAATTAGAGGCTCATGCTACTTGTCCTCATATGACCTCATTGACATCATTCCAACACTCACTGACCCCTTCATGACCCCAATTGCTTGTACATTTCGATTCTCTGACCCTAGCTGACCCCAATTGCTTCCAAATTTTAACTTGATGACCTCGTGTGACCCCCCTTAATCAGAGGCTTATGTTACTTGTCCTCATATGACCCCATGACCCCTTCATGACCCCAATGGCTGTAATTTTAGTTTCTCTGACCTTAGATGACCCCAATTGCTTCCAAATTTTTGCTTGATGACCCCGTGTGACCCCCCACCTAATCAGAGGCTTATGTTACTTGTCCTCATATGACCTCATGACCCCTTGATGACCCCCCTATTGCTTGTAAATTCCGTTTCTGTGACCCTAGATGACCCCAACTGCATTCAAAGTTAACTTGATGACCCCGTGTGACCCCCCAATTAATCAGAGGCTTATGCTAGTTGTCCTCATATGACCTCATTACCCCTTCATGACCCCAATTGCTTGTAACTTCAGTTTCTCTGACCCTAGATGACCCCAACTGACTCCAAATTTTTCCTTGATGACCTCGTCTGACCCCCCTTAATTAGAGGCTCATGCTACTTGTCCTCATATGACCTCATTGACATCATTCCAACACTCACTGACCCCTTCATGACCCTAATTGCTTGTACATTTCGATTCTCTGACCCTAGCTGACCCCAATTGCTTCCAAATTTTTGCTTGATGACCCTGTATGACCCCCACTTAATAAGAGGCTTATGCTACTTGTCCTCATATGACCTCATGACCCTTTCATGACCCCGCTATTGCTTGTAAATTCAGTTTCTGTGACCCTAGATGACCCCAACTGCATTCAAATTTTAACTTGATGACCTAGTGTGACCCCCCTTAATCAGAGGCTTATGTTACTTGTCCTCATATGACCCCATGACCCCTTCATGACCCCAATGGCTGTAATTTTAGTTTCTCTGACCCTAGATGACCCCAACTGACTCCAAATTTTGCCTTGATGACCTCGTATGACCCCCCTTAATCAGAGGCTTATGCTACATGTCCTCATATGACCTCACTGACATCATTCCAACACTCACTCACCCCTTCATGACCCCAATTGCTTGTACATTTCGATTCTGTGACCCTAGGTGACCCCAATTGCTTCCAAATTTTTGCTTGATGACCCCGTGTGACCCCCCACCTAATCAGAGGCTTATGTTACTTGTCCTCATATGACCTCATGACCCCTTGATGACCCCCCTATTGCTTGTAAATTCAGTTTCTGTGACCCTAGATGACCCCAACTGCATTCAAAGTTAACTTGATGACCCCGTGTGACCCCCCAATTAATCAGAGGCTTATGCTAGTTGTCCTCATATGACCTCATTACCCCTTCATGACCCCAATTGCTTGTAACTTCAGTTTCTCTGACCCTAGGTGACCCCAGTTGCTTCCAAAGTTTTTCCTTGATGACCCTGTATGACCCCCCCTTAATCAGAGGCTTATGCTACTTGTCCTCCTATGACCCCATGACCCCTTCATGACCCCAATGGCTGTTATTTTAGTTTCTCTGACCCTAGATGACCCCAACTGACTCCAAATTTTTCCTTGATGACCTCGTCTGACCCCCCTTAATTAGAGGCTCATGCTACTTGTCCTCATATGACCTCATTGACATCATTCCAACACTCACTGACCCCTTCATGACCCTAATTGCTTGTACATTTCGATTCTCTGACCCTAGCTGACCCCAATTGCTTCCAAATTTTTGCTTGATGACCCTGTATGACCCCCACTTAATAAGAGGCTTATCCTACTTGTCCTCATATGACCTCATGACCCCTTGATGACCCCCCTATTGCTTGTAAATTCAGTTTCTGTGACCCTAGATAACCCCAACTGCATTCATAGTTAACTTGATGACCCCGTGTGACCCCCCACTTAATCAGAGGCTTATGCTACTTGTCCTCATATGACCTCATGACCCTTTCATGACCCCGCTATTGCTTGTAAATTCAGTTTCTGTGACCCTAGATGACCCCAACTGCATTCAAATTTTAACTTGATGACCTCGTGTGACCCCCCTTAATCAGAGGCTTATGTTACTTGTCCTCATATGACCCCATGACCCCTTCATGACCCCAATGGCTGTAATTTTAGTTTCTCTGACCCTAGATGACCCCAACTGACTCCAAATTTTGCCTTGATGACCTCGTATGACCCCCCTTAATCAGAGGCTTATGCTACATGTCCTCATATGACCTCACTGACATCATTCCAACACTCACTGACCCCTTCATGACCCCAATTGCTTGTACATTTCGATTCTGTGACCCTAGGTGACCCCAATTGCTTCCAAATTTTTGCTTGATGACCCCGTGTGACCCCCCACCTAATCAGAGGCTTATGTTACTTGTCCTCATATGACCTCATGACCCCTTGATGACCCCCCTATTGCTTGTAAATTCAGTTTCTGTGACCCTAGATGACCCCAACTGCATTCAAAGTTAACTTGATGACCCCGTGTGACCCCCCAATTAATCAGAGGCTTATGCTATTTGTCCTCATATGACCTCATTACCCCTTCATGACCCCAATTGCTTGTAACTTCAGTTTCTCTGACCCTAGGTGACCCCAGTTGCTTCCAAAGTTTTTCCTTGATGACCTTGTGTGACCCCCCCTTAATCAGAGGCTTATGTTACTTGTCCTCATATGACCCTATGACCCCTTCATGACCCCAATGGCTGTTATTTTAGTTTCTCTGACCCTAGATGACCCCAACTGACTCCACATTTTTCCTTGATGACCTCGTCTGACCCCCCTTAATTAGAGGCTCATGCTACTTGTCCTCATATGACCTCATTGACATCATTCCAACACTCACTGACCCCTTCATGACCCCAATTGCTTGTACATTTCGATTCTCTGACCCTAGCTGACCCCAATTGCTTCCAAATTTTTGCTTGATGACCCTGTATGACCCCCACTTAATAAGAGGCTTATGCTACTTGTCCTCATATGACCTCATGACCCCTTCATGACCCCAATTGCTTGTAACTTTAGTTTCTCTGACCCTAGATGACCCCAACTGACTCCAAATTTTAACTTGATGAGCCCGTCTGACCCCCCACTTAATCAGAGGCTTATGCTACTTGTCCTCATATGACCTCATGACCCTTTCATGACCCCGCTATTGCTTGTAAATTCAGTTTCTGTGACCCTAGATGAACCCAACTGCATTCAAATTTTAACTTGATGACCTCGTGTGACCCCCCTTAATCAGAGGCTTATGTTACTTGTCCTCATATGACCCCATAACCCCTTCATGACCCCAATGGCTGTAATTTTAGTTTCTCTGACCCTAGATGACCCCAATTGCTTCCAAATTTTTGCTTGATGACCCCGTGTGACCCCCCACCTAATCAGAGGCTTATGTTACTTGTCCTCATATGACCTCATGACCCCTTGATGACCCCCCTATTGCTTGTAAATTCAGTTTCTGTGACCCTAGATGACCCCAACTGCATTCAAAGTTAACTTGATGACCCCGTGTGACCCCCCAATTAATCAGAGGCTTATGCTAGTTGTCCTCATATGACCTCATTACCCCTTCATGACCCCAATTGCTTGTAACTTCAGTTTCTCTGACCCTAGGTGACCCCAGTTGCTTCCAAAGTTTTTCCTTGATGACCCTGTATGACCCCCCCTTAATCAGAGGCTTATGCTACTTGTCCTCATATGACCTCATGACCCTTTCATGACCCCCCCATTGCTTGTAAATTCAGTTTCTGTGACCCTAGATGACCCCAACTGCATTCAAATTTTAACTTGATGACCTCGTGTGACCCCCCCCTTAATCAGAGGCTTATGTTACTTGTCCTCATATGACCCCATGACCCCTTCATGACCCCAATGGCTGTTATTTTAGTTTCTCTGACCCTAGATGACCCCAACTGACTCCAAATTTTTCCTTGATGACCTCGTCTGACCCCCCTTAATTAGAGGCTCATGCTACTTGTCCTCATATGACCTCATGACCCCCCTATTGCTTGTAAATTCAGTTTTTGTGACCCTAGATGACCCCAACTGCATTCAAAGTTAACTTGATGACCCCGTGTGACCCCCCTTAATCAGAGGCTTATGCTACTTGTCCTCATATGACCTCACTGACATCATTCCAACCTCACTGACCCTTTCATGACCCCTATTACTTTTAGATTCAGATTCTGTGACCCTAGGTGACCCCAATTGCTTCCAAATTTTTGCCTGACCCCGTATGACCCCCCCTTAATCACTGGCTTATGCCTTTTGTCCTCACATGACCTCATGACCCCTTCATGAGCCCAATTGCTTGTAAATTCAGTTTCTCTGACCCTAGATGACCCCAATTGCATCCAAATTTTTCTTGATGACCTCGTATGAACCCCCATAATCAGAGCCTTATGCTTCTTGGCCTCCTATGACCTCACTGACCTCTTTGTGACCTGAATGGCCTGTAAATTAAACTTCTGTGACCCTAGATGACTCCATTTACCTCCAGAGAAAGCAGGCACTCTACCACTGGTCCTAATCCAGTTACACTGGTACTCTTATCACCTTCTTCAATCATGCTATACCCTGAACATCATTGTGGTGTATGTTCTTTCTTCCCAAAAGGGACAGTGAAGGACTAATCTTTGTGGTCAGTTTAGCTCAGCTGGTCAGAGGCTTGTGTTACAAACACTAACATCATGAGCTGAAGCCCCAGACTGGGAACTCATTGTGAGGAAGTGGCCAGTGCTCTTTTCCCTCTCTGCCATGGGCAACGAGGCCAACACTAGAAAAAGAGGGAGACCGACTCCCTGGCAGGGAATGGGAGAGTGCGCTCTTTGGTTGCTCTCAACTGCTTTGTTCTTCTTGTGGACCAGCTCAGTCATCTGGTTACAGTGGGGTGCTGTAAACAGCTTCTAAGAGAAGGAGCAAGAGGCTGCTTCTCTTTCCCCTGCTTTCCGACAACCTTCTGCCGGAGAGCAGGATCCGTGGTTCTCATTACTGGGGCAACGAGTGCTTTGGTTTGGTACGTGCAAATGAGCAAAACACATTTTTGTGGAGTAGTTTATTTATTGCTAAATGCTGTTTTGTTCAACCTGAAGCTATTTGCAACTTCATGTCCTGTTTCCTCAACATTGTCCAGTGATCCAAAACACAGCCATTATATTGTTTGGAAACATCAAAGCAAAATATTTCGTTTTGACTTGAGTGAAATTTGTTTGTTTTTTTGATTCACCCGCATGCATACCCCTTACTTTGTTTTGCCTACCCAAACAAACCTGTTTGTAGTTTGCCAAAATTGCCAGCAAATTGAACAAGTCATCCTTCCCCCAGCTTTATTTGGGAGGGGTTTTTTTTTGAGTCGTGCGTCCAATCAACAGGCAGCAAATCTCTGAGGGTGGGTTGCAGCCGATTTTCAGGTGCTGGAGGGGTTGTCATGGGCAGGTCTTGTACTCCTTGTGGGCATTTGGCCTTTCTCTTCCGGCTAAGAACTCCCTGTAGAAAATTCCCTCCATCCATTTGCTACTCACTTGCTGTTCACCCTGCTCAGCTACTGGTTGTTCCCCCCTGTGGGTTACATGCTCTGCTCCCTGCTATGACCTCAGCAGTCCCATCTCTGCATTAGTCACTCAGCGCACACTCTCCCAGCCTATCCCAGCCCTCCTTGTCTCCTGATCAGTCCAATCCTCACGCATGCAATGACCTGCACTGGCCATGCCCTTCTATGCACCACACTACTTCTAAGCAGCCTATTCTTCCCCAGAGCCATCCTCCATGTGAGAGGGTCTCTCTGACCATGTTTACTTGAGGTGGGGCCAAAGCTGCTTCTAGCTAACCTGCAAGATAGTTTCCTCCTCGCTGATGTCACCTCCTCAGGTGACTCTCCTTGCTACTAGTCCCAGCCCTGACTCCCGCCTGGACAGTCCCAGGTTGACCTCCCTTTTCTGTACCATCTCATTTATCCAGATGTGTTCTCTGCTGCTACATCTGGCTGGGGGAGGTCCTTCCAGCGACCGCCCCGGGCTGTCTTTTGGCATATGCGCTCAGTCCAAAGAGTATCCCTGTGCTTTAGAAACAACCAACAGATGCCTTAACTGTTCCTGGATCTGAATGGGCAACAGTTGAGGCCAGGCCGAGCCAGATGACTCCATCCAACGCGTTCTTCTGTCTCCATTTGTCTGTGTGTTGGGGGAGTCTCACAGCAGAGGGACGACAAATTCTGTAGGTAAGTCCTCATGCAAATTTCCCTTCAGAGCCCTCTCTAGCCCCAGCCTGGGAGGGTATGATCTGCTACCGGCTCGTTTTTCCACAGGCATGTCGGAGCCCAGCTGGGGAAGCAAAGTAGAAGCTGTGTCATGTTACCTCCCACACACTTTAGGCAGTTGTTTAGCTCTTTCCTCAGCGTCCTGTGCTAAGACCAATCCTGGACCGCGGGCTTCTTATGGACATTCCAGTGGTGCCCTAAACTCGGAGACCACTGCCCCTCCCCCCCGTACGCCCTGGGAAACGTCCAGTCAGTCCGAGTCGCCCCCAGTCTGCCCTTTCCCTGCAAGTGGAACTCTCTGGGTTAGGGGGCTCCAGGCAGGCAAGGAGGAGCTGGGCACCAGGCCCCAGGGCCCACCCTTGGAGGACATAGTGGGCAGTGTGAGAAGGAAGGTGAGCTGGGGGTTACTGGTGGGGCCTGGCATTCATGGAGATGGGCTTCCTGTCCCCTCCGCCACTGGGTTCCTGAATGACCTTGCCCAGTACCAATACTCTGCTTCCCATCTCTGCCAGGGGGTGGCAGTGGATCCCTGGCTCTGGAGCTAGAGCCCTCGCTTCCCCAGGTGAGGATAGTGCCACTCCTGCATGAGAGGCACCCACCCTCCACCTTGAAAGGTCCAGGCTTGTCCATCGGTATAGGCCTTCCCTGGGAACCCCTCTGATCTCATCCCACTCAGCTGGCCCCACGCAGCAGCCTGGCTCTCAGACTGAACAACAGGTTCTCTGGGGAGTTTGCTTGAGGCCAACGCTGGTGAATTCTCCCTGCTGCTCAGGCTGAGGAAAATTTAGCCCTGGTGTGACAGGATTGGGACTCACCACCCAGCACCTCCTGCTGGTTGTCTCTGGGAATTAGCTCAGTTCAGTGGAGCGCCCTCTCCTGGTGGTGTCCCGCCCGTTGTCTCGCCCTTGGTTGGCGTCTGAGCCCACATCGCTCTCCAGCTCGCGGCGTCCTCTGGCAGTACCCCTCAGTCCATCCACACCCCCTTCCGGGGGGTGGGGGCGGTGATCAGCAGTCTTCCTACACCCCAGCCACCATGTCCAACCACACCCCCACATTCTAATCCCTCTTGTCAGGGATCTGGCGTAGTCTATAATGGCCGCTCCCTACGGCCGATGGCTGGGTGGACTGCAAGGGAGGAAGGGAGGGACCCAGGCCCACCCTCTACTCTGGGTCCCGGCCCAGGGATCCTCTGGCGGCAGCCTTGCTGTCCTCCTTCTCTCCCCTCGTCTGTCCACTTCCCTGGGATGCTTCCCCTACGGCCCCTTGCACCCGCTAGGCCCTTCCCTTCAGGGTCTGCAGCCTGGCAGGCTACGGGCTAGAGCTCTATTCTGCTCCCCGAGCCTGGCCAGCACTGCACTGTCCAGGTGCTAGTCTCCCAGCTCTGGAGACAGATCTTCCCCTGTCAAAGGCCTGGGACAGACTGACTGCTCCCTTCCTGGGCAGCCTTTATATAGGGCCAAACTGAGCCCTGATTGGCTGTCTCCAATCTTGGCTCTGATTGGCCCCCAGTAAGCCTCTTGCTTATTGGCTGCCTGTCTGTGCAGGCGCTCTGGCGTACTCTAGCCCCCTCTCACATGGGGGCGGGGCACTCGCCCTGCCACACCTGGACAGAACCAGCACAAGGGCAAAGCCTGATTTTCAGGCCTAATGTAGTAAATATACTTTGTGAGGGGTGGGAACTTCAGGATTACAATGGACAACTCAATGTTTATCAACTTTGCGATCTCATCTGGGAGCAGAATATTCCTGATGTAGAAAAACCAGCATCTGGGAACTTAGCGCCTATGTGCAGGGCAGGGTGTTTTCAGACACATGGACCCAGCAGGACTCTGCCATTCCCATGCCATAGCTAGTTGCACCAGCCTTCTGCAAGAACAAGGGATGCAGTGGATTCTCTATCACTTCCTGGCATTCCCTCAGGACTGGCTCTTTCCAAAATATAGGCTGTAGCCCAGCCATAAGTTATGGGTCACTGGGTGAAACCGTCACCTGGGTAATGCAAGAGGCCAGACTAGATGGTCACAATGGGCACTTCTGGCCTTCACATTTCTGACACTAACTCTGTTCCTTCTGTCGGTTTGATTATTTCATTTAACACTCTGTCTGGGATCTCTGCCTCTATCACTTGGTCCACCAGCTCTACCCCTTGAGCTAAATATTCCTGGGTTAAACAGAGGCACTCCAGTGGGTGTCCCAGTGGGATGCGAATATTTAAAACATCCCCAAAGCACAAATTACCACTAATTTCTCTGATTTTACAGTTCACATAATCTCCAGTCCAGTTCACACAGTCATGACTCCTCTGGCTGGGGACATAGAATCACAGAATATCGGGGTTGGAGGGGACCTCAGGAGGTCATCTAGTCCAACCCCCTGCTCAAAGCAGCACCAATTCCCAACTAAATCATCCCAGCCAGAGCTTTGTCAAGCCTGACCTTAAAAACCTCTAAGAAAGGAGATTCCACCACACCTATGACACCCCTGGGCAGTCCTCGGATTGCATCTCTCTCCGGCAGTGCCTGATAACTCACACAATTGCACACTTCCTGGTTACCGCCTCACATAGGCTTGACACCATATTTCTTCTCCAATGTTAGATCGTACCAACCTATAGAATAAACATCTCTTCTCTCTCTCAGCATGCTGTTGAGCATCTGGTTTGGGGTCTGGGCAATACCAGATCAGGCCCAATCCATTTGCTCCTTCGGAGCATTCGGTGTCCAGATTTGCGAAGTCCTCTGAAGAACCACCGCTGAGCTGCTAGAAAATTTAAAATAAGAAATATGTGTGTGATACTAAGAACAAGAAATGATAAGTGTCATGCAAGGTGTCAATGAAAAGTTCATGATTCACTGGTTATTAATATCATTGCATAATATAGTTGAAAGCAATGGATGTAAAGTTATAGACATAAACTGAAATTATAATTCTTAAAATGTGTCTGTCAACCAAGCAGGAATTACCCCACCCTAGGAAAGGAAAGTTACTTCCCAAGTACTTTGAAAGACAATGAGAATGTATTTACATATCACATAAACAAACCCATCAAGCTAAAAGCGTGTGGAGGCAAACCTCACACTATCATGGCAGGGGAGGAGATTGACAATCACATATCTAATGTTCATTCAATGGCACCAGAGGAGGCAGGAACTAAAAAAATTGCATTTTAGCAGACACAGCTCCAGTGGGAAGGAAGCACTAGGGCACTTCCTTCAAGATAGACTCCAGGTTGCCTATCTCACAGCTGGAAATAGACTTTAATCGGGAGGAATCCTTCAGAAGAATCCATTTCAAAGATTCACTGGACAATAAAAGAGAGGGGCCAGGAAGCCCCAAGTGAACTATCTTTCACCTAAGAAGACAAAGGAACCAACCCTTTGACTTGGGGGTTAGATCCTGACACAGAAGTTTGGTCAGCCATCTTGATGGAAATGTGTAGTTAGAATTTTACCTTGAACCAAGTCTAGCTTGTTAAGTTTTAGTTACTAGAAAGAGTTTTATCCTTATTTCTCTTGTAACCATTTCTGACATTAATCCTTATACTTGTACTCACTTAAAATCTCTAACTAAATAAACTTGTTTTATTTTTAATCTCAACCAATCCAGTGCTGTGTTTAAGTGAACTGATTGATAACGCCAGTTAAAGTAACAAACTGTTGAATATTGACTCTTTAAAGGAGCAACGGACCTTAATATTCCTCTGATTGTTCCAGGACAGGGCTCAGGACAGTTCAGAACACGTGGTTTTGGGAAAATTCAGGGCTGGGGACAGTGAGGAATCACCTACCAATTGTTAACCAAGGCTGGTGGAGACCAGGCAGGCTCCAGGATCTAAAGCCATGGACCAGAGCTGCCCAAAATATAGACATGGAGCATATGCTTCTTGGTGACTATGGGAGTCCCAGGCAGCGAGTCACAGGAGAGTGGTGTTGTGAAGCGCTCAGGGTGACAGAATAAGACATGACACAGCTGGTCTAGATTGCATACCAGAATATGATAAGATGTAAGGCATCTTTGTACTTTTTTATAAGCCTTTTACTTTTTGTATTGAGAGACCCCTTCAGCTCACAGCTTTAAAAATATTGACTCTGGTTAAAGCCTTTTGGATTGAGTCCATACAATCAAGCTACCATAGCCAGGTTCCCTCCAACCCCCTAAACATTCATACATGAAACATACCTGTGACTTGTCTCTGTACAACTCTCCGTTTGAATCATTTGGGGTCTCCTGGCTGGGGTCCGGAGTCTCAAACAAAACTTGGGTCAGCAGTCTGGTCTAATGTTTCTTCTCCACATTGTTCTTGTGATCCCATTCACCAGCAGCCAACCCCGCTGTCCAGCTGTTATGACATGTTTCAAAAACCCTTGTGTCAACGGTATATATGTTCCTTCAGTTCCCACAACTTCACCTGTATTCTGTCTCTTCAGCAGACACTTGACTGCTTGATTCAAGGGACTTTTAGGAACTTCCATCTTTAATCAACAGGCCAGTTTAAATGACCTATCCTCTTCTATACAACTGTGGCACAATGCTCTTAGCCAATAGTTTAGGGCTAATATTTCAAAGGGCCATTGGTCTCTCCCCCTAAGTAAGGAGGAACTTTTGTTTAAGGGCATAGGAGGATGAGGACTGTTGCACCCTTAGTTTTGTATTATTCCTGAGCCAGTTCTCTTGCAGGAGTAAAAGCCAAACCAAAACAAGTTATGTGATAAATAGATACTCAAAGTTAAAAAGGTGGTTAATACTTTCTCTTATGATTTAAGTGCATAAAAGTTGGGGAAAATGTAATTGTAGCCTAAAAGCCATAGACTGACTTCAACTGTAATCTGCACTGAGATGAATAGGCAAAATTTTGGCCATGCTGGTCTTCATTAGACAGCCACAAGAAAACCTGCCACATTTCCTTGCTGGGCACAGTGTAAACGCTGGGATTCAGCACAGAATTAATAACTACCACGGCAGTGAACCAGTCAACCAAGTATAAAATGGTACACTCTTTTACGTTGTAGGCTACATCTAAAAGCAACAAAATAAACAATGGAAATCAACAGGCAATAAATACACCAACTACAGTCATAAATGTCCTAAGCAGGGCCATAGATCTCTGAGTTGTTATGCGTAGTGATATTACAGCTATGGACTGGTTGATAAATCAGACCAAATGTAAGAAACTGGGCCTCTGTGTAATCATAGAATCACAGAAATGTAGGACTGGAAGGGACCTCAGTAGGACTGACTGTGGGGGGGCATTCAATGCAGGCTGCAGCTGGGATGGAGCACAGGAGTTGGTTTTGAGATAGTCTGTGTTATTTCTGCCTCCTAGGCATACTAGGAACAGAGGCGAGACCCAGATCCCTGGGAGGGAGCGAGGCCATGGCGGTGGTTCCTCATCATGCCTCTGGGGATGATGCCCCCCTGATAATCACATGTTGAGAACGCTGGGGATTCTTGCGTAGAATTTCTATGCCATTTCTTTGTCCACTCCGGGATAGTCTGAAGTCTTGGGATTCACTGCCTCAGGCACTAAGAACTGGTCACTTGAAGTTGGGATGGTGGACCCCAAAAGAGCAGAGCCACTCCTCAGTGCAGTCCCCAAGACTGCCCGCAGTGAAGTTGGAGGTGATGCGGAGAGGCTTGAGCCGCCATGTTCAGGGTTGCATGGATTCGTTCACCCAGTTGGGTGAGCCACATCTTTTGGTCTGAGCCCCTAGTGGCTTGCTTTGAATTGTTGCTAAGGAAGACTACACAGACATATTACCCCTGAGAGTGATGCTACACCTGAAGATTGGTTTACAGAGAACTAGCTGAATCTGGATTAGAGGACTGGGATTAGAGGATTAGAGTCACTAGCCCTTGAAACAGGTTGGTGAATGCCTTGCAGTGCTGGCTTTAGAAAGTTCTGATGATACCTGTTCCATGGGGTCTTTTCCCTCATGCAATGTCTTTTTTCCCCCTACTCTCTCTTCTCTGACCTATCTACCTCTCCCTTTTTTCTGGGAATCTCATGGTGATTAAAATGATTCTAGGATCATATGGATGGATGGACATGGTAGGATGGGTTCAATACCCCCCAAATAACCCAGAAAAGCAACTCACAGGGGTTCTATAAATAGCCAAATGCCTCATCATCTAATTAGTGACATGTGTGAATGGATGAACAAGATTCCCACTGTCCCTACCCACTATCGGGTGAAACCACAGTCAAGGGAATGGGCTTGGCCAAATCAGCGGGGAAAGAAGATCCTCTTGAACTTGAGTCTGGCACTGTGAAGAGACACGAGTGTGTAGAATAATTTGGAGGCCTCCAGGCTGCTGGTGAAATACCTCTACTCTTATTGTTTTTTCACTTATTTGGTGAGGCCAGGGGCCGAGCCCTGAGGGACTCTCACTTCTCACTCCAAGCATCCAGTACATGCCAGGCATGACCTGCTCCGGGAACAGTGTCAGGTGGGGAGATTGACTGGAGCAATACTACAGTCAAACCGTAACGCAGGTGTCCTAAGGCACACTCAGGGAGACAGAAACCTCCGGTGGCGCAGAAGGGCAAAAGCTCACTTGATCTTGATTTTCAGTATGAATACAGACCACGAAAGTGGGGCAACATGATCTTTCTGACTTTTTGGGTTTTAAACAGAAGGTGTCAGAAAAGTTACCATAGGGATAACTGGCTTGTGGAGGCCAAGTGTTCATAGTCATATTGTATTTTGACCCTTCAATATTGGCTCTTCCTATCACTGTGATGCAGAATTCACCAAGCGTTGGATGGTTCACCCACTAATAGGGAACGTGAGCTGGGTTTCAACTGTTGTGAGACAGGTTAGTTTTACATAAGAACATAAGAACGGACATACTGGGTCAGACCAAAGGTCCATCTAGCCCAGTATCCTGTCTTCCAACAGTGGCCAATGCCAGGTGCCCCAGAGGGAATGAACCTAACAGGTAATGATCAAGTGATCTCTCTCCTGCCATCCATCTCCACCCTCTGACAAACAGAGGCTAGGGACACCATTCCTTACCCATCCTGGCTAATAGCCATTAATGGACTTAACCTCCATGAATTTATCCAGTTTCCTTTTAAACGCTGTTATAGTCCTAGCTTTCACAACCTCCTCAGGTAAGGCGTTCCACAAGTTTACCCTGCTGATGATGTGTGGTTGCAATAGCAATCCTGCTCAGTCGTAGAGGAACTGCAGGTTCAAACATCTGGTGTATGTGCTTGGCTGAGGTGCCAATGGTGTTGTCAAGACTGGATCCCCACTTTGAACTTTAGGGTACAAATGTAGGGGCCTGCATGAAAACTTCTAAGCTTAACTACCAGCTTAGCTCTGGTTCCGCTGCCACCATCCCAAGGCTAATTTCCTTCCTGGATAGCCTTGAGAGACCTTCACCAATTCCCTGGGGAATACAGATCCAAATCCCTTGGATCTTAAAACAAGGAGAAATTAACCATCCCCCCTCCTTCCTCCCACCAACTCCTGGTGAATCAAGATCCAAACCCCTTGGATCTAAAACAAGGAGAAATTAACCATTCCCCTCCTTCCTCTCACCAACTCCTGGTGAATCAAGATCCAAACCCCTTGGATCTTAAAACAAGGAAAAATCAATCAGGTTCTTAAAAAGAAGGCTTTTAATTAAAGAAAAAGGTAAAAATCATTTCTGTAAAATCAGTATGGAAATTAACCTTACAGGGTAATCAAACTTAAAGAGCTCAGAGGACTCCCCTCTAGTCTTAGGTTCAAAGTACAGCAAACAAAGATAAACACTTTAGTAAAAGGTACATTTACAAGTTGAGAAAACAAAGGAAAACTAACACGCCTTGCCTGGCTATTTACTTACAAGTTTGAAATAGGAGAGACTTGTTTAGAAAGATGTGGAGAACCTGGATTGATGTCTGGTCCCTCTCAGTCCCGAGAACGAACACACTCCCAAACAAAGAACACAAACAAAAGCCTTCCCCCCCCCAAGATTTGAAAGTATCTTGTCCCCTTATTGGTCCTTTAGGTCAGATGCTAGCCAGGTTACCTGAGCTTCTTAACCCTTTACAGGGAAAAGGATTTTGGAGTCTCTGGCCAGGAGGGATTTTATAGTACTGTACACAGGACAGCTGTTACCCTTCCCTTTATAGTTATGACAGGGGTGAAGCTCCCATCTGTGGGATTATGACTGAATGCCTCTAAGTCAGAATCCTCCCTAAATGGCACTGCTGTGGAGCCTTGGTTGGCCCTTGAGAGCTGGCCACACACTCCGGGGACAGGGTCTGGTATGGAGAGCCATTCATTTCGGGACTGGAATGTGAACAGAAGGGAGTCACCTCTGACTCGTAGTGGGCCGCATGTTCATGGTCTTGTAAATGAGCTGCTTCTGGGTCAGGAATTCATGTGTAGCAGAGCAGCTACCTCACTGTGATCTGTGGAAAGTCAGGCTTTGACACAAGACTTTTTCCCCCAACACCTTCGCTAAAGGGGCCATCTGGCAGGATGGGAAAGGTTACCCTCGCCACCTGGTGGAGGGTGCTTCCCTCCTCTGTCTCCTTGGGAGAGGTTGGCAGGGTGACCCTCACAGGAGGTGGGGCCATCCACCTCCTTTCTGCCCCTCTCTGGGGTTCTGGGTTGACCTGGTGGCCGAGAGGGATTTAGGGCCTAGGACCAGACCAGAGGAGGAGGTGGGCAGGGCGACCCTTACGGGAGGAAGGCCTGGCCACCTCCTTTCCTCTCCTGTCTGGTTCGACCTGGTGACGGAAAGGTTCTTGGACCCAGGGCTGGAGGGGGCAGACAGGGCAACACTTGGCAGCTGACTCCCCCACTTGTAGGAGAATCGGCCTAAGTCGCAAGGCCACCAGGTTGCTCCATTGTACCCAATGGGTTGAACTGGTGGCCCAATTCTTTCTGGCTAAGATGCTGACCTAAATGTATCCTAGAGGGAATCACGCTCTCCAGCAGAAGCCACAGAGGAAGGCTTAATAGTCGGCACCCAAAAGTAGAGGAGAGGCTTAATAGTCAGCCTCCTGGGGGGTGAGGCTGGGGCATTCCTGGACTCAATCTGCTTACTGGTCAAAGGCATCCCTACATGCCGAGATTGGAGTGCCCAGGTCAGCCAGCGAGGAGCAGCAGGAGAACTGTTCCATGGGGTACGGGCACTCTAAATCAGCTTTATTTTCTTCTACCCATTTTTCCCTAATTCTCAAAGGGTCAAAGTATCCTTCCCTAGGACGCAAGCACGCAGGCACAGGACTCTACCCGCTGGTAGCCAATCGCACATACAGAGATTTTTTTTCATAGGGAATTGTGCACTGTATTATTAACCCCATTCAGCCATACAGAAGTGGCAAGACTTTAATGAAAATGGCCCTAAATGTGTAAAAAGTCTATTTTCCTTCTAGCCTTAAAACTTTTTAAATGGCTCTCAATGTGAAAACACAAACACACACACAGTCCTAATGCGCCCCATAAAAAATAAATAAAACATTCAAAATGGCTGCCGTGCCAAAATTACAACTTTTATTTTCCACAGTTATGGTAACACCCTATGAACTTTCACATACTTTTTACATTTGAGCTTGCAACAGGGAAATGCCTTGCAGGCCCAATACTCATGAGTAGGGTGACCAGACAGCAAGTGTGAAAAATCAGGACAGGTGGTGGGGGGTAATAGGAGCCTATATAAGAAAAATACCCCAAAATCAGGATTGTCCCTATAAAATCGGGACATCTGGTCACCCTACTCATGAGAGAGAGATGCTTCAGCTGATTTGAGGTCTGCCAGGACAGTGGGTTGAATTCCCTCAATGACCACTGGCTGAGGGAGGCTAGCTTTTGCTCTTTTATCTCACTGCTATGGGCAGGGAGGCCAAAATGAGGAAGGACACAGGCCGACCACCTCGCAGGGAGTGGGCAGGAGTCCTCACCCTAGCAGCTGGAGCATGTGGACAGCAAGGTCACTATGCAACGCACGCAAAGCAAGCACTCTGTCGCTTGAGCTAATTCCTGGCCTGTGGCCTACCTTGGGGGCACCAGCCAGACAAAGAGATGGGCGGGGATCTTGAGCAGAGCAGGGATGGGGAAGGGCTCCCAGGTCCCCACCACGTGCCTCGGCACAATCATCAAGCCTCCCTCCTAGGGGGGTGAGAGTTAGCCCCTGGAACAAGCTCCATACTGAACAAGAGAACAACACTTCTCTAAAGCAGGCAAAGCCAGGAGCAGACCCAGCTCAGGATCTCTAGCTGGGGTTAATCAAACTCCCTCGTCCCTGGTGTAGCATACAGCAAAACCACTCTCCCTCCACCCCCAACGGATGCCCACAGACTCTCTGCCCCACCCCAATGCAATCCCCTCTCTCCTACCTGCCTGTGCGCTCTGGGCTGATGCTGGCAGGTGGGGTGAGATCAGGATGCTGTGTCAGTTACATCGTCTCAGCTGGCCGGTCAGCTCCAGGCTGAGAGTTTCCAAGAGTCCCCTTTGCCAGCAGCCATCTTTCCTCGCAGCAGCTCCCTCTCTGCCCCAGCTCAGAGCTCTTGCTTCTTCTTTCTTTTCTTTTCCAGTTTTCCAGGCTGTTCTCTTCTCCCGCCCCTGTCTGCTCATTTGCTCAAACCCTCAGGGGTCAGAGTTAATTCTGTGTCTTTGGCTGGCTCTCCCCTGCAGCCAATCCACTTTGTGCAGCCTGGTGGGGAGGGGAGAAAAGGGGAAGGATCGCTCTCGCCCACTCCACACCTGCCACCACGTGAACACACCTGTTCCCCAGGTAACAGGCACGCCCTGTGGCTTGGCCAGCCTCCACATTGCTGGATCATTTGGGTAGGGGCATCTCCCCTATTTGGCCTTTGAGAACATCGGGGGTCTCCTGGCTCTGTTCCCCTCTAACCCATGCTCAGACTTGGCTGCCTCCTACCTGCCCTGCTCCTCCCATGCCTCAGGGTCTGACTCAGGTGCCTACTCCCTGTGTCCCCTGACTTCACTCTGCTCTTCCCCTGCTTCAGGGCGGGGTGCTTCCGGTGGGGATCCCCCAAGTCTCATCCACCCCACTAGTGGCAACCCAGTGACTCCTCCTGGCTCTGCCTCCTGGCTACTAGGACTAGGATCTCCTCTCCCCACCTTGTTTCCTGGCTCGGGCTCAAAGTGGCAAGGCCTCAGCACGTTCCCATGGGCCACCTTCTCTGGCCTTGCCGCAGACGCCGCTTGGATCTTGTAGAGCGGCCATTTACGATACGGGATCCCACTGATGGTGTATGGGGCCTAGGCTGAGTCCAGTTTGGAGCATCTCTGCTGCTTGAGGAGGACCAAATCCCCCAGTGCTAATGGCCCAGCCTGGCACATCTGTCATAGCTCCGTTTCTCTCTGTCTCCGTCTTGACCCATGTTAGCGGCTACATTGGTGATGCCCATAGATGGTGAATTCCTGGAGGTGGTGGTGCTGAGAGGCATCAGGAGCAATGGGGTTCCAAGGAAAAATCACCGGGACAGATTTTTAAACCCTATAATATCTTAACTAGGCAATAAATGTTTACAGAATAAGGACTCTATCCAGCCAAACCTGTATGCAGCATTTAGGGTACTAACTCTGAAGCGTGGGGGTGCTTGTCTCCCACACAAGGCTGGAGTACTGTACAAACAGGAATTGATTAGGCCTCTTAAGGTTCACAGTGCCTCTTTAAGGTAAAAGTATCCTTACCCCTGGTTTTACAGCAGGGGACATGTCTACACTGCAAATAAAAACCCGGAGCTGGCCCATGCCAGCTGACTTGGGTTCTTGCTCCGGGGCTGTTTCATTGCGGTGGAGATTGCTGGGCTCAGGCTGCAGCCTGAGCTCTGGGACCTTCCCACCTTGTAGGGTCCTAGAACCTGTGCTCCAGCCCAAGCCCGGACGTCTTCACAGCAATGAAACAGCCCCGCAGCCCAAGCCCCTGAGCCGGAGCCAGCTGACACAGGCCAGCCGTGGGTGTCTAATTGCAGGGTAGACCTACCCACAGAGGCTAATACAAAGTCCTCTGACGTCAGTGGGAGTCTTTCCGTTGACTTCAAGTGGGCTTTGGATCAGACCAATAGTGAGTAGGTAGCACAACTGGGAACAGACCCCAGGCTTTCAGCCTCCCAGTCCCACCACGTTTACTCCATAAAGGGGTGAGAAAGATCTAATGCAACAACATTCACGCGCACTATGCACTAATTTAAACAGGATATACATGTACGTACAGTGCCACCACACAAGAGCATCAAAGTTCAATGGATAATAATTATTCAGTAGCTTTCACTTTAAAAATGCATTGTAGGCATTAGCTGAACGTAACTTTGTGACATCCCCATGAAGCAGGCAACCCATATTATCACCATGGAACATATTTATTTAACAGATAGGGGAAAATGAGACAGAGAGGTTAAGTGACATGCCCAAGGCCACAGGGAGAGAGTTTGTGTCAAAGATGGGATTAAAGTTCCTAGCTGCAAGTTCTGTGCTCGGACAACAGTGCTCTTCTGGGGTAAACGCAATGCACAAGGCATTTATTTTGACTACCTGCTTGAACCAGTACACACATGATCCTCAGATATATTATCTCCTGCAGGGCCAACCCAAGAGCAATGCTGCTAAGAAAAGCAGCACACCATTGGTCAAAAACATTTCTTCTGCCCCCACTCGCCCATCCACCCTGGTACAATTAAAAGTTGCTCAGACCCACTGGTAAGGATTAGGGGAATGGGCTTTATGTTCTTCTGTTTTTCTACCATCTCATAGGGCCTGCTGCAAAGCTCAATGCAATTGACCTCAATAGGGTTTGGATGAGGCCCTGTATCCTTTTTCCATTAAATGCATTGCTAGTTGCAAGATAATAGTTACCCTGTAAGCGAAGCTGTACAGGGGGGATGAATAGAGATGTGCAAATATTCCAAGTGCATCGTACACAAGAACAAGTCCAAAACCTGCTGAATGCAGCTGTACAAAGGGGGGAAGAACTCAATCATGAAGGAAACTGTATTTCCAGGTAAGAAATATCCCTAACATATTGCCAGTGGATGCCAATGGTACTGCTCAGTGGACTTTAATTTCTCTAAGCCCTTGTGTCTTAGTATCAGCTGATATTAAGGTTGAGTTGAGAACAATGAGAAATGACAGCTTTATTCATCTGGATTCTCTGTGAGAGTGTGTGAGAGAGAGAAAATGTACTGTACATGTATGCCTGGAATAGACGAGGGAGCCCTCTACTGATTAGACATTGCAGTAAAGCCAAGTTGCATACAGATGCCATGTCAGTGTTTCCCTGATCTTGATCTGAATGCACCACCCCCTCCCAAATGGAACATTACCTGACTAATGCTTCCTCCTCCCCCCCAAAAAGTCATTAGAAAATATGCTTTTAGGGCTTGTGAAGGGATGCTAATCTACAACATATGCAGATGCACACAGTCATTTTAATTTAACCTAAAGTACCTAAAGAGGATAAGAGAGAACCCTTCCTCATGCTCTGTCCCTTTCACACAAAGCTGCTTTCCCAAAGCAGAATGAATCAAATTACTGCAATCAGAATATTGAGGGCAAGGATCAAACAGTGTGAGAACATGACAATATTATCTTGACTAAAGCCCCACGAGTGTGTGTGGGTGTGTAATATTTATTTTCTAGAAGGTTTACCCTGCAGGGAAAGAAATTTAAAAAAATAACAGCAAAGTTCCCTTTCAAATGGCAAAAAAGTTTTTTTCCCCATTGTTTCTTGATATTTCAGATGGCATTTATGTACATATAGTCTTTTCACTTGATAAGATCAACTCCACCAGCCAAATTCATCTTGGTGTAACTCCACTGAAACTCAGTGGAGTTACTCCAGGAATGGATCTGGTCCTGTATGTTTATCATTTAATTTAAAATGAGGAGATTTGGAGACAGATGTCAAGACACATTTTCCACTTCTATTCTGGCTATATTTGGAGGATATTATTTTTTTAGTCAGCATAAATAGAACAAAAACAATATATTTTGACTAACCACCAAATTGCATTTGCAAAGTCAACTCTTGTGGTTAAGGCAAGGAGGATTTGATCAGTTACAATCGGCCAAAAGCAACTTCCTTAATATTAAGCCAACAGTTAATATTACACCTCTACCCCAAAATAAGGCGACCCGATATAACACGAATTCGGATAGAATGCGGTAAAGCAGCGCTCCGGGGGGGGCGGGGCTGCGCACTCCAGCGGATCAAAGCAAGTTCAATATAATGCGGTTTCACCTATAACGAGGTAAGATTTTTTGGCTCCCGAAGACAGCGTTATATCAGGGTAGAGGTGTATTTATATAGCATTAGAAGTGGGCGTGATGTTTTGCAATTGTATTCAGTGGGACTGGCTCAGGACAAAAATAACTTGGGAGAGATGATAAAAGAGCAGGTCTAAAGATCAGTGAAAGTATCCCCATAGTTAGACACCATGGGCAGCTGTATCCTCAGCTGGTGTAAATTAAAGTCATTGAAGTTTTGCTGATTTACACCAGCTGAAGATCTAGCTCTAACAGACATTTGAAAGAAGTCTTCAGTGACTACCATAAGGCACCAGCAAAAATCACTGTACTGGTTTAGAACGCCTTTCTTTGTTACTTTGGGAGGAAAAAACCCTCTCCATGTCTCACATTCATTTGAGGAAATAAAATATCCTGGTTCTTACAGAACCCTGCAATAGGGTTCCATACACAGTCCGACTGCTGTAATTATATAGGTGCTGTTTCCTATCACTGGGTTTTTTCTGCACCAGGACAGGTGTGAGAAAACCAAAAAGCACCTATCTATAGGCCAGGCGGAATGTTTGACCATGGCATGAGAATCACCCAAGTCTCTAACACGGACTAAACACTTTCCACAATGCTCAGCAACAAAGAGGTTGTCAGCGGGACTGTGCCTTGCGCGGGAATGGATTGGTTTCATAGCAGAAGCCAGGCGAATTGCTGCAGCACTGTTTGCTCATGCCGGTGCTCCTGATGGTGTCACTTTGGATGCCCTTAAAACCTGCTGCCTTCACAGGCTCTTGCTGCCCACATGTTGGGCAAATGGGACAAAGGACACTTGCTTTCACTGATTTTCGCAAGCGAAGATGAGGGAAATCTATTTCAGTGCTCAACAGATGGAACTACTGGTGCAGAAGGTCACTAAACATGAGCAATTGCTTTATGAAACTGGAGTCTTCCAGGGGAGTTAGCAAAAAAAGAGGAAAAAAGACAAATATAGGTTTGGAAAAAAATTCCATGCTGCATCTGAAACTAGGTTAAATTTTTGGTGGGGGAAGGAAAGCCTGTCTGTGGCTAATGAATAGGAGAGAGTTTGTAAGAACTTAGCAGCCTTTATCTAAAATTCTTGTCCTATAATGCCGCTGAGTTCATTGCGAGCATAAGCTATTGATCGTGTAAGAGCTGATTGTAGATGTCAAAGATGCCATAGAGACAGATTTGATGTGCATAACCATCTTTTTCAAACAGGTTGTAAGTCTCGTGTTTGTGAATCTTGGTCTTTGGTCTTGTCTAGGCTACTACACTGGGGATTTCAGTCCTGGATGGTCAGCCAACAGCATGAACCACTAATGAACACAGGCCAAAGCCCTAAGCTAAACCCTATAAGCTATGAGTGGCACCAAGCTGCAAACCACGTCTTACAGCTGGGGCAGCTGATGGGGACCCTGGCAGGGTTTCACCTTCTTCTGCAGCATGGGGCACGGGTCACTTGCAGATTTAAACTAGTGTAAATGGTGAATTCTCTGTAACTTGAAGTCTTTAAATCATGATTTGAGGACTTCACTGACTCGCCCAGAGGTTGGGGTCTATCACAAGAGTGGGTGGGTGAGGTTCTGTGGCCTGCAATGCACAGGAGGTCAGTCTAGAGGATCATGGTGGTCCCTTCTGATCTTAAAGTCTATGAGTCTATGAGTAAGAAGCAGCAACTTTACAAAAACAAAACAAAACACCCAACAGTTAAATTATACATATTGTAAACTATCATTCCCATTAAAAATATCCCTTGAACAAAATTATTTAGATACTGGAATCAAGATAACAAAAATAATGCTCCTTGGGTCAGAGTTAAGGTGACGAACTATGAATTTTTTAATACTCAGTAAGAAGAATATGCTTCTGTTTACTAGCTGGGCAGTGTAAGATTTGTGATTTCCTTAACTATTCATTTTCTTGCCTTTAAGTGCTGGCTTTTTGTGAATGATGTGATAGGTAAGAAGCACATTTTTGTCACTGAGCAACCTTAATGGATTTTAGGATTTTTTACAAGGAAGAAGAGGGCCTGACATGACTTCATAATCCAACATTCTTCAGCGGATCAGAGGAACTGGGAAGCCGCTTCCTCTCTGCTGAGGCCACAGAGGAGATGCTGAGGAGTGATTTATGGACTGAGGTGGAGACCATGCAAAACTTCTTAGTGCTGCCAAAACTCAGTGTTGCCTGGTGGGTTTTGGTTTGTTTTCAGGTTCATGGGAACACAAAACTGAAGATGAAAAGCAACAGGGTGCAAATTACTGCAACCTAAAATCAACTGGCTTTATTCAGCTCTAGTATTGATTGAAAGTCACTACCATCCCATGGATGTTCACGGAGGTATGAGAAGCAGGCTGGCCCTCTTATTCCACCTCTCAGAATCCCAGGGCTTCATCACAAAACCATCATCACAACCAGCACTGATAGTCAATTTCACGAGAGAGATCAAGGATTAAATGGGAATGTAAACCGAACAACTCTTTGACCTCTAAGGTAGGGGTGCATCCCATGGCAGGGCAGTGGGATGAAGGTCGGCATTGCCTCTGCCCTGGGTGTACCTGGCCTGTGAACTGACAAACACAATGCTAGGACAGTCAGGGTAACACCGTTCTCGATCACGAGCACACCTTAAAGTCCCTCCCTGAGCAGTGCAAGATGCCATTACTTGAACTCAGCTAGGGGTTGGGAGGTAAAGTCTGTGCATGTTCAATGCCCCCTATTGTCTATTTGTTGCATGTGACCCGAAGCAAAAGACAACAAAATTGTGCTGTCAGATACTGCAAACCTTCTGTGCTGTGCAGTATTCTAAACCCCCTCCCCACCACCATACACACAAAATCCTAAATCTTCTGAATCACTTTTATCCTTTATTGGAAAGTGTCTGCCGTCTTTCCTTTTGTCTTCTGAGGCCGGGTTTATGTCAAAGAACCTGCCCTTTATTTTTCCTTTTGACAAATGCACTCCTGTTCAGAAGGCCCAACCCTTTCTCTGCTGACAGCACACTGGAGGTAATAATTAGACTGGAACAGCAGCTCAGCCCCAAGGGTGGCGTCTGTGCAGTTAGAAAATTCATCTTCCGAATAAGGCTGCACTTTTTCACTCAGCCAAGCTAGTCACCTTTCTGCTTTAGGAATGAGACCGCCTCCGGTTTTCATGGGAACTCCTGCCGGTCCTTTTCAGCGAGCTGCCAGGTTAGTCCGAGCGTGGTCTGCTGTGAAACACTACATTTTACTACAGGAAGGGACTGTGCCAAATAGCTCGCGAGTCAAGTGAAATCCTCAGTCTTCGTTCATTCCCCGCCCCCTTATCCCCCATAGTCTACCTCCCTGCAAACACCACATTTGACATCAATAATGTATTGGGTCGCCTGAAGGTCATGAGCATGCCAATGAAAAGTAGCTTTTATTCTAGCTTGTGAATCAGACGGGTCGGATTTGCCCCCATTTTATTTTTGTGAGCTTTGAAGGGTGAAGATTTTTGACGAGTGGGGATTTGCCAGCTGTTGCTGAGCATCAACACACCATCAATCTCTGCACAGGACTCAGCCAACAAGGCCGGATGAGCTGTGTTTGCCTCTCGTTGCTATAGCGCCCTAATGCTCCAGCTAGATGCTCTTGCACAGGGGTTCTCAAACTGACCCCCTGAGGGGGTCGTGAGGTTATTACATGGGGGGGTCGCGAGCTGTCAGCCTCCACCCCAAACCCGGCTTTGCCTCCAGCATTTAGAATGGTGTTAAATATATAAAAAAGTGTGTTTAATGTATAAGGGGGGGTTGCACACAGAGGCTTGCTGTGTGAAAGGGGTCACCAGTACAAAAGTTTGAGAACCGCTGCTCTTGCAGTAACCTGGCAGAGAAAGCGCTTGAATTACCTGAGCCCCCCTATGTCACTCCAAACTAGTCAGAAGACCTAGGCCAACTAATTCCCTTTAAGACTTCTTGGTATCTCCTGCCTTATCACCAATCACCTCTAAAATCAAACACAGACCACCATTCTTTAGACTTTATTGTCCAGAGATATCAGACAAGAAAATAGAAAGAGAGAGAGAGAGAGTGTGTGTGTGTTTGTGTGTGTATGTGTGTTTGTGTGTCTGCACCCAGCTGCAGACCTGACACTATTTCTGGCCCTGCCACTGATCTACTGTCTGACCTTGAGCAAGTTACTTTCCCTCTCTGAGCCGGTTTCCCCTTTCACCCTTTCTCTGTCTTCTCTATTTAGACTGTAAGCAATTTGGGGCTGTGAATGTAACACAGTAGGTGTTTGTGGCTACTGCACTGGGGCCCCAGTCTTGGCCGGGGACTCTAGAGATAACTGTGATACAAATAAATAATAATAATAATTAATATGTATATATGTGAAGTCAGTTGGAACAAAGACTGCTCATCACATTCCCGGACATTCAGGCCCAAAGTTATTTAGGTGCCTAATTCCCATTGAAATCAGTGGGATTTAGGCACCTAAATACCTTTGAGAATCTGGGCTTCAGAACCTTGCAGGATTGGGTCCTAAGATTTTGACGTTTGTCCACCATCGCTGTTAAGATTTTCTAATTGGAGTAAGAAGAACAGGAGTACTCGTGGCACCTTAGAGACTAACAAATTTAAAAGTTAACAAATTTAAAATTTAAAAGTCTCTAAGGTGCCACAAGTACTCCTGTTCTTTTTGCGGATACAGACTAACACGGCTTCTACTCTGAAACCTCTAATTTGAGTGGAATCCAGTATTGTCACATCCGTGCTAGGCAGAAGATCAATATGATAGACTCAGCGTAATCATTAGACTGAAAGCTCAGTGGCTCTAGATTCTAAACACAGGAAAACATTGTTGGTATATGGCTAGAAAAGAAAATACTAATGAAGAAGAGAAATGGTGGTTGTGTTTTCAGTTTTGGGATTGTTGCCTATTTATGTTTTTCTGACTGTACTAAAAAAAAAAAAAAATCACCGAACTGTACTGACCTGCCATTTCCCTGGAAAAATAAGAACCATCAGAAAAGACAGAAAAAGAAAGCAAGGATATACTTCCCTGGGCAGGGTTATGTTTGCTTTTGAGAAAAACAGGCAATAGAATGACTTTTTTAGAATTAAAACCCTTAGGCTTGGTCTACACTACCCCCCCTAATTCGAACTAAGGTACGCAACTTCAGCTACGTGAATAACGTAGCTGAAGTCGAAGTACCTTAGTTCGAACTTACCTTGGTCCACACGCGGCAGGCAGGCTCCCCCGTCGACTCCGCGGTACTCCTCTCGCCGAGCTGGAGTACCACAGTCGACGGCAAGCACTTCCGGGTTCGACTTATCGCGTCCAGACTAGACGCGATAAGTCGAACCCAGAACTTCGATTTCCAGCCATCGAACTAGCTGGTAAGTGTAGCCAAGGCCTTAGATAGTCCTGGTGAAAACTGCTTGATAAGAGCTCAGTATTATGACCATTAACACTACCTCTATATTTCTAATGCAGTCACCACTGTGGTATCTAGGTGATGAGTACAAACAAATGAGAAAGAGGCATCTAGGGAAAGTCTCACACCACAATATAGCAAGGTTCTTAACTGTGTGCGTAACTGAACATCTGAGCAGCTGAAGTCCATGGGACTACTCACATGCTTAAATTTAAGTCACGAGCTTGAATTCCTGGGCTGAACTGGGTCCAGATGAGGTACCTTGTAGTCCTTCCCTCTTGTCTGTTGCCTTTGGACAATGTTAATGGAATGAGAAACGAGTTTCCTATCCTAACTCCAAAGCACCATCTCTCTATCCATTTCCACCCCGTTCTATGAATCCTGGAATTACCCAGCTCAGGAAATGCTGGAAGAAAGTTAGCTGGAAGGTTGGGGCAGAGGGTGTTTGTGGGCAGGAACGTTTGTCTGTATAGCGGGGTGGTTAGAGGAGCTTGAGGAAGCCCTGGACAATCCAAAGATAAGGGGAAGCCCTAAAAGGAAATCCCTGTTCTCTCAGCAGGAGACTCTTCAGTTTGGCGATCAGACGCTTCCTGTACCACAAACATTCCACTTTGGAAAGGCCTGGAGGGGGGCTGGGCAGAAGAAGAAAGAAAGCAGAAATGGTTTCAATAAATCCCCAGCTCTGTTCATCAATCCCCTTGTGGTGACATCTCTCTGCCTGCAAACTACTTTCATAGTTTGGGATGTTCCTGTCCCAGAGGCGCCTATAAACAGGGATGAGCAAGCAAGAAGGAGACAGAATGCTGGAAGTCTGATGGGAGCGGGGAGGAATTTCTCAGTCACTTCCCACCCACAGGTTCCTCCCCACAGAGTAGAAACAGATGCCACCAGTTTCCTAAGTGCATGTGCTTTTGAGTCAATTCCCAGCAAAGGCTCCTTTTGGCTTTGGAGTCTCAAAAATCAGCAGCAAGAAACAGAACTCCTCCAACTTCTGGGGAATAGATAAAAGCTGCAAGGGGGGCCTGGCATGGATTTTGCCTGTCACCCATTTAAACTTTGTGGGATGGTGTGCCAATATCCACAGACAAGTAATAATAGACTGCATCGATAGCAACTTTCCTTCAAGGACCTCCAAGTACTTAAATGGTTGATAAATATGATCATTTTGCAACCAGGGAAATTGAAGCGAGTGGAAATTATTTTTTCTCCAGAGTTATCCAGTGGCAAAGCCAGGAACAGGGCTCAGATCTCTTGACTCCTATCCTAACTGCTATATTTCAGCTGCCTTGATCTCACTGCTTGACCATAGTCTGCTCCCAGAGCCAGGAATTGAACCTAGATCTCCTGATTCTCCCCGCCCAGCTCTTACCAGTAGATTACACTCCCCTCTCAGGGGTTCTCCGGGCTGGCTCAGCTCATGGAAAATTTCAAACGCTGTGAATTTACTTTGGGCGGCTTCACAACATGCAGTTGCTGTGACAGATGTGAGATCTTGGAAGCATGGAAACATCAAAGACTATCATACTGAGATGTGCCTGATGCTATGAGCACGTAGACTATCGTATCAATATAGCTTTATATTCCTGGCTCACTGGGTGGGTTTCCTGTGGAATCTGGAAGCACATTAATGCAAATCCCTAGACAGGGTAAACAAATCTGTAGAAGTACCATCTCCTGGGGGAAATTACATACACTGGTTTTGACCATGTTGAAGAGGGCCAGCAAAGAACTAGGAATGGTATAAAGCATCAGCCTGAGTTGACATGGGTGACCCTCATTCAATCCATGAATTGACACGAAACTTTAACCTGATGGAGGGATTGAAGGAATTTTGAAACCTACCAGAGTTTCCATGTGGAAGATGGGCGATTCCAGGTAGGCATAGCATGCATGTAGACTGTTTATTGTTTCATATTTTCTCTGTAATGCTCTTGTACTAAATAAATTTACTGTGATCTGTGAAAGCCTTCTAGTCACTAGTAAACCCCACAGTAGCCCCTGAGGGAGAGCAGAACCGCAGGGGCTGGACTAAAGTCAGCCTGGTGGGATAATTACAGCGGACTGCAAGGAGGCTGAAACCCCAAAGCTCTGGTCTGGAGGGAGAGTCACACCAGTTTCTGCCCCTCAAGAGGTGATGGCTGGAGGCCTGAGACCTAAGGGGTGCCTTTGAAGGGATCATGGTGTGGGCAGAGGTACAGTTAGCCACAGAACTGTGAAACAGTTGCCATTGCATCACCTTGCTGTGAATGATGGGAATCAAACTTCCAAAAGGTCAGGTGCTTGCATCAGATAAAAAGACGAACATCTGGAAGCAGTCAGCAGCTTCAGGAGGAGGAGCAAACCCATTTCCCCATCCTTCCAGATGGCTTCAGGGGAAGCATTTCCTGCCCTGTTATTTGTAACCTGGTTGTGCAGAATGCCAGTGACTTACATTATTAGCCAGTGGAAGAAAATTCATGATGAGACAGTCCAGCTAAAGCAACAAGTCACTGAGGGCATCCCAAAAGTGGATATTCAAATTTAACGAATAGAAATTAGATACTTGGGCAAATAAGGGTTTTCTTATTGGCCGAGGAGCTAGGAGGAGATATAACCTCATCATTTAGCATCTTCACAAAGCAAAGCTTGTAGGATAACCTGGTAAAATGGTAGTGAGATGGCTTCTGAATGCTCTTGAAGGCGCATAAGCCAAGGTGGGACAGCTAAAGCACCATAGCATCTGAGAGCTGGTGAGAGAAAATGGGATTTCCCTGTGTAAGCCCACCCTTTCCCCTGTCCCACAGAATGGGAAGGGCCAGGAATCTTGGCCATTTCAGTGGATAGAGTTTTTGTGAAGTCTCCCAAATATCTGATCTAAGTAACTTAGAGAACAAAAGAAGAACCAAGGCTGTTTCCCTCCTGGCATTCAGTGAAGACGCACACCACAGTGAATTAGGGGAGGAGGAGGAGGAGATGGGTAAAGGCAACTCTTGAGCACAGGTGCTCAGACACAGTGAAAAGCCCAACCAAGAGAAGGAAAAGTCCCTAGATGTCTTTGGGGAAGACATGGAGCCAGTGTGGTAGGGCAGCACGTTTTAGGCCCATTGTTTTGGAAGGTGTGGGATGGTGAGGAGCAGGGGGTTGAAGGGAGATGGGGATGGCAGCTTTATACAACACAGGGATGGAGGCTGCTGAAAGGGATGGGGGCAGGATTGGGGGGGACTTGGCACATCAGCCGCAGGCTTTGGTACTGGACTTGGGGCTTCCCTCAGAGACCGTGTTTCTCCATGTCCTTACATTGCCCATCCCCTTCTGCTGACATGTTTCATAGGAACTTTGCATGAGAGAGAAAAGCCCATTACAAAAGGAAGTCTAGCGTAGCTTTCGTCCTAACACCTGCCACATCTATTAACACCTCTCCCATTGTTACATTGCTATTTAAATCAGGCACTTATGTCTGTTTCTGTGTTATAAAGTTTGTGATGTAACCCAGAAAGGCACTTCTCCTGGGGGATAGATGTGCCATCATCTAAGGAGGTGCTAAGACACCATGCAACCACAAATGTTGTGTTATCTTTTGAAAGAACCATAAAGCTGAGGTCCTGCCCACCTGGATCATTAAAGAGTCCATGGCACCATCTGCACATGAAAGTCCTGATTTCAGTTTGGGCAATTCCAGTACACTGTGCCCAATGAAATTCCCCTGTTCAGCTTCCATCAGTTGTGGAATTCTTTGCATCCTACAATTGCTGTGTTCTCTTACCAGAGCCGTGGTGTTCCACCCCAAAGATAGCTGTGTTACAGGCTGGGTGAGGGCCAGAGGGTGCCCGATGCCTGCATAGGTCTGTCTGAATACAAGGAGTGTTCTCCCTTTGAACTCCCACCACACCTCGAGCAAGACATAATGCAGTCCCTGCACTTTCCTGAGCTCCATCCTACCACTCATGGCCAGGGCCCTGCCTCCCGTCCACTCTCACAGGTTAGCAGAGCTGGCCAGACACAAAGAGGAAAGCCGAGGTGGGAAGGGGGGATTATGTCTGCTTGAGGCACCATGTCTCCTGAAGCTCCAGGTAAGGCAGAGCTGTTCCACACCACCACCAGCGTGGACTTGTGTCTCAAAGGCACAATCTGGCCCACAGTTTGCAGGCAGCGTGTAAAGTCCTGACGGATCCTGCTGGCGGGAAGACACCATTCAGACTTAAATAATTACAATCCAGATGGCAAAGCTCAGAAAGGTAGAAGAAAGCCTGAGAACTTCATACAAAATCCCTTCTTCCCCCTCCCCGGGCAACGAGGTGGAAATGGATCCCACTCACTGCAGGCAAAAGGGCTTTCAGTCATTGGTTGTATCTGATGTGATTACCGGGGGATGGCGGAAAGACATCACACAGCATAGGTGGGTGAGTTTTTAATGCTACACTGTATCACTTTGCCGTGAAAAACCCAGGAAGTGGCCAGGAGCTCTCACCTCCTCTGCCGGCAAACAATAAGGCTAGACTGTAAAGTGGACTACACTGCCTTGTAGGGGAGCAAGAGGGAATAAGAACCCTCTTTTTGCCCCAGCTTGGATATGCAAGACTAAGTGGGTTCTGTGCACCTGTTACTCCCCCTCAGTGTAAGCAAGTGTGGAGGGGAAGTGGACCAAGGTTCTGCCCCTCTCACCCCACAAGCACCAGCCAGCATAGGCAATATGGTGCCGTGATAGGCCACTAACAAATTATTTGTCCCCAGGGCCAGGGGAGAGCAGGGAAAGATTTGCGTATCCGTGGGGTTACCCTGCAGATCTTCTCCTGGGATGGTGCAGCGTATCCACTGCCCCTTACTTAGGGACATGCCTGCAGACATAATCCAGCCCTATGTTTTAAAATTGCATAACATTGCCTTCTGTTCTTTCTGGTTAGAAAATTTGAATTAAGACAAGCAGGGATGCAATCCCACACTATAGAGCAGAGGCCGTTAAAAATGAAATCACGGTTAAGTTATTAGAAAAGTAGAAACCATTGAGTGAAAATCTCCCTTTTTCCCCCCTCCTTGGATTTATTTTTGGTGAAGATGGTTTTTTTACAATCAATTTTGAGAGAACAAAATAACATATGCTCTTAAAAATGACACATCATCATCCTCATCCAAAGAGGAGAGGAAATGAATGCCAGTGTTCTTCAGATCACAGCTGCTCCATCTCTACAGTATTTTCCACAAGCACTAGGGCTCAGATTTTGAAGATATTTAGCCATTGCTGTACTGAGCATTGCAACACCTAACTGATTTAGGAACCTAAATATCATTTCAAAGGGTGTTTCTACCAAAAATGGGGTGTGAAAGGCAGCTGTCTGGCACTCTTTAAAAGAAACCAGGCTGCTCAGGGCATGGAGGGTTCTTTAGCCTCGGTACACAGCCACCTAGAAGAAGAAACTCCTAATGCCAACCAAGCCACATCCCTCAAGGCAGATGATCATCCTCGGGTATTAATGGCAGTGGATGCTGGAGAGGAGATGGACACCACCAGCATTATTATTCATAATCAATCATGATGACATGGCGACACTTCAGCATAGAGGCAACACACTGGCTACCACATTCGGGGGAACTGATGCTTTTGCTCTGGGTAATTCCAGCGGTGCATTTGAGAAGGGGTGACTAGAGCCCAAGCAAATTAAACTAATAAAGCAAGTGTTTTCCATTGGCATGTGGAATGTTTGTACCATGAAAGCAGGTTACCTCAAGCTAATACAAAATGCCCTCTCAATGTATAAGTGGGAAGAGATTGGTTTGTGTGAGTCCAGATGGATTGGGAAAGGACTACAGCAGAAGAAAACACGCTGATCTGACCTCCCTACTAGTATCTGTGAAGATGAAGAAGTTGTGAAGTTCTCCGGTGGGCATTGGGAAGGAACAAGCCACTATTCACTGTACAAACATCTTTTTTGTAAAAGGTGACTGGAATGCATTGGTCCTGAGAGTTACCCAGAATGGCACAGCTGTGTTAGGAGGTTTGGGTATGGAAAGACAAATAGCTGAGGACTGCAACTTAGGCAATTTCTGACTGGAAATGACTTAGTGCTCATGAATACCTTGTTCAAGCACAAACTGTAAAGTCGGTGGATTTGGACATTGCTGGATTTGTGGATTCAGAATCAGAATGACTTCATCTTGATTTCAAAGAGGCGGTGCTCTGGTTTGATGGGGAATTGATCCTCTAAGGAGGTCGATATAGAATGCAATCACGATTTTATAATAGCCAAAATAAAGATCAAACTACGACGCAAGAAGTGACCAGCACGCCAGAGTCCATTATAAAGTTGATATGCTGAAAGTCTGCAAAACACAAGTGGAATTCAAGAAGATGATTGAACAAAAGCTGCAAACTACTGATCTCTGCACAAGCAGCACAGATGAGATAGACTACATCATCTCTTGCTTCACTGCAGACACTGTGGATTGACTCCTGGAGAAACAGACCCTAAAGAAGAAACGTTGGAGAAGACTATTGAGTTGTATGTTCAACGAAGGAAGCTAAGAGCACAAAGGAAGACAGACAAAACTGCCAAAGAGCAATATTCCTGTATGGCATGAGAAATAGATGCACTAATTAAAGTGACAAAAGAAGATTGGCTTGAACACTTGTGCCTTGATATACAGAACTCCTTTGTGGCAAATGCCACTAGGAAGGACTAACAAAATCATCAAGATTCTTTCAAAGATTTCTCTTGCAGGAAAAACAACATTTCGCCCAACACTTGGGGTAGGGATTGCCAGGAACTGTATAACTTGAGTAAAATGAATTCTAAGATGGAAGTGAGAGAAGCAGAGCAGATGTATATGAGACTTATCGTGATGAACTCCTTTCTATGATCAGAGATGTTGAGGACATTGAAAAAGCAAAGAAGCCCCTGGAATGGATAACATACAAGCAGGACTAATTAAAAGTGGTGGAGAGGGACTCATCTGGACACACCATAAGACTGCCAGTGTGATTTGGGAGTCTGGAAGATGGCCCAAAACTTGGACACAGTCTCCGGGGTTCCTGTTCATAAAAAGGGGGACTCACTCAGTTGTTTGTGGAAATTACCAGACATCTCACTATTGATACAACCTACCAAAATATTGCTTTGCATCATCCCGGAGAGAATTTCCCAAGATAGAGAACTTTCTGACTGAGGAACAAGATGGATTCAAACCCAAAAGAGGCACAGTGGAGCGAATATTCAACCTGCATGTGATATGTGGGAAAGTGCTGGAGAATGATGTGGATTTTGCCAAGGCACCGGAGAGTATATGGTACAAAGCTCTTTGGACAAATCTGCGGCTGGCTGGAGTTGGTGAAAATGTAATAAGGCTGATACAAAATCTCTGTTCAAGTGCAATGGCGTCAGTGTTTGCAGGGCGTGAGCAAAGTCATTGGTGTGACTTGAGGATAGGTATCAAACAGGGTTTCTGTTGCTAGCCCTGACCCCCTTCAGCTGTTATCTTGAAGAAATCTTATGAAAAGCCACTGGTGGAACCTTTCAGAGTGTTACATCACTGAAGTGGATGAAAAATTAGTCATCTGTGTTTTGCACAGATTGGATCATTGTGAAAGGAGGTGCAAAAGTTGTAGACATAGCAGTAGGAACAGAGACGTTAGGTCTAAAGACGTCGCATGAGAAGACAAAGACAACAGACCTTTCTAGGTCTTTTGAAAGGTGAAGATATTTCCACCCAGATCTGAGGAGACATTGGAGCATGTTGAGCACTTCAAATAACTGGTTACTGTGATTACTTGGGATGTTAAATATCACTTAGAGATCTGACTCAGAGTTGGACTCCACACTGCTTCTCTAACAATGTTGTCAGGGCTGGATCCCCACTTTGAACTTTAGGGTACAAATGTAGGGGCCTGCATGAAAACTTCTAAGCTTAACTACCAGCTTAGCTCTGGTTCGGCTGCCACCATTTCAATGGATTCCCTCCCTGGGAAGCCTTGAAAAACCTTCACCCATTCCCTGGTGAAACAAATCCAAACCCCTTGGATTTAAAACAAGGGGAAATTAACCATTCCCCTCCTTCCTCCCACCAACTCCTGGTGAATCAGTTCCAACCCCCCCCCTGGGATCTACAACGGGGAGAAATTAACCATCCCCCCTCCTTCCTCCCACCAACTCCTGGTGAATCAAGATCCAAAACCCCTTTGGATCTAAAACAAGGAAAAATCAATCAGGTTCTTAAAAAAGAAGGCTTTTAATTAAAGAAAAAGGTAAAAATCATCTCTGTAAAATCAGTATGGAAATTAACCTTACAGGGTAATCAAACTTAAAGAGCTCAGAGGACTCCCCTCTAGTCTCAGGTTCAAAGTACAGCAAACAAAGATAAACACTCTAGTAAAAGGTACATTTACAAGTTGAGAAAACAAAGGAAAACTAACACGCCTTGCCTGGCTATTTACTTACAAGTTTGAAATAGGAGAGGCTTGTTTAGAAAGATGTGGAGAACCTGGATTGATGTCTGGTCCCTCTCAGTCCCCGAGAACGAACACACTCCCAAACAAAGAACACAAACAACAGCCTTCCCCCCCCCCCCCCCCCCCCGCAAGATTTGAAAGTATCTTGTCCCCTTATTGGTCCTTTAGGTCAGATGCCAGCCAGGTTACCTGAGCTTCTTAACCCTTTACAGGGAAAAGGATTTTGGAGTCTCTGGCCAGGAGGGATTTTTATAGTACTGTACACAGGACAGCTATTACCCTTCCCTTTATAGTTATGACAAATGTTCAGCCACATTTGGAGAAGCAAAGGTATTAACATGGAGTGTAAAATGAAATAGCTGCAGCCTCATCTTCAGCATCTTTCTAGGTGCCTGTGAGACATGGATGCTAGGGAAACAGGACATCAAGAGGCTCTTTGCCTCCTGATTGAAATGCTACAAGCAGTTGCTGCATGTTAGGTATATTTTGCACATATGACTAATGAGGAGGTAATTTACCCAAATTGACAGCATCACCAGAGTGATACCTGATATCATCAAGATAATCAGATGAAGAACATTTGAGTTTGAGGGACATGTGGGTTGGAGCAGAGAAAGATTGCCGCAGCAAGTGCTGCAAGGATTGGTGCCTGGTGCCAGGGATGGGGGACGCCCACAGGGAGTGGGGTTTGACAATGTGGAGGACTGAATGGGATGCAGTATGGCGTGCTTCTCGAGGCTGTGTGAAGACTGCGAACGCGTAGGAAGATTGCTGGCCAATGACTCTCATGTGCTGTTCTTACTGTTCATTGTGATGTGACTCTGTGGCACTTTGGTTTGAGAAAATGATGAATGGTGATGGTGTGCTTAAGTAGCTTGCTCAATTGGGGCCTGAGTAACTTTTTCATACAAGGCCAGATTCTGATATCCTTCTGTGTGTTGAACAGCACCTTACCCTACAATGGTCCTATTGACTGCAAAAGCAGTGATTGTGGAGACTTAGTCTGTGCAGTATGACTGAGCAGGTTGGAATTTGGCCCATAGATTGTTTTCTCATTCATAACGATGTACTCTAATTACATTTTGTTTCTCGCTATTCTAAAACTATCAATCTTTTCATTGCATTTCATAATGCATCTGAAAAATCAATAGTGGAAATAATAAAATACACACACTAAATCTCTCATGAACTGACAGCTTGTGTGTTCCAACTCTCCACCCCAAACGATAAAACTCTGCAAATAGGGGTCTGTTGTGAACACTCACCCAGATCCTTAATGACAGCAGGGTTTGCAGGTGTCATGATATTATAGCAGGCAAAAGTCAATGCAGAGGCAAAATGAGATAAAATAGGTAGAGTGAGGGGGCATGGTCTCCCTCCCTGATGGACAGGGAGAGAACCATGACCGCCCTACAGTAGGTCTCTACCTCAGTGCTATCACTGCTGATGCGAACATGTGTTGTTCAGCCTTGCATATTAATAATGTTACCGTGCTAAAGAATATGGGCCAGATTCAGAAGGTGCAACTCAATTGGCTTCAGTGAAATTATTCATGCTCACAAAGACGTTCAGCCTGGCTGTCTACATTTTGTCAGCTTCTGTGAGAAATCTTTGTCCCTGTTTTTTTCACATCTGTAGCTTTAATTCATCAGCAACAAAAATGTATATCAAGGACAGATCCAGAATTGCATAGCCTTCCCCTGCAAGGTACTGTAAACAACAGGTAAATAATGTATACCAAGCTTTATTTCTCCCAGCTTGAAAACGGCTTCTAAAGATACAGGGTGAAATTCTGGACACACTGAAATCAATGACTTCACTGGGACCAGGATTTCACTGTTTTGTATATTGTTCCAGCAATAAGGCCAGATTTTCTGAGATGACCTCTGTTTCTCTTGGCCTGAGTTAATGCCCACAGTTTATACAGCAGTGTAGCTGTGGGAATGCTTGCTTATCCCTTTCCTGGGCTGGATAGTGACAAATGGTTATCAAAGGCTTGGTAGGCTTCATGGAGGCCTCATGGTGTGGCTCCTTCTGGCTGCGTCTGGGGATTAGCGCTGCTAGTCTATTGTCCCTCTTGCAGTTGATCACTCCAGTACTCTCTACCTGTCTCCCTCACTTGGGACTCAACTGCTCCCACTTCATGGCTTTACCCTCTGGCCAGGTCAATGTAGTCCTTCTCTTCCAGAGTATAAGTCTCTTGAATCCCACTGTCCCAGGCAGTCCTTCCTCTCACCGCCCCTTAATGGTGCCACTGCCCAGTGGCATAGGGGAACCCAGGCCTGCCCTCTACACTGGGTTCTGGCCAGGGGCCCTACAACAAGTAGTCAAAGTCTGCACAGTCCTGAACCTCACTGCTGTATCCCTGGGGTAGTTCCTATCTTACCTTCTCTCACCTTGAGAGTGATTGCAGTTTCTCTCTCGGCAGCCTCCTTTCTACTCTCAACTATGGGGCTTTATACAGGCCCCACCTGTTCCTGTCTAGATGCATTTCATCTCTAATTAGTCCTTGCTCCCTAGCTCCTCCTCCAGGTGCAGCCTAGGCAGTTAATTGGCCCATTCAGGCCATAACCCCGTCAGGCCTTGTGGACACCCCATCACAGTATGCATCTTCAAAAGTAGGCCCTGTCAGCATGGTTGGTAGTGTACACAATCCTTTGGAGCTTAAAACATGAAATGTTCGACAGAGCACACCTTGGGCTCACACCTAGGCCAGTTGTAAGATCACAGAGGGCAAAGCCATTGGGTCAGTAGTACCCTCAGACCATAATGGGAGGTTTCCCCATGCTGCAACCAGAGGGGCATCTATTGGCTGTACTGCGGTTTTCATCGGGATTGTTAGATTAGAAGCGTCTGCTGCAACCACAGGCAGATGAACAGCCTCCTCGACAACATGGCATAACTGTATTAAAGAACGACCAAGCCTCTATCTTTGGAACAGGAGCTCCGAGGATGACACAGAAATTGCTGGGACTTGACAGTGTTCTAACAACCACACACACAGAACACTGAGAGGCAGCTTCAGCTCCAGGCACCAGCCGAGCAAGCTCGTGCTTGGGGCGGCAGATTGTACGAGGTGGCATTCGGCACAATCCTAAGGCGGCACGACCGCTTTTGTTGTTGTTGTTCCGCTCCGGCCACCCTGTAGGGGGCGGCGGTGCGGAGGAGGGGAGCGCCCTGCAGCAAGCCCGGCAGGGCAGCCCGCATCCTTCCCTCCCAGCCGACTGTGGCGCGGAGCCCACCCGGCAGGCGGCTCGGCGGTTGGGGGCAGGCGGCTCGGCGGTTGGGGCCGCTGACAGCACCCCACTGAAGCCCTGGCCGCCCCCTTCTCTCTCTCCCCCCGCTCCCTCCCCCCCGCTAGCTGGGGCACCAGTGCAGGGAGTCCCCCTGCACGTGGCTCTGGCCGCGCTGCAAGTTTATTTATTTATTTATTTATTTTTGCTTGGGGCAGCAAAAAAGCCAGAACCGGCCCTGCCGAGAGGCTCACTCACTCCTGGGGTCAGCAGAGTAATTTTATCAGTCAATGGAGCTGTCCCCACGTATGCAAGAAGGAATTTGGCTCTGAACATCAAATTTATTGCCTGGTTGAAAGCTGCCTGCCGTATGCTGACTCTATATTTAAAAGCGGCAGTAACCTTACAGATATGCAATGAGTGAAGTAAGCATAAAATATGGAAAAGACTGAAAACGAAGGAAACACTTTAAAAAAGGGTTTGAATAAGACCTGAAATTTCAAATGGGCTTTGCCAGTCCAAAGTTCTGAATTGTCTGATTATGAATTACTATGGGTCAGATTCCAATATCCCCGCTCACGTTGTAGAATACCTTGCCCCATAAATAGTCAATTGACTTCAATGGGACCACTTGTGGAGTAAGGTATCAGAATCTGGCCCAAATCCAGCACCCATTGCTCAGTCTGAGTTCTGGGGAGATGCACAAGGATGGCATTTGGAAGAATGTATTATCATCATCATCCCTATTTTACGGAGGAGGAACAGGGTAGATCAAGTGACTCACCCCAGGTCAGACAGGCACTCTGTGACAAAGCCAGGAATTGAACCTAGAGCAACTGAGTCCCAGTCTAGAGCCGTAACCACAAGACAATCCTCCCTTTCTAAAGAGCTTCATGTGAAAATAGACGTGAAAAAGTAGATCATCAACCTACAAAAAAGAAGAGGGAATTGAGAGAATTTCACCATGGCTCAACTGTCTGCTATAGGGTCTTTTAATTTAGTTAAGTCATTCACACCAGGTCTTCAATCAGTTCACTGAATCCACACTTGCAATGTGTTTTATTTACAAAATCCAGTAATCATTCTCGGGGCGTAGAGTGATGGTGGGAGGCAGGGCATCCCCAAAGAAATCACTAATAAAAATGTTAATTCTGAACAAGGAAGGAGCTTTAATCAACATGCCTCGGATTTGGTTTATTAATGTCATTGAAAACAGAATCTACCTAAATCATGCAAATTATATACAGGGTTTTTTCCCCCCCCTGCTCTCATAATTATAATAATCTAGCTAAAAGGTGGCTTCTATGTGGAGTTTTCAAAAAGAGAGTCTACGCTTAATATGAAAATATGGGGGGCAAACACCCCACAGTGGTGAGCTGTAATTCTGCTTTTATGACATTTGAAGCCCTGATTTATGAACATTGTTAAAAGGGTTTTAACGGTAGTGAAAATGAAGTGAGGTTAAATTTCTTCCTATTAGCATTAGAATTACAATCACAACACGTTACAATAGACTAATAACTGTTACTTTCTGAGTAATGAAATTGCCATCAAGGCACTGTTAATCGGAATGGGATTATAATTGGGGTTGTGCTGTGTGGGGAATGGGTCTGTAGAGACTGCCAGAGCACTGATTGTATATCAGAGGCAGTTGGCACTCTTGGCGTTAGGGTATCATTTTTAATGCAGGATGCCTGAACCATGTATTATAGCCCAACACTAGGGTGACCAGATGTCCCGATTTTAGAGGGACAGTCCTGATATTTGAGGCTTTTTCTTATATAGGCTCCTGTGACGGGGCAGCCCCACCCCGCACCAGCCCCGGCAGCGCCAGACAAGTAGCTCTGTCAGCGGAAGTCCCGCCCCGCCCGTACTGGGCATGCTCCAAATGCTCAGTGAGTATAAAAGGAGGGAACTCAGCTCAGTCTGGGCAGGTGGCTGAAGGGAAAGGACTTAATTGGGCAGCTCCTGCACAGGACCAGCTGACGCTCTTGGAGCCGCTTGGAACGGAGGCTTCTTCAGGCCGGCATGAACCCCTACCGGGGGAGGAACCAGGGGAGGCAATGGACCCGAAGACTCGCGGAGGACCCTGGGATTTGTGGGCGACCCCAACTCCCAAGCTGGTAGGAACTGACCCGGGGGTGTGTGTGATGGACTGGTACCTTGCCCCCGGTAAGCCTCAGCGTGTTTTGGTAGGACCCCCCCCTGAGCCAGCAGTAAGGTCCCCCTGCCCTGTACCCAAGTGCTTGTTCTATGGACCTTGGCCACTAGGCTGTGCTGCCCTGTGATGAGGGGCGTAAACCGTCACAGCTCCTATTACCTCCCACCCCGTGTCCCAATTTTTCACACTTTCTATCTGGTCACCCTACCCAACACTGTAGTTAGGTTGCCTAGGAGTCAGCTTGCAATACCCATATAGCCACAAAAAATAATGAATGATGATACAATGGCATAGGCCTTGATTCAGCAAAACATTCCTATTCAGCAAAAGCACAAAGCACATGCTAAACTTGAAATAGGGTTAAATCCCAGTGGCTTCAGTGGGATTTAAGAACAGGCTTAAATGCTCTCCTGAAATATGGCCATGATGACTCTTTTCCTAAGACCCAATTCACATTTTTTAATGCCAGAGAGGTAGAATCTGCTCTAGGATGTTTTTATGAAGTTAGAAACTTCAAAATATATAACATTGGAAATGAATTTGTTTTTGTTGATTTAAACGGACTTTATTCTAAACTAAACATGTCTAAAGTAAGCATTAATCTGATATCTGGAATCAAATGAGTGATGCCAAAATGGGCTGTTATAATAGACCAAAGATCAGGTTTGTAAACCTTTTAAAGATATGGTGTAGTGAACCATAATTTCTCTAAACTGTACTGAATTTAGCACCAGTAAAAAATGTTGGTTTGACAAAGCTAGAGATGGAAGATTTTATTCCCCTCTGATTTACACTGGTATAAAACAGGAGCAATTCAACAGAGTTACACCTGCTTTGTGCTGGTATGAATTTGAGGAGAATCAGGCTATGAAGCACACTAATTACCTGCTAAACAGACAGACCATGGGACAGTATCAGTGTGAGCTTCCTCACATTTCACCACCTATGTTCCTCAAGTAGAACTGGGCAAATCTGGCAAGAAGTATTCACAAATGTCCAGGGGTGAAAGTAAGTTAAAGGACTTATTGGTATGCTGGAGTCCTGGGCAGGGGCGTGGCTTCAACCAGAAGAGGCGGGGCCTCAATTGGAAGAGGTGTGGCCTTTTAATCAAGATTTAAAGGCCCCGGGGCTCTGGCTGTGGCTGGGAGCTCCGTGGCCTTTAAGTCACCCCTGGAGTTCCCAGCTGCAAAGGCAGCTGGGAGCCCCCAGACTCAGGGGCGATTTAAAGAGCCTGGGGCTCTGGCCGCTGCTACCACAGCGGAGCTCTGGGCCCTTTAAATCACTAACGGAGCCCTGCCACTGCTGTCCCAGGGCTCCGGCAGCCGGGCTCAGGTGGCGATTTAAAGGGCTCGGGGTTTCCCGCAGTGGCCTGGGCCCTTAAAATCGCCGCCCGAGCCCCGCTGCCTGAACCCCCGGGGTTGCAGCAGCAGGGCTCCTGTGGACATTTAAAGAGCTAGGGGCTCTGGCCACTGCGGGGAGCCCCAGGCCCTTTAAAGTGCAACCCGAGCCCCGCTGCCGGAGCCCCGGGGTAGAGGTGGCAGGGCTTCCA